>NC_068278.1:41395241-41719329 GCF_025860055.1 Xyrauchen texanus | reverse complement strand
GAAACATTGATGTAGATGCTGAGGATGAGTTTTAGATTGGGTCAAGTGAGTTTACCAGAAATGTCCATTTAGGGTCTCTCAGGGGTCTCTGCCTTAACACTATCTCTGCTTTCATAACCATTTCAAATGCTTAAATCTCTAACTTTTCTCTAGCTTGAAGGCAAAATATTGTAATCTTAAATACTTTGCATTTGGTAACATGAAGACATGGTAAGGAAAATAAGAGAGCTGCTTTATTGTAACTGTCAGAAACTTACATTGACAATTTATCTTTGTTTACATAGAGCATATGTTCAAGCATTTAGTTCTTTTTTTTTTTTTTTATAAAGAAAGAAATCTAAATAATATGCGTAATTATTCGGTTTGGCAATTTGTGTGAATTACAGAGCATATAGGAACATTATGGTCCTAAAAACTACCCAACGTGGTTGTCTGCTGTTGTAGCATATCTGCTTCAAGGATTGATATGTTGTGCATTCTGAGATGAGATTCTATTCACTACAATTTTACAGAGTGGTTATCGGAGTTACATAGTTTTTCTGTCAGCTCGACTGTAGACTGTTGTGCATGAAAATCCCAGGAGATCAGCAGTTACAGAAATACTCAAACCAAAACTCAAAATCACTGAGGTCACATTCTTTTTCCTCATTCTGATAGTTGATGTGAACATTATCTGAAGCTCCTGACCCATACCTGCTTGATTTTATGCACTGCTGCCACTGGCTGATTTGATAATCGCATGAATGTGTAGGTGTACAGGTTTCCTAATAAAGTGCTCCGTGAGTGTATGTGCATCTGTATATGACAGTGGGCAGAGTATTTCTGCAAAAGTGCTCTTTAATTCTCACGCCAAAACAAAAAAAGCAAACAGATTATGTATTTCTCAAAACGCATAGGAAATGCATATACTGCAATATAATTATTTTGGTGATATTTCACTTGTTAAGTTTCGATGATAATTACATTTATAAATAAACTGATTTAAAAATAAACTGTCTGTAAAATTTACTTAAAAATGTACTGAGAAACACATGCTCCACTACAGGCTTAAACCGATTTAACACCATTAAACATTCAGTTAATCTTATGCATTATGAATTCCTTCATCTCTTTTAGGATAGAGAGTCATCAAGAAGACTTGTTCCTTTGAACGGTAGGAACAGAGAATGTCAAGATCTCTCATTTAATTTTACCTCACATTTTTTTTCTTAAATGTTATTCTACTTTGTTTTCATTTGCAAAACATTTTCTCATCTTAGGAGAAGAATCATTGAAGAAAACATTTGATCTCTTTGAAGAAATGGATGTCCATTATCATAACAGATTCTTCAGGCTTATCGGGCTGAGTGATAATGTCATAAAAAGCACAGAGTCTTCTTTTCCAGAAGACCGAGTTTATGAACTATTAAAAAACTGGATGGAAAAGGAGGGAATGAAGGCAGATTTCAACAACCTTATTGAAGCATTAACTTATTTAGATCAAAGACTATCAGCAGAAAACATCATTGCAAAGGCAATTAGTAATGGTTATTTTAAATATGAAGATGAGTGACAGGCAAATTGTCACTTTCTCAATGACTTCAAACAAAAAAGGTACTTTTGTGCATGACTTCTGTATTGTCATTTCTCAACCATTCCCAAATTTCACTTACATAATATTCATTATGTTGGCCAATATTGTGCAGACATTTAGAGAAGGTAAATAATATACCATTGTTTACAAAGTAAAAAGAAGATATTTAAGGCTTTTTGTTTTGAATTAAGTAATGTTACCAGTTGTGTTTTTGTGGCATTCCCTCTTATTTTGTATGCAAATATAATGATGCAAAATCTTGAATGAGATATTAACACATTGTAATATTTTGTGAACTAATAAAGGCTGTTCAATTTGTAAATTAATTTTTCCTTAATGATTGTGACAAGTCTGTAGTGAGACGTTTTCAATGTTTCGGCTCTGAGTATAAAAAAAAAAAAAAAAAGCACACTGTTCAGTAAGCTGAACATAGAGGACAGTATATGCGGTATTAGGTGCTATATGGTAATCCTATATACTAATCAGTCATGTTAGTTGAAGGAAGTTTTCTTCCACTGTAACTTCTAGGTTAGAAAGATTTCTTTGGTGTGAATTAGTTTACAAGAGCTGACTGTTGACCCTGACATATTTCAGCATGTGGCTTCTGATGCTTTGAAAAACCAACTGGGTAGTATCAGATGACACAAGTAAACTCATTCTGTAAATGCATTAGTACTTTTAGGTTATTACAGTAAAACAAAATGTCCTGCTGCTACATAAATACATCAGTAACATTCCTGGCAATGGTTTTCTTCTAATATTGTTGCAACAGTTTGAGGAGTGACTTTTTCTGTTCAACTATGACCGTGCCCCCTGGATGTGAGCAAAATGAGGACCATGAAGAAATACTTAGTCTGGTGTTGAACAATTTGAATGGCCTGCACAAAGGAAAACCTTGAACCCCTACTGAACATCATTGGGATGAATTGGAACAGTGAGCTAGACCGCATTACCCAACAACAGTGCTTGACCTCACTGATACTCTTATGTCTAAATGGGAGTTAATACGTACATCCATGTTCCAGCATATAGTGGAAAGCCTTCAGAGGAGTGGAAGCAGGAGGGGCAGGATGCTGTTAAAGTAAATGTTCAACATGACACAAGCGCATCAGTTTGGTTTGACACTGATAATAAACTATTTCTAAATGGACCTTTTTTGTGCAATGGGGTGCTAAAACATAAAAGGCCCTCCCCAAACCCAGTACAACAAAATGGAAGCACATAAATCCAGAATGTCATAGTGTATAGTATAGCTTTAAGATTTGTATTTTTATTTTATTTTATGGAATGCTAGAATAGCCAAACCCATTAATAGTACCCTTGTACTTTTGAACAATATGAGGGTGAGTAAATGATGACATAATTTAAATTTTGGTGTGAACTATCCATTGAAATGTGGATCAGGTAACAAAAGGCACTGACCTGCTCTTTTTGCAGCTGCAGGATTTTTTTTTTAAAATACCTAGAGGTGCTAAATAAGCTTGCTCACTGACTTCTACAGTCAGAAAGTCATATTTCAAGTTGAATATAACATAGGTACAAGTAAAAATGTTATGCAGTTCAATGTACTCGCCACCAGAGGGCCACGGAGTTCTAATTCATAGATGAGATGTAAATGACAGTTTAGAGAAGTTTAGAGGCAACATACAGGACAATGTTGAAAGACACGTAACACTTTACAACAATGTTCCATTCCTTTGTCAATGCATTAGTGAACTAACAGCATTGATTAGTCTTGTTAATGTAAAAATACTCTTCTTTTTTGGTTGTTCAAGTAGGCCTACTGTTGTTCATATTGCATTTAGAAAGTTTAACGAATACAACTGTAATGCAAAACAAAAGTATTATTATATGTACAAATTAACTTTAACCAAGAATAATTAAATAGTATTTGATCGCAAAATGTTCTACTGTAATCACAACAATGAATGTATATTTTCTCCTCCCTCATTACAAAAAAAATGTCGTTTTATAAAATAGGAAACGAAATCTTTTCACTACAATCCCCAGACACCCTTGCGGTTTTAACAGGAAATGCTGCAAACAGACGTCTTATCAAATAGGTAAGCTAATGCAGTACTAGTCGTTTTTAGTTTGTATACGATGGATTTCTTGTGTCGTATCTGATCAAGTCGTGCTCTCTCATAACGGTCATTAGCCTGAAATGGTTTACATGCTTACGTTTAGTGTGTTTTCGAGTTTACTTGCATTACGTCACAGAAAAACAACAACAAGAACAACCTTGCAAGATACAAGCAAGGGCATTTTAAAGTAATGAAGTAACCCGTAAGCCAATGCATCTGTTTTACAGTCCTTTAACACCAGAATCATAATTATTTTCCTGGTTTTCTTAGTAATACTACTAACAAACCCTACATCATGGAGCTCGTTTGAACAGTTCCATATTTGCACATTCATTCTAGTGCAATTAATTATCACGATAGCAGAAGTTGCATTCAAACCTTATCACCGTTACTGTAGTTTCTGTGCCCTTTTGCTTTACCTCATTTCTGCTATTGTTTGTGTGCCATCTGTGCAGTGAACAGACGAAAGTGAGAAGAATCATGATGGGGAACCATGGAAAGAGGAACTGAGTTCACCAAAAACTCTTCATCACAAGGTACTGATCATTCAGATTTGATGCACTGGGAGAACCAGCCCTTGATGTGTGTACAATTATTGTACACCTTGTTGATGTGCAGTTAGAATTTAAAATAAGACTGATTACATAGATACATTTTATACAGGGTGCTTTTTGAAAAACAAAAAAAGCGTTTTTTTTGTATTTTCTTTTTACTTTTGAGACGTCAGTTTTTGTAAAGGAGGCTGTAAGTATTATGCAAACCTAGTAATGTTATGTTCAGTATTATTGTGTTTGATGACAGATGAGTAAACCTATGTTCAGTAGACAGTAGAAACATTATGACAGTTTATTTGTGAAGATGCCACAACTGTATGTTACCTAACCTCAAGATTCTCATTTGCACTCTCAGTAAACTTGATCTGCAGCATTCACAGGATGAGAGGAATTATTACATTTTACGTATCCTATTTGCTGTGCGTGGTCTTGGGGATTGCTTGTGTGGTATTGGTAGCTCACTGGAATTATAGCTATCGAGGTGGATTTGCGTGGGATGGCTCACCCAAGCAATTCAACTGGCACCCTGTCTTTATGGTCACTGGACTGGTGGTTCTTTATGGAAATGGTATGTTTGGTCAGATGATTTGATTTTTGGTTATATTTAATGCTACTGTAAAAACAAATTTACTTTAATATAATGCATGACATTGCACAACCACACAATGAAATGGTATAAAGTTTTTATTTCAGTCATGTGTTTGTTTTACTGTCATATTTGGTAAGTATATTACCATGTATGTGATCAGTGTTGGGAGTAATCTGATTACAAAGTTATTGTGACTGTAATCTAATTACTTTTGTCAAAAAGTAGTGTATACGTTACACTTTAGAACTTTAATTTAGATTACAGTTAATGACTTTCAAGAAAGTTAATTGCTTAATTTGGGTTTCAAATATTTTCAAAATATTTTTTTTTTATGTAGAATACATTTAAAACATGAATTATGTTCATAAGTATGGTTAGTAATGGATTACATGTAATGTGGATAACAATCAGATTACAAAAATCATGTACTTGTGATTAGATTAAAGTACATTTGAATGTATTCTTAATTAGGAATGTGCAAAACCTCCAATTTTTATTACCAACTTGTCGTTTGGTTGTTTGAACGACTAGTCGGCTTGTCGGTGTAAAGGATACTATTGTATAATTAGGCTCTGTTATGTTCACGTGACCCCAAACAGATGCCTTTCAGAGGGATACACGGACGCAAAGTTCAGCACTTCAACATGGTGACTAACAGATACTGCACAGATAAATAGGCTAAATAACTTGAACATTATTTTGTACAAATCTATAAAAGAAAAGTCAAAAATAAGAAAGGCTCCAATGCAATGTGGCACGAAACCGCATACTTAAGGTAACCAGAGTTCTTCAGAGTGCATTCAAAAGCTCAGAACTGCAAGATATTGTGGGTACATATCTAGTGTAAGACCTAAAGCAGTTTAAACCTTTTTTTAATGGAACTATTTATTTAAGCATTGTCAGACAGAATCAGCAAAAAAATGTAATCTCTCCACAGCACTTCACAAATAAGGGATTATTAAACCCAAAGTACACCGGTTTTGATGCGAATGTTTAGCATCTGTGCACAGTTGAATGCTAGCCTTTCAAAATATACTTGATTTGACTGTGCGCACATACATGGGTGGTTGGTGCATGCGCGATGTGTCTGGTATGAGATACTGGGACTTATTCTCTTTTGGAGTTTAGACTCATAAATATATCTTTATAGTGCTTCAGGATTGAGTTTACAAATGCAGATATCTCCTGACCCCTTCACATATGCTCTTGACATGCATATCCACTGTTGTTGTTGTTTCCACCTTTGTCTCCTGATGTTTAGCTGTAATTACACATTCTAGCACTTTGTGAAAGCAACGGCTCAGTTGTGAGTGTTGCCAAACTCAACTGTGGACCCACTAATTAGTGCAAATTGTTCCATGCACATTCATATTCTGTGCGTTCAGAGTACAGGTGGTTACAAAAATCGGGTCATACGCATTCAGTGCTCGAGCACTCTGCTAATGACAAAATGTGTGCCTCGCGTTCTGTATGCAAAAGACTGCCGTTTGTGTCAGACCGAAGTTTACTTTATGCTTTACTCACAGCAGAGTATTTAACATTTACATTTATGCATTTGGTAGACGCTTTTATCCAAAGCGACTTACAGTGCACTTATTACAGGGACAATCCCCCTGGAGCAACCTGGAGTTAAGTGCCTTGCTCACGGGCCCAACAGTGGCATCTTGGTGGTGCTGGGGCTTGAACCCCCGACCTTCTGGTCAGTAACCCTGAGCCTCAACCACTGAGCCACCATCGAGCCCACTGAGCCACCATCGAGCCACCATCTTCTAAATAAAAATAATTCACAGCAACCTTTTTTTGCCACCTTTGACAAAACATCAGTTAAAAAGTGTTTTTGTGTTTCATAAAAAAGAAATATGATGTCATTAAGTTTTCTTAAATGCATTTAAGCATCATTGTCAAAATATTATCCTACTCAAATGCATGTGGCATCAAATAAACCAGATGTGGCAAAAGTAATCAAATTAGATTACCCAAATAATAATCCAAGATTTTATGTTACTGATTGCAATTTAAATCATGTAATTTGTAATCCGTATCGGATTACAATTCAGAAGCAGTCTACCCAGCACTGTATGTATGTCTGTTTCTCTGACAGCTGAAGGGACAACAACAATAAAGGAGGAAATACAGATGTTATTTTGAATTCTTTGAGTAGAAAAACAAAATACTTTTCTGTAAAGATTGTTTTAAAAGAAACTTAAAGTAATTTGTAATGAAATTACTTTCCCCATGAAATAATCAGTAAAATAATCTGATTACAACTTCAGAAAAGTAATTAGTAATTTGTAGTGGATTTCTATTTTTGAGTAACCCAGAACTGTTATGTGATAAGATTGTGAAATGATTAGATTATAATAAGGTTATATGAAAACAATATTTGAAATGTGTTGTCAGTAGAACATGCTTATCTGACAGTTGTCTTTAGTGTCATTTTTTTTCTCTGTTGTCCAGCGGCCGTAGTGTACCGTATTCCACTTACTTGGGGTCAGAATAAGCTCCCATGGAAGCTGTTACATGCTGGACTTCTGCTTCTGTCCTTAATTCTGGCTGTTATCGGGCTTTGTGCAGTTTTCGACTACCACAACACAAACCACACACCCAATCTCTATTCCCTCCATAGCTGGATAGGGATTTGTACCACTGCAATCTTCACAGCACAGGTAGAAAATGTAGCCCTACATATTTCATGTTTTGTTATAGTACAGATTTAAAAGGCATGAAAAAATTAAGTTAATGAATCTTCTTTTTTATTTGAATTAACAAGCTCTTCCTTGATTGTTTCTTTTCAGTGGGTCATGGGTTTCACTACATTCCTTTTACCGTGCACTCCAATGGCAGCACGCTCTCTTATAAAGCCAACTCATGTTTGGATGGGAGGAATTATCTTGGTACTTAGCATTGTGTCCTGCATCTCAGGGATCAATGAGAAGCTCTTTTTTGCATTGTAAGTGACTACACTCTCTAAGGGATAGTTCACCCAAAAATTCTCATAATTTACTCCCTCGTGCCATCCCAGATGCGTCTGACTTTCTTTCTTCTGCAGAACACAAACCAAGATTTTTAGAAGAATTTTTCAGCTCTGTAGGTTCATACAATGCAAATGAATTGTGGCCAGAAATCTGAAGATCCAAAAAGCAGATAAAAGCATCATTAACGTAATCCATACGACTCCAGTGGTTAAATCTATGTCTTCTGAAGCTTTATGATAGGTGTAAGTGAGAAAAATATCAATATTTAAGTCTTTTTTTACTATAAACATCCTAAACAAATGCCACGTGTGAGCTGTGGAGATTTATGTTTAAAAAAGGACTTAAATATTTATCTGTTTCTCACCCACACCTCTTGTATTGCTTTTGAAGATATGGATTTAACCACTGGAGTCATGTGGATTACTTTTATGATGCTTTTGTCTGCTTTTTGGACCTTCAGATTTCTGATCACATCTTACTTGCATTAAAAGGACCAACAGAGCCGAGATAGTCTTCTAAAAAATATGCATTTGTGTTCAGCAGAAGAAAGTAAGTCATACTCATCTGGAATGGCATGAGGGTGAGTAAATAATGAGAGAATTTTCATTTTTGGATGAACTATCCCTTTAATAAAGATGTATTAGCTATTGCAGATGAATGCATGACTCAACCTATTTATAGTAATATAGGCTATTAATGGCAAAGAGACCATAATGCATCACTCAGTTCTATTTAAAATTGCAAATAAATATTTAGACAGATCAGATTGATGTGCTGTAATCTAAATGTTGTAAGATTTGTAATAGGAACTTGTTAGTATGCAGGAGAGAGAAGAGAGTAAAATGAAAAACTGATGTAAGATGACATGTAACATCATGGCAAATATTGTGTTCTATTGGTTCTTTCTTCAGAAAAGCAAACACCAATGGGACACTGCCTTATTCCAAGTTACCTCCAGAGGCAATAGTGGCGAATTCTTTGGGAATTGTCATTGTGGTGTTCGGGTTGGTTGTTTTAAAAATCTTATCCAATCAGATATGGCAACGCCCTGAACCAGGCTATGATGAGGGGGTTTACAGGGTGAGAGACACATTTTTTCATTTAGTATTTGTTCTTTGAGTTTTGGTGTACCAATATTGTGACAAAAACAATGTTAATTCACTCATTTTAGTAGAGAGGCCAATATACAAACCTCTTTATATTTATAAATAATAATTAAGATATTATTAATTTAAAATAAGTTGTGATTACTTCTGACAAAAGAGATTTGATAATCTTGTTTTTATTTTCAGCCAATGGCATATGATGGAAGCTGATGTCTTGAATCTGAAAACTCTATATTTATTTGCATTTTGACTAAGCTGCAATCTTCAGTGGCCCCTGAAGAACAACAATGGGTCATTTCTTCGTACTGCTGGGACAAGCGTTTAAAATGTTTGCTTTATTATGTATAATTTCTTAAATATTGTTGTGCTGCTGTTTTTGTTTAATATGTTGCTAATAATAAGGCAAATCATCATATATGACCACTGCTGTTTGCTAGCTCATGCTAATTTAATACTTATGAACTTGCACAATGTGGGATTAAAATTATTTTGTGAAAAGTTGCTTGAGGTTTGTGTTACTCGCTAGTAGCATAACGTTAAATGCATCTTTACGCAACATTATACAAAACCTCTTAGAAGGAAAGCGAGATGAATCTTTGTCCGTTAAACCGGTATAAAGCGGTTGTGAAGGACATGCAGACTCGTGATATGTCGCACAAACGTCATTATCAGCTATCGACCAATTGAAATCGAGGCACTCTTACACCAATCAAAACATTGGGAAAAGGCATTTAAAATTTGCATATGAACTCTTTTATCCAAACGGTTATGATCATGAACTATTTTTCAATGCACTAGAACTAGTCAGCATTTCAACAGTGAGTTTTACATCACACTCAAGCGTTTATGCCTGTTATTTCAATCTTTCCTTTGAACCCATGAAGAAACCGAAGCAGCATGATAAATAAAAACATTTTATTACTACAAATGCGAAATATACAGAATACAAAAAAATCATACAGCATCCAGATATACAAGTAAAAAAAAAACAAGGGGTTGAAGAAACTGAAGGAATTAAAGACGCGAGCATTAAATCCTATTCGCTGCCTCGTTTTTGTGTTGTGACGTCACTGAGCCCCATCCCCCTCCAGTTGTAGTGTGGCAAACGTGGTTTCAACTAGGTCCTCTATTAAAATATATATGTCGCTGTGCCGACAAATAGAGTAGCGTCATCTATTTCTGTTCTATCAGATTTGGGTTACAGTGATGTCTGGTCGAGGAAAAGGCGGTAAAGGACTTGGAAAAGGAGGTGCAAAGCGTCACCGGAAAGTTTTGAGAGATAATATTCAGGGAATCACAAAACCAGCAATTCGTCGTCTAGCGCGTCGTGGTGGCGTGAAACGCATTTCTGGTCTCATTTACGAGGAGACGCGAGGTGTACTAAAAGTTTTCCTTGAGAATGTTATTCGTGACGCTGTAACCTATACCGAACATGCTAAGCGCAAGACGGTTACTGCTATGGACGTAGTGTACGCCTTGAAGCGTCAAGGTCGTACCCTGTATGGTTTCGGAGGTTAAATTTCACTCTGACCGCTGATTAAAAATAAAAAAGGCTCTTTTAAGAGCCGCCCAAACATTCTGTCAAAAGAGCAATATCTTAAATGTGTGATTTTTCGATTTTATACATATCTTCACCTATGCCATCATAATATTATGCAGTGATAACTAAGTAAATAATACTTGAGATTTCTTTTCCTGAGTGGCCCGTCAAGCATGTGGCGAGTTTGTTTACCCTGTATACACCAGACGCGAGTGAGCGTCGATTCAAAGACCTGTGAATTTTTCTGCCATTAACTTTGTTACATATTTAATTTACTTTTGATCGTTTCATTAAAGTCAGTGATGTTTCAGGTCTCTGGTCTAATAATTTAAATAACATTTTGTTTCCAAGCATATGTATATGCCTTTTTTAAATGTGTGTATGTGTGTATATATATATATATATATATATATGTGGGTGTGCTATTTAAACTGATGTAATTTTCTGAGCCTCTAAATCCACCAAACGGAATTGTAAAAATAAACTTTTTCAAAACGGCTTTCTGAATACGCCCCCCGCCTTCCATTGGTCAAACACAGAGATATGCCCGCCCTCAACTCACGCAAATTGGTTGATAAACGTTGTAGGGGCGGGACTCTCAAAACAAACAAGCATATTCATAGCGCTACAGAAACACAGTGTTGACAGTTTTTGATTGGAGAAAATAGTTTAACAATAAATGTACATCATCTTAAAAATAATGTTTTTTTTTTTTTCCATTTGGTGACTAGTCGCAGAAATTGCACACTAACACCCTGTCTACACTAAGACGCAAGTGGCGTGACACCACAAAAGCAAATCACTCCCATTATAATCAGTGATACAGTCTACACTAGATGCGTAAGTCATGGCGGGCAAACAGTATACCTACAGCTGTTTTATGCTGCACACGCAAATACTCCTGCCAAAAAATACAAATAAATTGTTTAGAACATTCATTTCGAAGTGTCCAGGGTACACAGCCTCAAGCCACTGCAGCGAGACTCAACATTGCTCGTGTCTGGTGTAGACACAGTGTTAGGTCAAGGCCACATCAATCCATTTAAGTTGGAAAACTCTGTTTTCAGTTTTCATCGTTTTTAAAAGTATGTGCTTATGGAGATAGTTTCTCAAACTCAATTAGTTTTCAAACAAAAATGCAATAAGGCTTGTGTACTTTTTTCACATGCTGGATCACACGCAAGACGCACACGGTTGAGCGCTCAGCCTATCAAAATGCAATTTTTTGACCATGAATGAATACAAACGCATATGACGCATTCTTTTAGAACTCTTGATACTCTTAGTATAGGCTTAAGGCCAAAGGTGCACTTAGTTCTTCGCATTGCAGACTGAAACGCGCAGATTATGCTTGATGCAAATTCTGTCATCAGCACAGTCTGCCCACAAGCAGCCATATTTTCACAACATGAGAAAAGTCCTCATCTGTGCGCATTGTCTGACTACTAAAATAGTACCACAATGTAGTGTGCATGCATCAAAACCGTTTGTAAGTTTGATGACAAATGTGAAATGCCAAATGTGATTGAAATAATCAGAAAATTGTGCACCATTATTTTTAAGTGGTAATATTAAAATAAACATTAAAAACTGCTGTCTCAAAAGTATTTGTAAGTTGATACATTTTGCCATATAACTATTGTTCTTATACTTAATCATATATGATTTCACTTTATGGGGTAAATTAAAATGGTTCCTTGCCACCTTTTTACGTTTCTTAAAGAATAATTTTAAAGAAAACAAACTTTCTTTATTATATATTTTCACACAAATGTTGCTTTATCAATATTAAATAAAAATAAATATATTTTTTAAAATCTTGATACACTTTTGTGACCAAAACAGCACATTTGCCTTAAGGTGTGCCTTTAGCCCCATTGTATTAATGATATTGAATGATTATCCTATACTGGTGCCATGTCGTGGAGCATTTCAGTGGGTTGCTCAAAACTCCAGCATTTTGTACATTTTAAAGTACTTTTAACGAAGCCCAACCTTTAAATGACAGCACACTGTCTCATTTATCACAGAAATGTTATTGCTTGATTATTACTGTTTAGACTTTTGAAATCTGAATTCTAACATATCACTATTAATACTGCATTAACTGCTTGGATGTAGCTAATGTTTTAATAGCCTACAAGAGCGCCCTTAAATCCTCAATCTCTGCTATGAACAAAGGAAATACTTTGTATCTCGTTCCGTGACCACACTTTTATGAATTGTTTATATACTTATTAGGCTACTTGAGGTCGAAAACAACATAACAGTAGGCTTCACAATTACGAAGTGCAGCAGTAGTACCTGAATAATGGCGGGACGTATTGGAAATCTACGCCTTTAATATACGGTTAAAAAAGTAGCTTAGTCCCCGTTTAGCATAAAAATAGTATAAGTAGAATAGCAAAACATTTATAAACGTAAAAATGTATTAATACAACATTGTATGCCAAGATAGCTTCCTCCTGTTCCACCTTCCTTCTGCAACACATTTACAAATACTCGCCCATACCGTCAATGGAGACTCCCGTTTAATTACTAAAGGACAAAGTAATCAAATGTTTGTGATATCGGGAAACTCGCTTTTAGATATAAATCTCGAATCAAGAACTGGATATACAGATATGATTATTAATAGTCCTTGGGAAAAGAATCTCAGTGAGATTACGCGAGGTTGAAATGGCGACAGTGCTGAGCTGTGTTACCTTCACTGAAGAAAAACACTTCAAATGTATTTTCAGTGAGCAACTGTAATCTAAAACCACAACAAATGTGTGCATTAGGGTCTTCTCTATGCAAAGTGTTCATAATTTCAGCTGTGATTTTAGAACTTTAATATGTAAACCACAAAAGAACAGAGGAAGTGCGATATTTCCCGCTGAGTTTCACACTACATTTGGACGCGTTTTTATTATTGTACAATAAACTGACTAATGTTTTGCACAAAACATGAACTACACATAAAGAGAAAGGAGTAATATAAGGACACGTGGGTTACATATGGCAATCCACCACTATTTAGCGTGGGAAATCTTGTGTTTTTTAAGATAAGAAAACACATCTACGGACGACTCTGTCCTGTTGAGAGCGGCGGGCGCGGTGGTTGAGTCTATATGGTTCTCATCTCCCGCTTAAATCCCGCCCTCTGCTGTTGGATGTAAACATTGCTTGTTTGACAGTTCTGTGCTCCGTGAGGACAGCTCCAAGTTGACTGAAACTATGGCAGAAACGGCCCCTGCTCCCGCGGCTGCTCCAGCCAAATCCCCGAAGAAGAAGGCGGCAAAAGCGAAAAAGCCTGGACCAGGTGTGTCGGATCTGATCACGAAGGCCGTTGCTGCTTCCAACGAGCGTAAAGGAGTTTCCTTGGCTGCGCTGAAAAAGGCTTTGGCAGGTGGTGGATATGACGTTGAGAAAAACAACTCTCGCGTCAAGATCGCCTTGAAATCTCTCGTGAAAAAGGGGACGCTTGTTCAAACTAAAGGCACCGGAGCGTCTGGATCTTTCAAGGTGAGCAAGACACCCGCAGCCAAAAAACCGACGAAGAAAGTTGTGGTGAAACCGAAGAAACCTGCCGTGAAGAAGGCAGCGGTCAAGGCGGCGAAGCCGAAGAAGGCAGCAGTGAAGAAACCTGTGGCGAAGAAGGCTCCCAAGAAAGTGAAGAAACCGGCTGCAGTCAAGAAAGTCGCCAAAAGCCCGAAGAAGGTGAAGAAACCGGCTGTGAAGAAAGTTACAAAGAGTCCTAAGAAGGTTAAAGCTGCGAAATCTAAAGCAGCAAAACCCAAGGCTGCTAAGGCAAAGAAGGCCGCCGCCAAGAAGAAGTAGACTGACAGACTTCAATCCATAAACTCAAAGGCTCTTGTAAGAGCCACCACATCTTCACAAAAGTGCAAATAATCCCAGTGCATGAATGAAGGCCAACGCCTTTTGGAAAGACTGAAACTTAAAATGCTTCCTAGGTGGGACGTGATACCTTGTTTTGAGCTGTCTTGTTAGAGCTATTTGAGTCATATTCATCTAAAAATCACATGAAGCACAATGCTGTGATTGTGAAAGACTTATCAAGAAAGGTTTGTATAAACATGTCACTCTCTAACTGACTCACAAAGCCGATTACTTTGTGTAGATTTAAATCCTCCAGAGTTTAGACAAGAGTCTGCTGGTAGGAAAGTGTCCAAAATATGTATACTTCAACAAAGTTCAGTTTGTCTAGAGATCATCATGTGCGGTACCTATGTGACTCAGTAGAATGAGGATTTTATTAAATCATTAATAGATTTATTTATTTTTTTGTTATATTTATGTTACATTTTGTATAAGCTTATGACTCTGAAACCTTCCTCTAAATCCGGCTATACAGAACAAACTTTCTTTTAGAAGATTTATTCATTCTTGTTGATGGTTTGTTGTTGTTGGGAATGTTACTAAAGAAATATAGGCTGCATTCCAATTGTTAAAATACTTGCATTTTTGTTAGCTTGTTTGTTTTCTGTTTGTATCCCATTGTCCCTTATTCATAAACATCTATTTTGTCCAAAAACTAATGTGCTATTAAACAAAATAAAGCACAGTACTCTTTTATCTTTGACAATTAAAGTAAATTTACATCATGCTTGTATGTTTTCATTTTTGCATTTTCATTTTTGGAGAAATAATAAATTAAACTTATGAAGCATGTTTTTTTCTTATTTAAAGTCATTAAGTAATGTTTTTTGGAATACTCACATTTCAGTCAAACATTATAAAAGGTTGGTAAAATCACATAGTAATAACTTTTTTGGGATTTTCACGTTCACACCGAGCGACTTAAAAAAGTGCACATCATATAAGCATCAATTACCAGCACATGTACATAAGAACACATTCCACATCTGTCTTTTCCACTTGAGCAAGCATAAACTTAAGTTCTCATACCTTTTTTGATAATTATCATGTGAAAAAAATTAATGAAGATACACTTATAATTATAAATTGTAAGTTTCCCCATGCAAGGTATGTTGTATTATCTAATAGATTTAAGGGGATAATTACAACATGACTCCTATGAATGATAAAATATATACCCTGAATGCAAAGTAGGCTGCACAGTTGGCTTGTCTGTCAAATCTATACAAAAATACACTCACCTAAAGGATTATTAGGAACACCATACTAATACTGTGTTTGACCCCCTTTCGCCTTCAGAACTGCCTTAATTCTACGTGGCACTGATTCAACAAGGTGCTGAAAGCATTCTTTAGAAATGTTGGCCCATATTGATAGGATAGCATCTTGCAGTTGATGGAGATTTGTGGGATGCACATCCAGGGCACGAAGCTCCCGTTCCACCACATCCCAAAGATGCTCTATTGGGTTGAGATCTGGTGACTGTGGGGGCCATTTTAGTACAGTGAACTCATTGTCATGTTCAAGAAACCAATTTGAAATGATTCGAGCTTTGTGACATGGTGCATTATCCTGCTGGAAGTAGCCATCAGAGGATGGGTACATGGTGGCCATAAAGGGATGGGCATGGTCAGAAACAATGCTCAGGTAGGCCGTGGCATTTAAACGATGCCCAATTGGCACTAAGGGGCCTAAAGTGTGCCAAGAAAACATCCCCCACACCATTACACCACCACCACCAGCCTGCACAGTGGTAACAAGGCATGATGGATCCATGTTCTCATTCTGTTTACGCCAAATTCTGACTCTACCATCTGAATGTCTCAACAGAAATCGAGACTCATCAGACCAGGCAACATTTTTCCAGTCTTCAACTGTCCAATTTTGGTGAGCTCTTGCAAATTGTAGCCTCTTTTTCCTATTTGTAGTGGAGATGAGTGGTACCCGGTGGGGTCTTCTGCTGTTGTAGCCCATCCGCCTCAAGGTTGTGCATGTTGTGGCTTCACAAATGTTTTGCTGCATACCTTGGTTGTAACGAGTGGTTATTTCAGGCAAAGTTGCTCTTCTATCAGCTTGAATCAGTCGGCCCATTCTCCTCTGACCTCTAGCATCAACAAGGCATTTTCGCCCACAGGACTGCTGCATACTGGACGTTTTTCCTTTTCACACCATTCTTTGTAAACCCTAGAAATGGTTGTGTGTGAAAATCCCAGTAACTGAGCAGATTGTGAAATACTCAGACCGGCCCGTCTGGCACCAACAACCATGCCACGCTCAAAATTGCTTAAATCACCTTTCTTTCCCATTCTGACATTCAGTTTGGAGTTCAGGAGATTGTCTTGACCAGGAAAACACCCCTAAATGCATTGAAGCAACTGCCATGTGATTGATTGATTAGATAATTGCATTAATGGGAAATTGAACAGGTGTTCCTAATAATCCTTTAGGTGAGTGTATATGCTATCTACATTTAGCATAGACATAATGCAATATATATATTTACAGATTACAATATTCCAGTAATACAGATTGGACCTTTGTTATGAATCACATATTGAAGAGTGACTAGCTTGTCTTGAGTAATGATAGTTCTGTCTCTCCATCACTTAGCATAGGTGGTCTTTGCCCATATACAAAGTAACATTCTTTCTCATGAGGGACTTCAGCCATTTGTGACACAGTATCAAATAATAATTTGATACCCATAATAATTGGTAGAGTTTTCAGGACTTTGGTTTCCCTCCTAAATTAACTTTTTATTTTTTCTTCTGGTGCTTTAATGAAGCCTTGGCAAGACTGATTCAGTTTAATGCTACACTCTTGCACTGATATTCTTTGGATCTGCCTTTGCACTACGCAAAAGATGTGTGTAAGTCGCAATCATTATTAAGACAGGGATGTAGAAGCTTATCAGAGATGAGGTGATGACATAAGTATGATTTAAATTGGCATTGCATTTTTCACCCCCTCCTTCTAGGTCTCCTTTATGGCTCAGAGTTTTATGCCAAATCAGCTGCAGGAATGAATGAGATCAGAACAGAGAGAGTCCATGCCATGCCTATCATGACAAACACCACCCTCCTTGTCATTTTTGCTCATAGTTAAATGGACTAGCAATAGCCCAGAAATGATCCACACTTTGATGCACAGCTTAAGAATGGAGGCAGTGGAGCACATAATGTCAAACACAATCCATACTTCACAGAAATTGCAGAACGGCCAGAAACCCACAATCTCAGCAGCTGCCTTCCATGGCATCACAAGAGAGGCAACTAAGAGATCTGACAAAGCCTAGGAAACTACTACCAACACGCCACTTTTGATCGAAGATGATGGAATCCCACCACAGTAGTGCACACCAGAGCATTCCTTAGAAAGGTGGAGAGCACAAAAATAAAAAGCAGGCAAGCAGTCATGGAGCGAGTTATTATCTCTGAGACATAACCTGCAGTCTCGATTACAATCCTCCTGGCAGTCCCTATTACCCTGGCCGGACCCTGAAAAAATGAAGAATTTTGATCAAGCATCCATTCTTCATCTAGAATCCTGACTTTATAAATTAATTAATAAATGAGTTGCTAATTTACTCATTCTGAAAGAACCCAAGGACCTTTTCTTGTTCCTTCAACCAGAGAAGTGATTGAGAACACAGAGTGCAGAGGATAAGACTAATGACAACCTGGAGCTGAACACGCTCAAAACAGTGGAGATGATTGTGGACTTTAGGAGGAACACCCCATCATTGTCCCCCCTCACCATTCTAAACAGCACTGTGGCAGCAGTGGAGTCATTCAGGTTCCTGGGCACTACCATCTCACAGGACCTGAAGTGGGAGATACACATCGACTCCATTGTGAAAAAGGCCCAGCAGAGGTTGTACTTCCTTTGCCAGCTGAGGAAGTTCAACCTGCCACCAGTGCTGCTGAAACAGTTCTACTCAGCAGTCATTGAGTCTGTCCTCTGCACTTCAATAACTGTCTGGTTTGGTGCAGCTACGAAATCAGACATCAGAATACTACAAAGGACAGTTCGGTCTGCTGAGAGGATTATTGGTTGCCCCCTGCCCCCCCTTCAAGAACTATACACTTCCAGAGTGAGGAAAAAGGCTGGTAAAATCACTCTGGACACCACTCACCCAGCCCACTACCTTTTTAAACTGTTGCCTTCTGGCCGGCGCTTCAGAGCTCTGAACACCAGAACCGTCAGACACAGGAACAGTTTTTTCCCTCCCCGTATGCCCATCCATCTAATGAACAATTCAATTGCCCCATTGAGCAATAATGATGTGCAATACACAATTTAATTTAAATTTAAATTTATATTATCCAACATATCCACTTCTGCCATTACTTACATTGCTCTGTACATAATATTTTTTGTTCTTTATATACAGATTGTATTAGATTTGCACTACGTGTGTGTATGTGGGTATGTATGAAGGTGAGTGTATGTACGTATATGTATAATTATTTATATTGTGTTCTTTTTTTGTTTTTAATTACCTATGTATTGCTGCTGTTTGGTATTGTTTGTATTGTTGTAGACTGGAAGCTCCTGTCACCAAGACAAATTCCTTGTATGTGTAAGCATACTTGGCAATAAAGCTGATTCTGATTCTGATTGAGGAACTAGGACTAGGAGGTGGAGCTTAAGAAGACAGAGGGAGAGAGAGAGCAGAAATCTGACTGATCCCAATTACTGTATATTATTTGATATGTATTATTTATTTCTCGTGTTTTTATTCATTATGTTTTTAATTTTATAATTATAATAATTATTTGAAAAAATAAAAAAAGTTTGTTGTTCTCATTATACAGGTAGCGTTGCACTGATTTAGTGTTTTAATCCTAGGCGTACCGTTTTACACAAGGTGGCAGTATACACCTTAAGTTATTTTTTACTTGCACTTACGTCCCACAGGAGAACAGCGTTTCACGAACAATGCTCGTCTCATTGACAAATAGTGAAATACTCTCGTCCCCACCAAAAACTTTAACTTAGTTAACTCTTTATGCTTAACCAAGAAAACCTGCCTAATAAATACAACTTTACAAGTACCCTATAGCATGTAAATAAAGTTTTGTGTGGCCCCTTTCGAAAAAAGACTTTCCACAAGCCACCAAAAAGGCTCTTGTCGCGGTCGGAAATTAATTAATACTTGATATTAATTATTTATTGTTTTTATTCAGCGGACTTTTATTTACGCACGTATGCCTATTTCCTAAAATAAATTCCAGTGATGAGTCTGCGTGGGTCCATGAGGTCACCAGCCCACAGTGGTGGGCGTGAGGGGGGCAGTTCAACAAGGCGTTACTTTGTTTCGACTTTCCTGAAATTGCAGTACATATCCTGTGAAAGTTTAGGGGATGTGCAACAAACGAGAGAAGCAGGAATTCACATTGTACTTACGAGGAGTATTCTTCCACTGTGAAATTGCACCAAAAGTAAGCCAATATCGTTTTACTTTATCAAATTATGTTGTTTCGTTGCTTTTTTTACCCGAAAGAAAAATATGTTGTACAACTCTAGACAAAGCACTGGCTATCCTGGCAAGACTTCATTCTGTTTTACAGTACAGCACGTTTTCTTGTAAGATACATGATGACAAACAACGCATCTATATGGATATGCATGTCGTCATTCTTGAGTCAGTGGATGCAAGAACAAGCAGTTTATGGCTGATGGGGATAAATTAGGGGGCGTTTAGAGCGAAAGCGTTTTGCGCCAAAAAAAAAAAACTAGACGCAATGCAACGAATCGATGTCTCGAGACGCGATATTAAAAGCTGACGATCTTTTTTTACTCGACACAGCGTCTAAAACGCGGCAATCTTGCAAGAGAGAGAAACACACACACACACACACGCGCGCGCGCGCGCACACACACACACACACACACACACACACACACACACACACACGGGAGGGAATACATTTCTGGGATGAACAGCCCTAATATTCTAAAATGGACGAAGTGACAAAGCGTTCAAAGCTTATTCTTACTGGCTTTTAACTAGATATATGTAGACTATGGTTTGTGTAATATTCTCAGATATCACTGAACATTATTCGTTATCGATATCAGCTTATTAAAGAAATATTTCGGGTTCAATACAGGTTAAGCTTAATGGACAGCATATGTTTTTGGCATAATATTGATTACCACCAAAAAATTATTTTGACCCCTCCCACCTTTTCTTAAAAAAAAAAAGCAAAGGAAAAATCTGGGTGAGGCACTTACAATGGAAGCAAATGGGGCCAATCCTTACACATAAAAAATACACACTATTTTAAAAAATATAGCCACAAGAGGTAAGCAATATGTGTGTTCACATGATTTGTGTTAATTAACCTTTCTGTGCTAAGTTATAGCCAATTTTACTATGCAATGTCAACAAACCCTAAAACCCCCAAATGATGGTGTAAATGACTATTTAAACAACTGTTCAACTCAAATAATACATGAGTTTTAACAGAAGAAAGTGTTTTTTATAAAATTTATAAAAGCTTTTTATAAAAGCTTCACATTTATGCTTTTAAACCCTCCAGAAATTGGCCCCAGTCACTTCCATTGTAAGCACCTCACTGCAAGCTCGATTTTTGCTTTTTTTTTTTTTAAGAAAAGGAGGGACGAGTCAATAATTTTTAGTTTTTTGGTAATCAACATTATGCCGTAAATGCTGTCAACTAAGCTTAACTTGTATTGAACTCTGAATATTCCTTTAACTTTAATTGTTGTTGATAAACATCACATGGCAAAAGTGTTCTGTGACTTTTTTGCTGGTTCAGACAGAAAACAATGGATTCTTGTCTAAGGAAGAATTGCACAGGTCTGTGGTACTTTGACTTGTGAACTCTTATCCTTTCGGATGGTAGTCAGGGGACTTGCTGTCTGGAGGTGCAAAATACTAACAATACAAGACCCATGTCTTTAGGAAAAGGAATGTGACCCTAACCCCATTGAGACATCAAACAATCTCTCGTCCAGATGAACAAAGATGTGCCACACATATATTTTTGAGCAGCCCTCCATTTGGACTAAGTGATATGCTTTACATAGCTTCCTTGTGTAACAAACTGCCACGTTAGGCTGCTGTAGAGTAGGGAATGGAAATGTTGACTAATTCATTGAGGTTCCCCGCGTTCATGTCTGTTTGCCACATGTATTAGAACTCCTGAGATTTACTGTTTTAATGGCTAAAACAGAAAAATGGCTTTTAATCAGAAACATTTATTTATCCCTGTGACATTTAGTTTATTGTTACTCACTTGACAATGTTAGTGCATTTTAGACTATAACTTGTAAATGTTTTGCGTGAAAGTGAGGGAAAGAGATGTGAGGCAGAGTCTTTGTTGAAGTGTCTCTTTTATCTTAGATTGGAAATCTTGAGGGAACCCTTTGAAGCAGGTTACATGATTATTTTTAACCTTTGACACGGCAGCTTACATAGCAGTGGTTGTTGGAAGCACAAAAAAGTAGTCTTGAAGTCTTAATTGTTGTTTCTCGCCCTATAAATCCACTTTATATTTTTGTATACCATGGGGTTTTGTTTTTCAGATAGGAAACCAGTAACTATATATATTCACCCTCAGCATATTCACCCTTCATCCTCTTCATCCTCTTGTATCACTGAAAGAGAATATCTAACATGCTAATCAAATTTAAACAACAGTCAAACATAATTATTCTCAGTTATATTGTAGTTCTGCTAAGAACATTATACTTAAACAGTGATTTCAAACAGAATTATATATTTTTCCTTCTTAGGTCATGGGCAATATACATGAATATTCTGCCACAGCGGGATGTAAACAAGCCCCTGTGTCCTCATTATTGCACTCTTTGATTTTGACTAGCATCATTTGATGTGTGCTCACATGCTCAAAAGACATTGATAAAAGTTAATTTGATTGATTATTTGATTTAAGATAAATGAGAATGTGCAAAAGTGTGACCTGTTAGCATTAAACATGTCTTTCTTTGCTGCCTTAATTTTTTTTTTTCACTTTCCCTTTTGCTTGTTTACAGGCAATAACAACCTTTTGAGCCTCTATCATTATGCTGCCCCTCTGGTGTTTGTCAACTGTACTGTTGTGTGTGTGGGGACTGAGTCACGCACAGCATGAGCACTTGGGTTACCCTCCGGGCTACCAGGAACCTGTGCAAGATCTTTACACAGCCCCAGAGCTTCCTGCAGATACACCCAGGATACAGCTTCGGCTGGCAGGAGAGAAACGCAAGCACAACGAAGGGCGTATTGAGGTCTTCTATGAAGGGGAGTGGGGAACTGTGTGTGATGATGATTTCAACATTCATGCAGCCCAAGTGGTATGCAGAGAATTGGGTTACTTAGAGGCAATCTCTTGGTCTCCATCATCTAAATATGGGAAAGGAGAAGGTCAGTTTGCAGAGTTCAGAACAGCTATGACATAATGTGAAACTGATGCATTTTTTCTCAATTGAATGTGATTTTTGCAATTCATTGTAGAGTAAATATAGTCAAAAAACCCTTATGTTGTTCAAACCATCATGTTGTTCTCTCTTCACTGGAATACAAAATTAGATGTTATGCAGAATGTTAGCCGCAATCACTATAAACATTTATGGCATCTTTTTACATAAAATAAAATAATAAAAAATAGTGACCAAGGCTAACATTCAGCCTACTTGGAGAATTGGGGACTTCTATAATATGTATGCAGTTGACTGACTTCCTGTATTTGTCAGGTCGTATATGGTTTGACAATGTCCACTGCACGGGAAAGGAGAAGAGCTTGGCCCAGTGTGAATCTAATGGCATTGGCGTGTCTGATTGCAAGCATACTGAAGATGTCGGGGTGGTTTGCAGCGACAAGAGAATCCCAGGATTTAAGTTTGTCAGCACCCTAACCAACAACATTAATGTAAGTACATTCAAAGCAGATGTGTTTCTTGTGTTATTGTTTGAAACTAGAGTAGTTTTTTTCTTCTTCATTTGGACACATTTACAATCACTTGATGCATTCTTTTCCATATACTTTCTGACATAGATCTAAGTTGCTTGATTGCCAAGCATATTAAAAATTAAATTTTTAAATACCTTCTTGATGTCAGAGCTAAAATATTTACAGTACCCAGATTTGTGCTACATAGCTTCATCTTAATGGGATAGTTCACCCAAAATTTATAATTCTCTCATAATTTACTCAATCTCATGGTGTCTTAAACTTGTATGACATTTTATCTTCTATAATAATTTGAATGATGCGTGTTTGTTTTTGTCCATACAATCAGGGTTTGAAAATAACAGCTGCCAACCCAGCAAATGGGGGTAAAAATCAGTGGATAACTTTGTCAATCTAAATAGCCACTTTGGCGGTGAAGTTTTAAGGATTTTTTCCTGCATTGAAAATTCTGTAAATGTCGGGCGACTCGGAGCCACTGTTGAAGCAAATGTAATTGTATTTATCTTGTGTTCAGTGCTTTATATGCTCTAAATATGTCTCTCATAACTTATCTCACATGCATCTGTGCAGTACACAGGTTTCATTTCAAACCCTGCATACAATGTAATCAATGGGGTCCAAAATGTTCAAGCTCCAAAAAGGCTATAAAGGCAGCATAAAATGAAATTATAATAATTGTAATTGTAATTAAAAATATTGTTTGTGTGAGAAACAGACCAAAATATAACATTTAAACCACTTGAGTCGGGTAAATATGGATTGCTTTTATGTTGCCTTTATGTCCTTTTTGGAGGGTGTATGCCTTCCCAAGCAGGTAGTATCAGAGAGTGAGGACTGCCCACTTGATGGCCAGACACTCCTTTTCTATCATGCTGTACCTACTTACCAAGAGTTTTTGTCTAATGTACAGCACAGGGCGCTCCTCACCCTCCACTAACTAGGACAACACAGCCCCCATGCCCCTGTCTGCTGCATCCATCTGTAAGACAAAAGGGAGAAAAAAGTCAGGGGAATGTAACATTGGACGGCCACAGAGTGTGGCTTTTACTTGTAAGAAAGCCTGTTGGCATGGTTCCGTCCACTGAACCGGGTCTGGCACTCCTTTTTAGTTAGATGATTCAGTGGACTGGTGACATCCGAATAATTAGGCACAAACCTCTGATAATAGCCAGCCAACCCCGGGAACTGTCTCACCCCATTTTTTGACTTGGGCCTTAGACAAGTCGCAATCGCCTCCGTCTTATCAATTTGGGGGCGCACCTGTCCATGACCCAAGTGGATTCCCAGATACCGTATCTATCGATATCATTTCTATAGATGATAATGTCATTCAGATGCATACGCAGCGTGTGGGCAAAGACCTTGTCCATGGAGCTGCTGAAACATTGCCGGGGCCCCAAACAAACCGAACGAAAGTGTAAAGATTTGGTGTAAGCCGAACGGAGTGGAAAAAGCAGTTTTTTTTCTCGGGACATGGGAGTGAAGGAATCTGTCAATATCCCTTTGTTAAATCCAGCATCGAATAAAAACGAGCCGCACCCAACTGATTGAGCAGTTCATCAATGCAAGGTATTGGGTACCAATGTAATGCGGTTCACAAGATGGGCAAGGAGGAGGTGGGAACCGACAGAAAGTCAACAGTCAACTTAAACAAACATAAACACACAGACAAACACATAGTGGCCGTGAGTGTGTGTGTGTGTGTGTTTCTCTTTCTCTCTCTCTCTCTCTCTCTCTCTCTCTCTCTCCCGGCTGGTGCTGTCTTTTCTCCTTAAATCCCCAATCGCTCCTCACTGAAACACAAGACAGGTGTGAAGCACAGGTGGCAATCCTTTTCCACTCATTTCCCCTGCTTCACTCTCCACAGCGCTCAGCCATGCCCCCGCCTCCACAAGCAGGTAGGGATTATATGAATCAAGCAGGGGTTTAAAAGGAAAATCTAGACAGTGTCAGCTTTTATTTGGTAGTCTCCTGCTGGGAGACCTGGAAATACAGCCAGAGTCAGCTTTTCTGTCTACTGATATTAAGGCAGTTTAATCACAGGGAGTTTCACCACAATGAACTGGCCACATTTAAGTCATATGGGAATGCTTATAGTCAGCTTACTGTAGACAACCTTGTGTTAAAATGGGAAGAGTGAGGTCATGTTAGTGTGGTTTGCTGCAGAGTGGAATCTAAAGATGAGACTCCAAGAAAAGCTGAAGGCGAGCCTTTGGGGGGATAAGTGAGCACACCATTTTCAAAGTAGTTATATGTTGAAATCTTACCTTTCATTATAAAATCAGGAATAACAGTTGTCACAAAGTGTTTGTCATTGCAATATGTTTTTTACACTTATAATCTTTTCAAATAGTAATACCCAAAACCTGTGAATGTTTTTGTCAGGAATACTGTACATCACAGGTCTCAACCCATCCAAAACGCAGCCTTAGCATTAAAAAAACAAGGCAAATGTTTATGTCCCTAAAATATGCAGTGACCACTGTAATCATGGTTGTAGATGACTTGTTACAGCACAAGTTAGGGCACTGGCTTGACAGATCTGTGACCATCATTGTTCAGTGAATTTATCTACAACCTAATTTCAGTTTGGGTGAACAAGATGTTCCTCCTCAAGTACTAGCCGAGTATGTTACGCTCTGGCAACTCTATTTACTCAACTCTTTACATGGAAGAGAATGAACCCAGTTTTTTATCTGATGGGAATCTTACTACATAAAGCAACATGCAATCAAAACCTGCTTCAACTTTTCCTGGATCCTGGGTCACATGAAAGCAGATGAAAACAAGGACCAAACAGACACATGTTTGGGATCGATGCTGTTCTAACGAATCGGAAGATTTTCAATATGATTATCTATATATATTGTGATTTTTTCAGGGATACTGTAAATAGGTATGCTCATTGAACAATAGTCTTTGTCTTTTCAAACATATTTCTCAACACAACTTTGGTAAAGTGTGAGTGGCAGGGTAAGTTAAAGTGGGTTGAAGGTAAATGTGCACACACAGTGGTCTCGTCATCTCCAGAGGCTGTTAAAAATTCTTCTGTGCCACAGAGCTCAACTTGCATAGTTTCTCATTAAATTTGACCCAAATCATTTTCAAAGGACATAGATTATTTACTCTAGGCATTGCTGGATGATATATTGTGTATAAGTAATTTTGTAGAGCCTACACAATGTATTTTCAGTTACAATCATGTCTTTTTGTGGTTTGATGGCTTGAATTAAAGACCTATGCTACATACAGGGAAATTGCTAAACACAGTGAAACGAGACAATGTTCCTCCAGGACCATGGTGCTACATAAAACAACATAGGACAAACACAGAACCACATGAGACTACACAGACTAAATAACATACCTATATAAAGTGCACGTGCAAACGTGTGCAAAAAGTATGGGACAGTACAATAAATTGCATAAAATTAACAGGACAAAAGGTAGTGCAGTGCCAACCAGTACACAGTAGTGCAAAAAGATGACAGTTTCAAAAATGCCAAATGTAAACATAACATACTATGAGATAGTGTTCCATGCACATAGCAGTTATTGAGGTAGCAGCCAGGTATAAAGTGACAATAATTAAAGTGCAACTCAGGACACGTGTGTGTGTGTGTGTGTGTCAGTCCAGTCTCTGTGTATTGAGGAGTCTGATGGCTTGGGGGAAGAAGCTGTTACACAGTCCGGCCTGTCTACCCCCCCCCCCCCCCCATTTCTGGAGAGAAGGTCGGCGACAGCCATCTGCACCCCCGGTATGTGGACCACCTTGAATTTAAAGGGCTGGAGAGCCAGGTACCAACGGTAGATCCGGCCGTTAGTATCTTTCATGCGGTGGAGCCACTGGAGTGGGGCGTGATCCGAGCAGAGGGTGAAGGCCCACCCCAGCAGGTAATACCGGAGGGTGAGGACCGCCCACTTGATGGCCAAACACTCCTTCTCCACGGTGCTGTACTTAGTCTCCCTCAAAGAGAGCTTCCGGCTAATGTACAGCACTGGGCGCTCCTCCCCCTCCACCACCTGTGAGAGTACGGCCCCCAGCCCTCTGTCTGAAGCGTCCGTCTGCAAAATAAAAGGGAGAGAGAAGTCAGGTGCATGAAGAAGCGGCCCCCCACAAAGTGCGGCTTTAACCCGCGTAAACGCCTGTTGACACTGCTCCGACCATTGAACCGGATCTTGGGCCCCCTTTTTAGTGAGGTCAGTCAGCGGGCTGGTGACATCCGAAAAATTAGGCACAAACCTTCTACAATAGCCAGCCAGCCCCAGGAACTGCCTCACCCCCTTTTTGGTCTTAGGTCTAGGGCAAGTCGTAATCGCCGCGGTCTTATAAATTTGGGGACGCACCTGGCCATGACCCAAGTGGAATCCCAGGTACCGTACCTCCACACGCCCAATCGCGCACTTCTTGGGGTTTGCCGTGAGCCCCGCCCACCTCAGGACGGCCCTCAGATGTTGCATGTGTTGCTGCCAATCATTGCTATAAATTATGATATCATCCAAATGCACCGTACGCGGTGTGAGGTCTGAGGACCCGATCCATGAGTCGTTGAAACGTGGCTGGAGCCCCAAACAAACCGAAAGGAAGCGTCAAAAATTGGTGTAATCCAAACGGCGTTGTGATGGCTGCTTTCTCACGGGACATTGATGTCAAGGGGATCTGCCAATGGCCCTTTGTTAAATCCAAGGTCGAATAAAATCGAGCAGTACCTAACCGATCGAGCAGTTCATCAACACCGGGCATTGGGTACGCGTCAAATTTAGACACTGCATTGACTTTTCTATAATCCACACAGAATCGAACAGACCCATCGCTCTTGGGAACAAGAACAACCGGGCTGGACCAATCACTGTGGGATTCCTCTATTACTCCCATCTCAAGCATCGCATCTAATTCCTCCCGAACTATTTTGTTTTTATGTTCGGATAAGCGATAGGGGCAGCAACGTACCACCACGCCCGGCTCGGTCTCTATGTGGTGCTGTATGATGATTGTACGGTCCGGTAGAGGGGAAAACACATCTGCAAATTCCTTTTGTAATTTGGAAACCTCTGTGAGTTGACGCGTTGAGAGGTGGTCTCCACAAGCGTTCTTGAGCCTGGAGCAAATTCTCCTGTGTTAGTCGCCCCAGTGTGTGGAGTTTTGCTCTAAGATCGAGAACGTACTGAATTTCATTTTTGCTATTAGAAGGTCCCTCTTCCCAAGCGTCGCGGATGATGTCGAGGACCCCGTGTGGGCGTCGCCCATACAGCAGCTCAAACGGGGAGAACCCTGTGGAGGCTTGCGGGACCTCTCGTACTGCAAACAACAGGGGGTCCAGCCACTTATCCCAATTTCTAGCGTCAGCGTGTACAAATTTACGAAACATGTTCTTGAGCGTTTTATTAAATCGTTCTACTAGACCATCGGTCTGGGGATGGCAAACGCTAGTGCGAATCGACTTAATGCCCAAGAGCTCGTAAAGTTTGCGCCGTCTTCGTGACATAAAAGTCGTGCCTTGATCGGTGAGGATTTCTTTCGGAATCCCCACCCGGGAGATTATCTTGAAGAGTGCCCCTGCACACTACGTGCGGAGATGTTGCTCAGAGGCACTGCTTCCGGATATTGCGTCGCGTAATCCACTTGGACTAACATGAAGCGATGTCCGCGTGCTGACCGTTCTAATGGCCCAACGAGGTCCATCCCAATTCTTTCGAAGGGGACCTCGATCAATGGTAGAGGGTGCAATGGTGCTTTTGGGGTGGCCGGTGGGTTTACCAGCTGACATTCATCGCACGCCGCACACCACCTGCGGACGTCACCGCCAATGCCCGGCCAATAGAAACAGGCTATTAGATGGAGAAGTGTTTTTCACTCCCCTAGGTGACCGGCCATAGGATTATAGTGAGCCGCCTGGAAAACCATTTCCCGGCGGCTCCGTAGAATCAACAGTTGAGTCATTTTCTCCTTTGTTTGAGCATCCTGCGTCACTCTATATAGCCGATCTTTAATCATGGCAAAATATGGGTATGAAATGGTGATGCCCGGCCGGAGCTGTTGACCATCAATTACTCTCACTTGGTCAAGAGCATGTTTAAGGGTTTCGTCCCGCGAATGCTGTAGAGGGAAGTCCCCCTCAGGGAATTCCCTGAGAGGAGGGGTGGCCACCTCACCCCTTCCCTCGTCATTCAGAGCAGCCAAGGATGGCCCCGGCTCCACCTCCCCTGCCAAAGCATCGCACACCACACCTCTTTATGCAGGACCCATCCGCGCAAATACCCTCTAAAATATCTCTAAAATTCGGCCAATCAGTACCCAAGATTAGCGGATGAGTGAGGCGGGAACTAACCGCTGCCTCCACACTATGGTTTCTTCCCCTGAATTTAATAGCCAAAGTCACCATGGGATACTTGTGAACATCCCCGTGCACACACCTCACCCTCACCAGTTTAGCTAAACCCAAAGCCCTGGGTTGAACCAAGCGTTGGTGGATGGTGGTCTGATTGCAGCCGGAATCCAGCAAAGCTTGGTAAATACCCCCCCTGATCCTTACCGGAATCCGGTACGCTTCCAGCTCGATCGGGGGCAGCCTGCGGGACATCGGGGTCCCCGCACCTCCAACAGGCCGGCCCAGGCGTTACGCCCGCACTTGTGCTGGCGGGCACCCCCACCTGAGGAGGAGAGCGGCTGAAGGACGGGGAAGGAACATTCTCCCAAGGCCGGGAAGCTGGTCGGATATATACTCCACGCCTGCGCGGGGCAGAAACGGGCCCTGGGGAGAGAACAGAGCGAGAGAACACAGGGGAGGGGGAGGAGGGGGGTGCAGACACAGGGGAAGGAGAGAGAGAGAGAGAAGAAGAAGAGGGCTCGTCCGCCCTCGGGATAGCCGCCAAATGGTCCTCCGCCAGACGAACAGCCTCCTCCAGCGACGCCGGGCGGTGGCACTGGACCCACTCCGCCGTCTTCCGGGGCAGCCGTTGGACGAATTGCTCCAGTACCACCTGATCGATCACTCCCTCCACGTCGCAGTCCCCCGCGAGCAGCCACCTCCGACAGGCGTCCCGGAGCAAGTTGAGCTTCCCTGGACAGGAGAGGAATTAGGCGGGCTGCCCACTGTTCGAGCAGCCAGCCCCAGATTTCTGCCGCGTCGAACAAATCGAGGAAGGCCTCAGGATCATCTGCTGCCCCCATCTTCTGTAACGTGGGTGGGGGCAGCATAGCACGGGTGTCCGGGGTCGCGGTTGTGGCCGACGCGGTCTCCTGGCTGAGGAGGCTCCGGATGGCGTGCCGGTTACTATACACTTTCTCCATGCTTGGAACTTTTTAATTCCCGGGTTTCGGCACCAGTGTAACAACCCTCACGGGAAGGAGGACAGGAAACGAGGCTTCAACAAAAAGGTAAGGCTTTAATTGCCGTCTTTCTCACATAGGTTTACAGAAATGTCACACAACACAAGCACACTGGGTTGGCTTGTCGGGTTCTCTCGACTGGAGGCTCTGTGTCTGCTTTTATGCCGCTCTCCTCGTGCTCACTGGAATTAGAGACAGGTGTTAGGCATAATTTAGCTCAGGTGTAAGCGCCCTTACCGCTTTCCTCTCCCGGACGGGTGCTTGACCACGCCCCCGCGGCCACACACACATACAGTACTGGTAAAGTCTTTAGATAAAGGCCTCTGCCAAATGCACAAGTGTAATGCTATTTTATACAACATACTAATATATGAAGTGTATATTGGGTTCACACTCAATAGCACTATGAGAAACATTTACGATAATGGATTTGATAGAAATGCATTTTAGGAATCATTTGGTTATGTTATAAATACTTGTATAATAAGCCCATCATTTTATTAAATAATAAAGCCCATCATAGTTTTATTAAGCACCAGAATTTCAGTTCAGACAGATGCTGTTGATCCACTCAGAAACACAAATCATTATTTTTTTAGTGACTAATTTGTTCTATGGCCTCATCTCTGGAACTGGTCCTGGAACGTTTTTTATTCTTACTCTACAGGTTATTTTTCAAGCATTTCACAGATATTCTGTTCACGGTTCTTCACACAGATTTGACAACTATAAACCTTACTTTCAACCAGTTCCCTGTATCTTTTTTGTACACGATTCAAAGGTTGAATTGATAACTTTCCACTCTTAGGTGCCATCTCACCCTTTTCATTTGACAAAAAATGGTTAAAGGAATATTCTTGGTTATAGGCTTCCATTGTCAGCTCTGGTTTCCACCCCAAGTCCAAAAACATGCAGGTTAAGTGAATTAGAGTCTCTAAATTGCCCCATAGGTGTGAGTGAGAGTACCCCAGCCACTGGGGGTTGCGTCAGGTAGAGTATCTGGCGTAAAACCTGTGCCAAGTCAGATATGCGGATCACAGATGGTCCGCTGTGGCCTACCCTAATGGGAGCAGACGAAAGAAGAAGAATATAGGCTTCCATTGTTAGTTTATTTATATATATATATATATATATATATATATATATATATATATATACAAACTAAGCGATGAGTTGAAATTGTTGTCTATGGTAATCAATAGCATGCCACAGATGCTGTCCATGGATATTAGGATGAAAATAACCCAGAATGTTCCTTGAACTACACTGCACATAATTTCATCTTTCTGTTGTCTGCTCAATAAGCAGGACATCACTTACATTGCACATCTTTTTATCTCTTTTCTGCTCTTCTGTTTCAAGTTACATAGTTTTGGTGCATTAAACTTCCTACATTTAACAGGATGTTTACTATACTGAAATAGCAAGCATAATCTCTGATAAAATAAAAGCATTATCATTAATGTAGGAAGACTTGAAGTTATTAGCCTGGTCTTCAGTGCTTTGTTGCATTGCATTCGGCTTGTCAAGCAAGCATTACTGGTGGTTTTTATATTTATTTTGCTTTTGACCCAAATGGAAAATTCATAGCTTATTTTGGTGAGGCAAGTGGCTTATTTGGGGCTTGTTTTTCCAGACCAGGTTGCTTGTTTCTTTTGCAAGATATGGCAAGACTGCAATTGGTATTTCACCCACACTTAGCGCAGAGTATTGTCATTTTAAAAAGAACGTTACTAACCATTCGCGGAACTTCTAAACCGTAAAAAATTAAAATTTTGCTCAGAATGAACCGAAATGAAAAACGTAACCAGTCCCTGGTTATTTGAGTCGGGAGGGGAGTGAGTGTTCCATCATCAGAAAGACTAATGTCTATTTAATGTCTTTGCAAAGAGCAAAAACAAAACAACCTCTTAAAGTGATAGTTTACCCAAAAATTTAAATTGTCTCATCATTTACTCACCCTCATGCCTTCCAAGATGTGTATGACTTTCTTAATTTTGCTGAACACAAACCAAGATTTTTAGAGGAATATCTCAGCTCTGTTGGTACACGCAATGCAAGTGAATGGTGACCAGATATTTGAAGCTTCATAATCACACTAAGGCAGAATAAAAGTAACTTCAGTGGTTAAATCTATATCTTCAGAAGCGATATGACAGTTGTGGGTAAGAAACAGATAAATATTTTAGTCCCCCCCTTTTTTTTTATACCATAATCCTCCACTTTTATTTTCACTTTCACAATTCACTTGCATTGTAAGAGCTGATATATTATCTTAAAAATCTTTGTTTGTGTTCAGCAGAAGAAAGAAAGTCAAGCACATCTAGGATGTCATGAGGGTGCATACGTAATGTGAGAATTTTCATTTTTGGGTGAACTAGTCCTTTAACAATAGGAGTCATAGACCAATAGGTAAAGTTTGCAAATAAAGAGTAAGAATGCACACAAAAGAATACAAATCTCTAAAGAGTGAGATATCCTCCTTGTACAACTCTTTTTGTAGGCTAGAAGTGTTTGATTTTGCATTTATTTACTTTGTTGTAAGAGTTGAGAACATGCTCACTCGCTGCCCTTTTCGTTTTAAAGGAAAAACAGCATAGGCTCTGTGACTTTTTCCTTTTCAAAATGTCTTTTCTGGCCAGCAGAAGAGTGCTTGTCAGGTTCACCACTTGTGCCTCTGACTCCTTCTCCTGTACTAGCAGAAGGTTCTCTTTTTGTTTTGTTTTGTTTTTTGAAAGAACTTTTCTCTAGAGATGGTTACTTACATCCACAGAAAGACAAGCCTTCACAAATCAATATTCCAGCTGCTGTATTTTTCTTTCCTATAGCTGCAAAGCCCCCTTCTCTTCTAGTTACCTAGAAGCAATCCACATATGTTTAGGACATATTTTTTTCTTACATCACACCTCAAGTGTTTTTTTTCCAACCTGTTTTGAAACATTACATGTGTTGCCTTAAGGAAAAGTGAGACCCTATTTAGAAAATATTTAATTTTAAACTTATGTAGCTCAGATATGTGCACTTGTAGAATTACTCACAGATTGAGTAAAAAGTATTAGGTGCCTTCTATCATGAAAAAATGCATGTGTCATATGGGTTACACTTATATGAAACGATTTTCGAACTCAGTTTTTATAATATATCAAACAATGCTGGTATATCTAAAACTGAAGTTGGTTCTGGTCCTCTAATCTGATTGCATAAGTGGCATTCACTGTTGCTGATATTTAGTTTAAAAGCACTGGTACGCCTCACTGTTTATCACTCTGATTTTATGTTTACAGCATACCAGACAGACTATCAGTTACTTAAGTAAAAATGCATGATTCTATTTGTTAAGATACCAGTGTGTAGGATGCTTCTTTCTTTAAATTTTGGATTGGGAATGCTGTGTTGCCTCAAACAGTAGCTTAACCCTTGTGCATCAATTTAAAAAAATTACTCGGAGGTCCTTAGAGGACAAAAATGTCCACGTCAAGAAACATCCATAATAATAGTATATATTAATAAAATTGTTTTAACCAACACCAGTCCTGAACATAATTACCAAATATTCATTCATTTTCAGGATTTTAACCCTTTATATGCCAGTTTTTTTTTTACATAATGCCACTGTTGTCTTTTACACACACACACACACACGCACGCGCACACACACACACACACACACACACAATTTTAGCTGCAATATTTATTAATATGTTGGCCTGTATTTGCTCCATAGGCTAAACATGAGAAAAATGGCGCCATCTGGTGGAAATGTTTTTTTATTTTTTATTTTGAAGCCAGGGCTCCGGAATGAAAGCATAATATCATAGAATCCATGTTTTATGCTTTAATGGAACTGGGATCAAATATTGCAGCTTTAAAGGGTTTCAAAGTGTATATTTTTGCCCTTAAGATCCTGAGTGTAACTATGTTGTGTGCACAGTGTATTTTAGATATATTATAGGAACTGAGGTTGAAATATCCAAATTCCCCAAAAAATACACACCTTTGATAAAATGTATGCTGTTGGCATTAACACTAATGATCGAAAAAACTAAAATGAAAAATGTATAAATGTCCTATAGGTCGCACAAGGGTTAAATAACAAAAGCTGTTTGTGATGAGCTTACTTGATTTTGTGCCATGATTTTTTCTGTTGCTGACCACAGAGTCAGATTTAGATTTTGGAAACACATAGTTCTTCATTTCTCTGTTGAACCTACAGCTATAACAACAGCTCAGTCTTGGACATTGAAATAAAAACTGACCATTCCATAAAAAAAAATCTCTTGATTTACAGAAATATCTAGCATCTTGTTCCTCACTCAATTCTGTTGTTAAAATGCTGAGTTTGCCTTTCCCTCCAACTCATTCAGTTTTACGTTAGGATAAATTATTTCCTTTCTTCTGAAAATGCAAATATTACAAAAAAACACTTTTTCTCAAGTGTATCCATGCTGGAATAAACCCACATACATAATTGCGCTGCACTCATTCATAAAAGGATACCCTTTCAGTAAGCCACATGTTCATTCACAACTACATTCTTATTCCTAGTTGAGACTCTCTGGCTTCAGGTTCCATTACAGTACTAGCTTGAGTTTCTTATGAAATATGCAATTACCCCCTTACTTTCTGGTTTATGTGGTCAGGGAAAAGCAAAGGAAAGATTCCCCTAACCAAGTCGCCAAGCGGGGACCACTTCTGAAAGGTGACACTAAGAAAAGTGATGTTTTCCAGCATTGCAGATTGTTTTGTAGGTGGAGATGGAGGTGGATATGCTTAGCACAGCAACTTTGTACAGTCTGTTTGAACACAACCCATATGGTCTTATTGCACAGGAATGTAGATCTGCTGCAAAAGCTTTTCATATAGCCATGAAGTATATACAGAATTTATTCAGCTTTATTCCTGTATAGACTGGACACTTAGGCCTAAATACAACCATGTTGAACTGCCTTTAACCATGGTCAGATATATACTTAAAATGTTTTTGCTGTGCTTAAATTTTCCATACCCTCCAGTAAAGTGGGGAAAAGCATTTCCACTACACACCTTTGCATGATTGTCTGACGTGTTTAGGATTATTTTATGTGTGCTTGAAAGCATTAACCTCTTCTTTTCCTTTTTATTCCATCCACTTTATGCGTCAGAGGCCATTAAATGCATTTTTACAGCCGTCACAGATGTAAATTGTAGTTGACTTGAAGGGAATAACTGTTGGAAGCTTTTCAAAGGTTGAGCAGGTCAAAAAGTCCTGCTGATATGATGCTTATAATTAAGTGAAAAATTGTAAAACTGGTTGAGTTTACAGTGGCTGTATATAAGTGTCCAATTGAGAGTTTCACAACTTGGAAATATGCTGACATAGACCAAATGTAAACTTTAAGCTATCCATAGAGAACCATATAGGAATATGTAGTCTTAATAGAGTTACCCTAAATACAAGACATTCCTTGTTAAAAACATTTAGAATGTTGAGCCTGGGGTTCAGAAGTTAGAGCATGTGTCACATCTACCCTTGGTACTCATGCAAGTTATACAGGTTTGAGTCTGGCTTATGATTTGTCTGGATCCCATTCCCCCTGTTTCCCTCCTGTACATTTTCCATTTTCTGTAGTATAACTCTATAAGCAAGAGCTCAAAAACAATGATGGAAATTACACATTCGGTCTACCCCTTAAAGACCCAATTAAAATTTTTTTTTCCTATCTTAACATCCTTCTTATTGAAACAGGAATGTGGGAGGGACATATCAAAGCCCCCTTTTTGAAAAAAGTCAATAAACTTTAGTTTATGTCACAGCCATTAGCCGTGTTTTGCTACTTACTTGTTGGTGGCAAGTGGCACGTGGAAAGGCAGTCTCATTCTAGAGAGCATTTGATTGGACCAAAAAAAGTGTGTAATGTAGTCATTTCTGGGATATAAAGAATGTTCATTTGTAATGTGTATATCAGCTGAAAGTTAATTTTGTCAACTTGTAGGAGTAGACTATCATGTAGATGGTTCGAAATCTAAAAGACATGGATTCAAAGTCTTAACATTCCCATTTTAATTTCATTGGGTCTTTAATATTAACAATGTCTGTAAATGCTTTGTATTGAATGCTCAACTACCTTGATGACACTAAATCTGCCAAATACAAGAATCAACTCTTGTGTTCTTTTGCCCCTCAGAGTCTGAACATTCAGGTGGAGGATGTTCGTATACGTCCCATCCTGTCATCATATCGAAAACGTATCCCAGTGACAGAAGGCTATGTGGAGGTGAAAGATGAAGGCCGGTGGAAGCAGGTCTGTGATGATGAATGGAGTCAGATGAACAGCAGGGTTATCTGTGGCATGTTCGGCTTTCCTGGAGAGAAGAAATACAATACCCGCGTGTACAAGTGCGTTCTAAATTTATTTGCAGTTGAAATGGAAGTGTCATTTGTGCACAAATTCCTTTAGAATATAGCTTAATTATCGTTACAACACACATCGTTTCAAAGCAGCTTTACAGAAGATAAGGTATTAACAGAATATAAAACTGTAATATCTATAATGTCTTAGTCATCATTGTGTAGTTTGATAAAATACGATTGTGAATTGTGTTGAAAAATAAGTAATTAAATAATAATTGTATTATAACCCTGGTGAGCAAGCCGAAGGCGACTGTGGCAAGGAACCAAAACTCCATAAGATGTTGGTTAATGGAGAAAAATAACCTTGGCAGAAACCTGATTCACTGTGGGGGCCAGTTCCCCTCTGGCTAACATCATGACTATAATGCCAATATTACTTATGTATAGTGCAATTCATGGTTTAAATGTATTTAACTAAATTAGTGTTAAGGGTCAGTGTTTAAACAAAGATTTTGTATGAACTGTGTTACAAGGAGGGAGGTCACTGGAGCAGTATCTAAACACAGCTTAAAAGTATTTAATAAAATAAACAAAGTACAGATTACCGGTGTAAACATGGTAACAAAAGAAACATCCATGATGGGGAAAAACACAGGAACAGAGAATACAGGAACAATGGGAATGTTTCAAGAACAGGAGGTCAAAAAAACATACAAAAACTGACAGAGTGAGCAAAAAACAGGGCTTTAAATACATAAAGACTAATGAGGTGAATGAGACACAGGTGAGAAACAATCAAGGACATCTGGCAGTGATGAAGGCAGGGGATTATGGGAAATGTAGTCTGGGAGGAATAGATGACAGAGGCAAAACACAGGGCAGACAACAGTGAATCATGACAAACTGTAAGATTAATGACTAATGTCTTTGAAGTCCATCCTGCAGAAGTTCACATATATGCAATTGTCCTTGTTAGTTGGCTGATGAAGGGTTTTGTTGGGAATTAATTAATAGTCTATGTTTTCCATTTCAAGAGTGTAGTCCATCATTAGACCGAGGTGATGCAGGCAGAGATCAGTTAGGTGCATCGCAGTTCAACCTGGCCAGTCATTTCAGTGAGGTCTATCCTTAGTCCAAGGTTCAGGCAATGGCATATGAAGTATCCCATGTCTTATGGTTGGATTTGGCATCAGTTCATCCTCTGAAGTCCATTGTAATAGACTAAAGTGATGTTTGGCTGGCACCGGCTGCTATTAGTCATCATCACACAGCGACACGTAGCAGTGGAGTCCAACAAGAAGCAGGAATGGAGCTTGAGATAGACGGTTCTGGAGACCTCAGGATAGGAGTCCCGAGGTTGAGCCAGAGAAACAAATAAAATAATGTTAACATAGATGCCATTCTATTTATTGCAGAGTTATACATCATGATGTATGTTTCTGGTTCCAGCAGACCTAACTAAAGCAGCCTAATTGTGAGTTGAAGGATAAATTAGGTGTTAAATAGATGATTCTTTAGTCTAGATTTAAACTGTTTGAGTGTGTCTGCATCTAGAACAGTGTTAGGGAGACTATTCCATAGTTTAGGAGCCAAATATGAAAAGGATCTACCTCCTTTTGTTGATTTTGATATTCTAGGAACTATTAACAGGCCAGAATTTTGGATCGTAATGAACGTGATGGAATATAGCGTGGTAGAAGGTCACTTAAATACTTGACTATTCAAAGCTTTGTATGTAGTTAACAGAATTTTAAAATTAATAAAACATTTAACAGGTAGCCAATGTAACGATGATAAAATGGGGCTAATATGATCATATTTAGTTTTCATATTAATACATTTTTCGGCATCAGCAATAAGAGAGCATGTGTCATAATTTAGCAATATTTCTTAGGTGTAAGAATGCTGTTCTACAAACATTGGTAATTTGATTTTCAAAGGACAGATTGGTATCAAATATAACACATAAGTTCTTCTGTTGAAGATGATGTAACAGTACATCCATCGAGAGCCAAATTATATTTAAGCATATTATTTTTAGAGGTTTTTGGTCCAATAATTAGTACCTCTATTTTGACGGAATTGAGTAGAAGGTAATCTTTGGCCATCCAATCATTTATTTCATTAATACACTGCTAATTTGGAGAATTGTAAAAGCTCATCAGGTTTTGAAAAAATATAAAGTTGTGTATCGTTGGCATAACAGTGGAAACTTATTCCACGATTCCTGATAATATCTCCCAGGGGAAGCATATACAAGGAGAAAATCAGAGGCCCTTAAACTGATCCCTGTAGCACTCCATACTTTACTTTTGTTTGGTTTGACAATTCCTCATTTACATAGACAAAGTGGTAGCGGTCTGCTAAATATGACCTAAACCATGCTAATGCAACTCCACAAATTCCAACATAATTCTCTAGCCTATTCAAGAGTATGTCTTGATCTATTGTGTCAAATGCAGCATTAAGATCTAAAAGCACTAGAAGTTAAATGTAGCCGCGATCAGATCATAAGAGCAAGTAATTTGGAACTCTGATATGTGTAGGCTCTGTACTGTGATGAGGCCTAAATACTGACTGAAATTGTTCATATATACTATTTCTCTGTATAAATTAACATATTTGAGAGGATACTACCTTTTCTAGTATTTTCGACATAAACAGGAGATTTGAAATTGGTCTATAATTAGCCAGTTCTCCAGGATCAAGTTGTGGCTTCTTAATAAGCGGTTTGATAACTACCATTTTAAAGTTTTTTGGGACATGTTCTAAGAATAGTGAGGAGTTAATAATTTTAAGAAGAGGTTCAGAGATTACAGGGAATACCTCTTTTAAGAGCTTGGTTGGTATTGGATCTAACAAACATGTTGTAGCGTTTGATATTCTGATAAGTTTTGTTAGCTCTTCATGACCTATGACAGCGAAGGATTGAAGTTGCACGTGAGGAAAATTATGAGACAATGTTTTCTGAGGTGCTATGACAGATGATTGCATAACTCCAATTTTATTTCTGATTATTTCAATTTTATGAGTAAGAAAATTCATGAAGTTATTACTATTGGTCTGCAACAGAATATCTGGTTCTGTTGAGGATTTATTCCTAACCAATTTAGCCACAGTACTGAATAAACGCCTAGGATTGTTGTTGTTATTTTCTATGAGTTTGTAAAATATACTGACCTGGCAGCTTTTAGTGCCTGTCTGTAGCTACAGACACTATCCTTCCATGCACCGCGAAATACCTCTAATTTTGTATTCTTCCACCTGCACTCCTTTTTCCGAGCTGCTCTCTTGAGAGCATGAGTGTGATCATTGTACCATGGTGCAGGGCTATTTTCCTTAATTTTCTTTAATCAAAGGGGGTGACACTATCAAGAGTGCTAGAGATTACTGTATTTATATTTTCTGTTATTTCAAGTTCTTCTAGTCTTTGGGGTTTAGTGAGTGTATGAGATAGATGTGGAAGATTATTAGTGAAGCTATCTTTTGTGGTCAAAACAATAGTTCTACCAGAACAATAGCGTGGTGTAGATTGAGTAACATTAGCTGATCGCAGCATACAAGAGACGAGGTAATGATCCGTGATGTCATCACTCTGCGGCAGAATTTCTATATTATCAATATCAACTCCATATGACAGAATTAAATCTAGCATATGATTATGCTGATGAGTTGGTCCTGTTGCATATTGTCTGACTCCAAGAGAGTTTGGAATATTGATATATGCTAATCCCACTGTGTCATTTTCATTATCTATGTGAATGTTGAAGTCACCAACAATTAAAGCTCTATTTACAATAACTACAAGATCTGATAAAAAATTGCAAATTCACAAAGAAAACCAGATTAAGGCCTGAGTGATCTACATACAATAGCAAGGGTAAAAGATGACAGAGTTTTTCAATTTATATCTTATGGTGTCACATTAAGCATTATTAGTTCAAAAAACGTACATTTATAGCTTGTCCTCTGAGTAACACCAAAAACTTCACTGTAAATTGTAGCGACACCTCCTCCTCAACCCTTCAGACGAAGGTCATGTTTATAACAATAACCTGGGGGAGTAGATTAATTTAAACAAATATATTAATCTAGTTTAAACCAGTTTTTAATCAAACAGAGCTCATCCAAACTATAAGCTGTAATAATTTCATTTACAATTAGTGCTTTGGTAGAAAGATATCTAATGTTTATCTTTATATGATGTTTAACTTTAATTTGTTTTTGTTATGTTTGACCTTAATCAAATTTTTTCTAATTGATTTAGTTAGGGTTTTGTGTTTGGTAGTTTGTGGAACAGACACTGTCTCTATATGATATATGATATATGATGTCTTGGTGATACAGTCTCTATGTGTTGTAGTTTATGTGACCTTTGTGATGTCTCAAGGCAGCTAGCAGATGTTCAGATTAACCAGTTTGTCTGCTTCCTGACCTGGGCCCCAGTTAGTCAAATACTATCATCACTATCACATATCTATACTAAAAAGTTACTTTTGTGACCCCAGAAACATTACAGATTGCATCACTTTTCATACAGTAGAGGTGCTTCCCTTACAAAAATATGCATCCTTGTAATTCCCAATCTATTGAATTATCTGCCACAGTCACAGACAGTAAAGTGGAAACATAATGAACATGAACTTCCATATTGTTTTTTTTTTATTATTATTATTCTCAATCAGAATATACACTGCTAAATGTTTCACATGTCAAAGTGTTTCATGTGAAACCAAAGATGGTCTTGTTGCCTGTGGAAATCCATCCCAGGATTCCAACAATAGAACAAAGATTATATTTCATTCAATGTGCTACATCCGTTAATTAATTCTTAACAGATTTTCATGGTGTATTATTTATCAGTTTTCAGGGCTTTCAATTAATGCATACAATATATCTTACATGATTCATTTCCATAAATCTATCAAAAGCTTCATGGATAAAATGAACTTGCTCAAATCTAACCATGTGATGTGTTGACACTTTTCAAGTAAACAGGCTGACACTTCATCAGCAGTCATTTTTTGATGAGAGAGATCAATCTTAATCTATTAGCTTTAAGGTGAGAGCCTGAAAGAAAACACTCCCTTGGAAATGACAAAGATATACATACTGCTTTTCCATCAGCATTGGTCAGAGAAACTACTTAACAAGTCTGGGAAAATGAACCTTACTTGGATCACATCAGCAAGAAAGTCACTGGTGAGTCCATTGTAACTCTCCATGCAAATCAATCTTTGCAGAATGCCTGTGAAGCTAGGTAGTACTTTGAATGATAGAATTCACGTACAACTGTTTTCTAATATACTAGTACATTCCATACTGGGTTTGTAATGTATGACTCTCAAGAGCTTCTTACATCTTTGTGAGCTGTACACTTTCAGGTAATTAATCTCTTATATGAGAAATCACTAAATGGAAATTAAAGTTTTATAGTCTTGTTGGTGTGTTCTCAGTGTCTAGGACTTTCCATACTCATCAAAAAAGCTACGTGCTTCCCAGCATAAGTCGAGCATTATGAAATGTGCAGACTCTGCCTGTTCTCTAAAATCAGTGCCTGATGTTGGGGGGAGGGGGGACACGTAACCAAAGGCTGTATTTTTTATTTTTTTTCATTTTGCAACCAAAATGGGCATCTGTCAACTACCTCTGTCTGCCCTGTGGCTTTAAACCATGCTTTCATAAGAAAACTTGGACTATCCTTTCAGAAGACCTTGCATGACTGAGTTCTATAAATAATACAGGTCTATCCCTAGCTGGAACAAGAAACCAGTGTTCTCTGATGCAAGAGCATCAATCTGACTCTGAAAGTAACAGCTCTCCCTACAGCTGTTCCCTCAAACAATTTTTAATTGCAAACAAGTTTTGCAGCTTAGCTTTTTTTGTATCTGTAGATTAAATCAAATATGTGGGATAAAAACTTGTCATATAATTTTCGTTGTGTCTTCCAAAACCTATGTGTGTGTTTGAACAATAGTTGAAGTAGTAGCGATAGTCTTTTACAGACTTTGGATGCCAATATAGATTAACAGGGAAATGTACAATGTACAAATTCTTATATTTTTAATTTTTTTGGTCTACTTACTATTTCTAAATCATCACTTATTCACAGTGTAGTCATCATAGCATTGCACATTAAATATGCTCTTAATAGAATGAGTAAAATCTGTCCTAAAGGGATATATAATATCACTTCAATGTATATGAATTATTACTTCTTCTTTTTGCATTTTAATGTTTATGGTGTAACAAATATTTATGCAGATGAATGGAGTCATGAAACATCCAACAAAACTTCCACTTGCAAATAGGTCCCAGAAAGGGGTACTGTGTATGTAATAACAACAATTAATATTGTTATTCAACTCAACCTTTTAAGTAACCCCCCTTTCCTGTTGTAAATTGTTTCTCAGGATGTTTGCCCGTAGGAGAAAGCCATCGTACTGGGATTACTCCATAAATTGCACCGGAAATGAAGCTCATTTGTCTAGCTGTAAGCTGGGCCACACTCTCACCTTCAACGCTAATAGCATGTGTGGGCAAGGCAGTCCAGTGGTAGTCAGCTGCATCCCTGGCAAAGCTTTTGCCCCAACTCCCATGGCAGGCTACAGGAAGGCTTTCAGACAAGAGGTAAGCACCTGAGACAGATTTCCTCCAGAAAATACAAGAAGCCACATGTGCACATATGGTATTGCTTTGTACTGAACTTCAATCACGAACATAGCACAACACCTTTTACCAGCATGGTGACCATGAATTCGAATTTATGGTTACTTTATAGTGAAAGTTTCTCTTATGTAAAGAGATAGTTCACCCAAAAAAAAATAAATCTGTAATTTAATCACCAATATTATTTTCTTTCTTCTGTGGAACACAAAAGGAGATGTTAGGCAGAATGTTTGCATTCACTTTCATTGTATGGAAAAAAGATTACATTTAATTTAATGGTAATTGAGGCTAACATTTTACCTAACATCTGCTTTTGTGTTCTACTTAAGTAAAAAAAAAATAAAAAAAATAATAATAATATGTGTTTGGAACTATATGAAAGTGAGTAAATGGTAACAGAATTTTTATTTTTGGTTAAACTATCCCTTTAGAAAAATATGTGTGGCAATAGTGGCAGTCAAAAATACTTTAGTAACAGTTTTCTGCACCAAACCTTGTGATTACATGAATACCAGTGTTAGAGTGTGGAGAAGATTATATTTTTAAAAAGTCTTAAAAGCTTTATGCTGGCAGAAATTTTACCCAAAGATTACATCATCCTCTCCAAATTATACATTCAAACAGTCCATTTGGGAGCTTGCCTGTGACTTGTTACATACTGTTCAGCAGGGGCAGTGGGTTCAGAGTGATCAGAATTCTACAAATCAACACTATTGAAGTGTTTTGAAGTGTAAATGGATTTAATTTTCATAGTCAAGAAGAATACTCTCACTGAGCACATTATTAGGAACACTATGGTCCTAATAATGTGCCTGAAATGGTCTTCTGCTGTTGTAGCCCATCTGCCTCAAGGTTCGACCTGTTGCCCATTCTGATATGCTATTCTGCTCACTACAATTGTACAGAGTGGTTATCTGAGTTACCGTAGCCTTCGAACCAGTCTGGCCATTCTCCGTTGACCTCTCTCATCAAAAAGGCATTTCTGTCTGCAGAACTGCTACTCACTGAATGTTTTTTTCTTTTTTTCGTTTTTTTGCACCATTCTGAGTAATCTCTAGAGACTGTTGTGCATGAATATCCCAGGAGGTCAGCAGTTACAGAAATACTCAAAACACCAGCAATCATGCCATGTAGAAATGACTGAGATCACATTTTTCCCCATTCTGGTGGTTGATGTGAAAGATGTATCTGCATGATTTTATGCATTGCACTGCTGCCACATGATTGGCTAATTAAATAAGTGTATGAATAAGTAGGTGTACATGTGTTCCTAATAAAGTGCTTAGTGAGTGTACGTACAGTATATAATTTTTTTTATACTTGATGAAGATATACACTGGCGGCCAAAAGTTTGGAAGAATGTACATATTTTGCTGTTTCAGAAGGAAATTGGTACTTTAATTCCCCAAAGTGGTGTTCAACTGATCACAAAGTATAGTCCGGACAATACTCATGTAAAAAACTGCACCTTTACTATTTGAAAAAAGATTTTTTTTATGAAGTCTAGACAGGCCCCATTTCCAGCAGCCATCACTCCAACACCTTATCCTTGAGTAATCATGCTAAATTGCTAATTTGGTATTAGAAAATAAATTGCGATTATATCAAACACAGTTGAAAGCTATTTGGTTCGTTAAATGAAGCTTTACATTGTCTTTGTGTTTGTTTTTGAGTTGCCACAGAATGCAATAGACTGGCATGTCTTTAAGGTCAATATTTGGTCAAAAATTGCAAAAAAGAAACAGATTTCTCTAGAAAGTAATCAGTCAATCATTGTTTTTAGGAATGAAGGCTATTCAATGCTTGAAATTACCATAAAAACTGAAGATTTCAAAGAAGGTTTACACTACATTATTCCAAGACAAAAGACAACTGGCTCTACAAGGACAGAAAGAGATGTGGAAGATGTACAACTAAACAAGAGTATAAGTACATCAGAGTCTCTAGTTTGAGAAATAGACACCTCAAATGTCCTCCCTCATCTGACAGCTTCATTGAATTCTACCCACTCAACACCAGTTTCAGGTACAACAGTAAAGAGAAGACTCAGATTTGCAGGCCTTATGGGAAGAATTGCACAGAAAAAGCCACTTTTGAAACAGAAAAACAAAAAGAAATGGTTAGAGTGGGCAAAGAAACACAGACATTGGAAAACAGATAATTGGAAAAGAATGTTATGGATAACGCTATTGAGCTTTTGTGGGATCAGCTAGACTGTAAGGTGCGTGCGAATTGCCCGGCACATCTGTGGCACATCACACAGCCACATCTATGGCAAGTGCTACAGGAATCGTGGGGTGAAATGTCACCTGAGTATCTGGACAAACTGACAGCTAGAATGCCAAGGATCTGCAAAGCTGTCATTGCTGCACGTGGAGGATTTTTTGATGAGAACTCTTTGAAGTAGTTTAAGAAGTTCTGACATTTTTTTCAAATTGTAATAGTAATTTTTCACGTTATTAATGTCCTGACTATACATAGTGATCAGTTGAATGCCACTTTGGTGAATAAAAGTAAAAATTTCTTTCCATAAGAGCAAAATCTGTACATTATTCCAAACTTTTGACCTCCATTGTATTAGGCCAAGACTTAATAGCTGAGAATGGGCCAACAGAGAAAATGGATTTACCACATTTATAATCCTCTTTAATGAGCAGTTTGTATGTATGATGTCTTGAGATTTGTTTTGCTCATCTGCTGTAAGAACATGAGTTTCCTGAATTACTGGATTGTTTACTATGTTTGAAGTATTTCATATATTGAGTTATATCCAAAAAACATCCTCACTTCTGCAAGAAGGAATCAAGATTCAGTCTTTCTCCCTCCCTCACCCATTATGTCATTCACTTCACAGCAACCCCTGGTGCGTCTCAGAGGTGGCGCTGTGGTTGGAGAGGGACGTGTGGAGGTGTTGAAGAATGGAGAATGGGGCACGATCTGTGACGATAACTGGAACCTCCTATCAGCTACTGTGGTGTGTCGTGAGCTTGGTTTTGGGAGTGCCAAGGAGGCACTTTCTGGAGGTCAGCTTGGACAAGGTGCGTATAGTTGAATTAACCATTCTGCCCCAGCTGGACCTGGAGGTTCTAGACATAATGAACTCCTAATAAAAATATGAAGTTATACTTTTAAATGTGAAACTAAACTATGAAATATATGCTATATCATGACAACAAAAAGGTTTAAGGCTGCTCCGATGCTGCATTTACACAAAACCAAAGCAGCATCAGAACTGCCATAGGTACTCTGGGCTCAGGTGGGTCAGAGCTGACATAATTTATGCTGCGTTCCATTCAAATCCTGGATGTGGGATATTCCTACTTGATATCTCCAATCTCCTACCAAAAAGCATTACCATTCCTACCATTCCACTGCCAGATGCTCGGAAGATGACATGTAATGAAACAAAACTATAATGCTCCTGTTAGCTTAGCAGGGGTTTTGACTGTCACCAGAGAATTCTCCTATCATCCCAATTGACAAACAATGCTGCAGTGCTAGCAATAGTGCTACAGGTGTATGATTATCAAAAGAGAGTATAATTTACCATGTTTTGAATGCCTGTCTCTACAAACATTTGTTGAACAAGCTTTAATGTCATGTATTGTAGGAACTTTGACTCATTTATCAATATTATTTAATAAAAGTTAATGGTTATGAATTGCTTTGTAAATCTACCTGGGTGCAGTTTGTGTGACATCACGCACCTGCATCCCAGTGAATTTGGAGTTTTAAATTTCGCACAAGTTTCCAAGTTGGAATTCCGTCTTCAAGTGGCCTTCCATTGCACTTTTCCTTGTAGGAAGTTGGAAAACCCAGCTTTCTGAGTTGAATGGAATGCAGCAAGTTTGACTTTTATATGTCATTTCATCTTAACACAGAATTTTGAGCATGCACAGAACAGGCTGTGTAAAGACGTCTTTATTAACATAGTAATCAGATACAATGCTTTTATTTTGAACAATGAACAAGTTCAGCTGCAGTTTTATTAATTTCCCTCTCTACTGTCACCATCTTGTGTCAATAAGAAAGTGTTGAATTTCCAGTTCCCCTTCTGTCACTCACTAAACATTTTGTCAAATGAAGTGACACAAGGGGTCTTCCTTGGGAGCCTCGCGTACCTCTGAACTTGAGATAAAGGGAAGCAGGTGTCTGTCACAGCGCGGTCACTTGGGGGATGGGGGGTGCGATGGCCACCCTCGTGGTCCAGGAATGCCACCTCTGGCTGAACATGGTCGAGATGCGCAATGTTGGCACTCTGTCTCAACACCCCCGTCTCCCAGCTTGGCCTCTTCAGTGACACCGTCGACGACTTCACCCAGCAGTTTTCGGCAGTAAAGAGGTAGACGGAGGCTATATCCCACATCATCCTGCGCTCCGCCTGCCCGCCGAGGGCGTCCCCCTGCGTCTAAACAATAGGCAGCTCCGCCTCAACCCAAGCCTAGCTCTCAGCCCCAGCGTCGAGCGCCCCGCAGGCGGCGTATGCCCCCCGTCTCCAGGACCAACTCTAGGACCCGTAAAGCTCCTAAGCGCTCCTGAGACAGAAGACCCCTGGCAGTCAGATGTTCGCTCCGGAGCTGGTATCAGGACCAATCCGTTCCCTGGTGGAGGGCTGGGAGGATAATCTTAATTTTCCTTATTTTCTTTCACCGGTACCCACATTCTCAATAAAAGAGTGATTTCCTCACTCCCTGGGTCATCCAGCTGGTGCGTGCCATTCTCACAGTGCCCCGGCTCTAAAATCCTACAGTCCCGGCTCCCTGGATGCAGTCACCTCGCCTCCGGACCAGTGACTGCCCATCCCCGGCAGGCCGGTGCTGACGAGTTCCAAGATGCTGTTCCAGGACCTCTTCCTCAGTCTCTAACCCACCTAACCCACCCCCTGCTGGGTGCGCGAGGTAGGTAAATGCTTTTCTCAGCACCCAAGCCTTGGGACGCGCATTGCGCCACGGCATATACGGTGTGTTAATTACCCCTTCCTGCCATCAGACTTTCAACCCTTGGACAGACCTCTGATTTCTGCGGGCCGGAGTCCCCCGACAGCAGGTGTACAGATTTTTCGTGGTCACCACAGTCGCCTCTCAACTGGGTTGGGGCGCCGTGTGCAACTGCATGCTGCCGCTGGCACCTGGATAGGTCCCCGGCTACGTTGCCACATCAACTGCCTGGAGTTGCTGTCTGTATTCCTTACCCTGCTTAGGTTTCTCTTGCTTTTTCTCGATTCGGGGCAAGCACATATTGATCCGTTCAGACAGCACCGTGACGGTAGCGTACATACGTCGCCAAGGCAGTGTGCACTCTCGTCATATGTCACAACTCCCCCGCCATCTCCTCCTTTGGAGTCAGCAGAGACTCAGGTGTGATTCGGCACGGCACAGGTAGATCTCTTTGCCTCCCAGGACAACACTCACTGCCTGCTCTGGTACTCCCTGACAGAAGCCTCTCTCAGGACAGACAGATTGGCCCCGGGGGCTGCGCAAGTACGCATTCCCCCCAGTGAGACTTCTTGCACTGGTGCTGTGCAAGATCAGGGAGGATGAGGAAAAAGTCACCTTAGTGACTCCTTACTGGCCCACTCGGACTTGGTTCTTGGATCTCACTCTCCTCGCGACCGCACCTCCCTGGAAAATTCCCCTGAGGAAGGACCTTCTTTCTCAAGGACCTCTGGCACCCGCGCCCAGACTTTTGGAACCTCCACATCTGGCCCCTGGAATTGGTGTTCTTCCCGATCTGAAGACCCACAGAGATGTGCAGTCGGGTCAGTGCTCTCTCTCCCCTTCAGGGACCAGGTTGTGAACCTGCAAGCAAGCTGCCCCGGGAGGAGGCAGACCCAGCCTGTGTCAGGTACGTGCTTTGCGTATCTATTTGGACCGCACGCAGAGCTCTAGATGTTCTGAGCAGCTCTTTGTCTGCTTCGGCGGACGGCGGAAAGGAAACACTGTCTCCAAACTGAGGCTGCCTGCTGGGTCATTGACGCCATTTCCTTGGCCTTCCAGACTCAGGCCATGCCTGCCCCCTTGCGGGTTCAAGCACACTCGACGAGAAGTGTGGCATCCTCGTGGGCACTGGACAACGGCACCTCCCTAATCAGACATCTGCAAAGCAGTGGGCTGGGCAACACCCAACACCTTTGCGAGATTCTACAATCTCAGGGTTGAGTCGGTCTGTTCTGTCAGGTCAGAGCCGGTAGAAATCAGTAATACGGAACAGCCAACCGGTGTTCCACTTGCACCTAGTGCCCTTCACCAAGTTGATCCAGTGTGCTTTATCTCCCAGGTTATTCACTAAGCTTTCACTTCCTGGATGTTCTTCCTCCCTAGCCTTCTGGCCTGCGAATTCAAAGGAGGAATTTGCAACCAGACCCACTACGAGCTGCAAGTGCTCTGTACTGGGGTAGGGCCCCACAGGCTTAATTCCCTCTTCAGGCAACTCCCTATTATGTATTTTCCGCTGTACGGTCCCCCTGCCAGGCAGACCCTCATCTCCCTTGGGCAGGACCTGTAGGACCTGCCACCACGCCGCTCCCACTTGTGGCTAGGCAACCCACGTGGTGTTTTGGCCACATATCACCTCCCCCTAGTCTGGGCAGGATGTGACCTCCGCAGGGTCTTTTCCCCCTGAAAGAATAGGATTGTGTAAGACTGCCTTCCTCGATGCATTTCATTGCGTTAAGATTTCACACTCTTTGCGAGAGACATAGAGAGAGAAAAGGCGTGGCTGCCGGGCTTGTTCTCATGCTGGTCATGTAGCAACTGTTCCCCCCTCAGGGGTGCTGGGAACCAAAGGTCAGTATATGACACCTTTTCTGGGGAGGGTTACGAGCGGCCGATACAGTTGCTTCTGAAACGCAGCAGCCTGCTTGCACCTGTGTCAGCAGTTCACGTAACACGGTCTAGTGCATGGCACATTTGAACGGGACCCCTTGTGTCACTTCATTCGAAACAACGTTGAGTGAGTGACAGAAGGGGAACGTCACGGTTACTGTTGTAATCTCCGTTACCTGAGGGAGGGAACGAGACGTTGTGTCCCTTCTGCCACGACACTGGACCTACCACTGTAAACATCCGTACCTTATTCTCGGCTCCTCAGTGCAAAAACCTGACTGACAGACACACGCCAGCTTCCCTTTATACCCGTATGTCTGGGGGAGGGACATGCAAATTCTGTCTGCCAATTTCTCATTGGCCTTTTCTCAAGTTCAGAGGTACACAAGGTCCCAAGGAAGACCCCTTGTGTCACTTCATTCAACACAACGTCTCGTTCCCTCCCTTTTTTGGTGTTTATGCCACTAATCTAGATTGATCTTTAAACTGGAAATGGTCAGTAAATTAAATATTAATGAAATGTTGTAGTCATAGACAGAACCTTTGATACAGGTTCAAGCTGAAACAAATCACTCTCTCTTGAAAATTTTAATTATTACTTTCACTTAATTACATATGCAACAATTGTTGTTTAACAAATTTCAAGTTTAGTAGACAGATTATTGAAGTAAAATATATTTTGATTCCTATGAATAAAGGAATAGTCTATTTTAAAACAATATTTAGTATGTATACACTAATGAGCAAAAACATTATGACCACCTGCATAATATGCTGTTGGTCCTCTGCGTGCCGCCAAAACAGCACCGACCTGCCAAGGAATGGACTCTACAAGACCCCTGAAGGTGTCATGTGGCATATATATATATATATATATATATATACATACATCTTTAGGTACGTTTTATGATTGAGCCATCAAGGTAGGCTTATGTCTCATCTGTCTAATTTTTAGGAATGGGCCCTGTACATATGAATGAGGTTCAATGTTCTGGCTTTGAGAAGTCTGTCACGGAGTGTCACTTCAACATAGATAAAGACTCTGAAGGCTGCAGTCATGAGGAGGATGCAGGTGTTCGGTGCAATGTTCCCGCTATGGGCTTCCAACAGAGGGTAAGAAGTCACTGTTCTCTTGCAGTCTGTGCATGTGTGAAAGTGCATGACACTAAATGGAATCTATAAATCCCAAACATACCATTTTACTGTTAGAGTACAACATGGCCACACTAGTTATGTTGATGATAAATTGATTTCCCAATAACTGCTCTTCATTTTCTGCAGTTGCGGTTGAGTGGAGGTCGTAACCCATTTGAAGGCCGTGTTGAGGTGCTAATGGAGCGAAACGGCTCTCTGGTGTGGGGCACTGTGTGTGGTGTTGGCTGGGGCACTATGGAGGCCATGGTTGTCTGCAGACAACTGGGCCTGGGCTTTGCAAGTAACGCTTTCCAGGTATGTTTACACAGCACGTTACCTCTCAATATCTCATCACAAATTGACATCTGAGGATCTGTTCCAAAACCTAGTGAGCTGCCTCCTGCCTGTATAGACAGCTGCCTTTTAAGGCAGCATCCTAACTGACATGGACACTCTACATAGGCAGCATCTCCATGCACGTTAGCAATAATGCTCCTGATACGAAGTGCTCAGGCGATTTGACTCTAAAGCTGAAGTGTGTATTCTATGCCACTAGTACCACTGAAGGGTATTGCAAGAAAATGTACATTGTTTCCAAACATCTTTTCCAAACACTTCCCCTGTCTACTATTTATCAAACAAACATGGTCTAACCAATGTCGCTTTGTCAGGCTAGACGGGCCGCACAAAATAAGCAGAGGAATTTTTGTAGCACCACAGATGCACATTGTTTACAGTTTTTAAGAAAATGTACCTACAAATGGCTTAATTATAGTTATCTCTACTTAATTAGCTGGGATTGGAGAAAGTATTTTATGATGAAAAAAGTTGCACTTTAATAACCATTTATTAAAGCTTTAGTTTTAATAGAGGTAAAATTAGAGGAGTAACGAGTCTTAGAGCATAAATATACTGTACATAGCAAACACATTTTAGGTTAAATGGTTTTCTGTTATTTTAAACTGTTACAATAGATACTTTTCTGTATTGAATGAATTTTAATAAACGTATCATTACTATGTGTCTTGCAAAACAAGGTATCTTAGGAGGCACATAATTAAGTACATTTTCATTTCTGCACTATGAACTCACTTTTTGTGCAAGCAGAGATGGTGGAAGGCTTACTGGAATAAAATAATTTGGTGTGGGCTTAAAGTATTTCAGCAATGTCCGTCTGTGATTTCTGAATAAGCAAATGCTTGAGAGAGCCCTACTTGTAAATGAATTATTTCAAAACAAGTTTATATCAGTTCTGGAATGTTTCAGGTCAATTTAATTTTTACTGACCATCCTTTGACAACATGATGTCCATTAGCTGTTCCTGTTGATTTTTATGAGAAATCACAGCATTCGTCCCTTAGGCACCTCATCTAGTCTAATGACATTGCATCTATCGTTAAAACAGATGGGATTTTGTAAACAAAGCAGCTGAGTCTTCTTTCTGAAGAATGTCCTGTGATTCTATTTGTCAAATATGTCCATAAAGTATGTCCTGTTTTTCAATGTTCTTTGGTGGTTTTCCTGCAGTGTAGTGTCTCTCTACTTGTGCTGATTCCAAGACAGAATTCCTTCTTTTATAGCCTTGGAAAAATGATTTACTGCAAGGAAACGTATGTACTAGTATATTTGAAGTTTTGAAATAAATCCCAGTTCAGTTACACTTTGATGTGCAATAGTTTTCACTCTGCTTTGATCCAAAAGTTAGGACTTCAGCTAAATGTACGAGAATTATGTTACTTTTACTCATTGAAAGAATGACCGTTATTAGTAGGTCAACCAGCTGTTGAAGACATGTCTGTTTTCCACAGATTTGCCATTTTAAATGCATGCTTTGTGACAGTTATAGATGTCTGTGTTTACTGTTGCCAAGAGAAACGGTTACTCCCTTCTGGTTTAACAGAATTAAAGATAAACTGTTTCACCTGGAAAACATTTAAGAGAGTTAAATACCTTCTGTTCCAAGAGTAAATTATATCTCTTCATCAAATGGATCTTTTAATAGATGATAGGTGATTGGCTGAGGGGTTGGAAAAAGATGGAGAGGTCTGCTTTTAAAGATGTTACTGTTCTGATGACAAATGATTTATGAATGGACATTTTTAAACAGTATGGGTTTTTTGTAAGGTTTCTATGTGAATTATAGATTAAATAGTTCAACAATTCAAAGTGGAAAGGCTTTACAGTGTAAGCAACTCAAGTCTAAGTGTAGATTATGAGATCAAAGACTTTTTTGGATTTGATGTATTTAAGTTAAACTATCCTTGCAATGCTATAGTCATTGTTTAGTGCTCTGAGTCTGACTCTGCATTGACATTGATTTGTTGACTTATCTCGAATAGAACAAAGAAGTCCCTGAGGGTTTAACAGGTTGATTGGCAATAGCACCATCTTGTGGTAATTTAGTTTTTTTACAGTTAATGATAAGATTTTCCCTCAAAACCCTGTTCTGAGGTGTACTCAGTAAGTTTTTGTTCACGTTTTTGTTTTTGTTTTGGTCACTGATGCCATCGTAGAAATGCACTATTCACAGTTAGACAGGATTAATTTAAGCAGTGAGTAAAAGTGTCCAATAACAGAGTGGGTTAGTGAGATTAAGCGAGTAGTATTCAGCTGGTCATGTGATTGTAACATGGCAGCCCCCGTGAGGCACCCTCTCTATATAGAATAAAACAGCCAGTGTTGGTAAAGTTATTTAAAAATAGTAATACTAATTATTTCTCTAAAATTGTAATCAGATTATTTTAATTTGTATTTCATTGAAAAAGTAATCACATTACTAATTACCCTTGTTCATTACTACCCACAAGTCACATGCTCAGCACTGCACATTTCTCCTTCACAATAACATGATACAGGGCCTTAATTCATGTACTCTACATAATGTATTTAAAATAAGCAAAACCCTATAATGTACTTAAAAGTTATTAAATTAATTGATAGTCAGTAACTAATCTGATTTAAAAGTGTCTAATTTGTTCAGTGTTTAATTTATTTCTCCTATCTCAGTTTAATATCCAGCCATCCCCCCATTTTTATGAACAGCGCATATTAAATTATTTATTGCTTTAACTGTGGAGGATGTGGTTAGGGGCAGTGAGCCCACCATTTAAGTGTCCCTTATTTTGAATCTTCAAAAGTGGCAACCCTAGATGGAAGAATCACTTCACCCTGAACTGAATTGTAATTTTGTGTTTGTGTAGGAGACCTATTACTGGCCCGGTGCAGTGAATGCAGATGCAGTGGTAATGAGTGGAGTGAGGTGTGCAGGAACAGAGATGTCTCTCTCCCACTGTCTGCATCATGGAGAATATCTCAGCTGCCCTAAAGGTGGAGGACGCTTTGCAGCTGGAGTTTCCTGCTCTGAGAGTAAGATTATTCAAATACAGATGTCCTTGTGTTCATGTATTCATAATCTTTATTTATTTATTTTGCATTTTTGCCTTTAGGAGTGATTCTTTGAGATTAGGTTTTGGAGAAACACTGACCTCTACTGGTCACATAGGCACAATGGCTAAAAATAACATGCAAGCTTGCGATAGGTTTGGATTGTGAATTAATGTATGTAGCATGAAGTTTAGAGTGTAGTGTTTAGCTTCTTATGTAATAACTACCTAATTAATGATCTAGATTAGTCCGTTTGTCCTGTTTCTCATAAAACATGGAATTAAAAACCATGAAGAAACACATGCAAATAGATAATTAAAAGAACACTGAAAATGCTGAAACCTTTCATTATAACTTTGTTGTAAACATGTTTTTATTGTTCCCACCAGCTGCTCCAGATCTGGTGCTAAACCCTCAGGTAGTGGAACAGACCACATACTTAGAGGACCGTCCCATGTTCATGTTACAGTGTGCCTATGAGGAGAACTGCCTAGGTTCCACCTCTAGCGCCACGCCAGCCAACTCCTATCGCCGCCTTCTCCGGTTCTCCTCCCAGATACACAACAATGGACAGACTGACTTCAGACCCAAAGCCTCCAGAGACACCTGGGTTTGGCATGACTGCCACAGGTTAGGAGTCAAAAAGAAGTCTCTGGTGGAGAAGATAGAAGTAGAGCTCAAATATAATCTATAAAAGCCATTTGAAGAAATTTATAATAGACTAAATTTGTTTTATCTAAGTATAGATTGATGTAATTAATGTACGATAATAAACTAAATAGGTATAGCCAAGAGATGTGGCTCTCTATACCAAGACTTGGAGTTTATGTTAATGTAATCACGGGAAGTACCTAATTTAGGTCTAATTGTGCAATTTTTTTAACCATTGTCATCATTCTTCAATAGTACTGTAATCTGAATTTCTCACACATTAAACACTAATTTACCTTCTCTTATATCACATGCCCTTATTCAAACTTCTGCTCTTATCAGAGCAGTTTTGGTTGGAAAGTTCAAACGATCAATTTTTTATCCATGCTATTTCAATATGACATGATAAGATAAAATGTGTTTCTGATTTCACTGTTCCAGACATTATCATAGTATGGAAGTGTTCACCCACTATGACCTACTTAGTCAAAATGGCACCAAGGTGGCAGAGGGACACAAAGCTAGCTTCTGTCTGGAGGACTCAGAATGCGATGAAGGTATGGATGAAGATACATTAATGTTTTTAGCTTGCAATGTTTGTATTGGAAACACAATTTGACCTTACTCTAAATGTGTACTATTATTGTAATTGTATTTTAATTTTATGTTTCTGTAGGTATGTAATAACTTGTACAAAAAATTTGATCAAATTGTGCTGTTTTCTACTTTGTCAGGAATTGAGAAGAGATATGAGTGCGCAAACTTTGGTGAGCAGGGTATCACAGTGGGCTGCTGGGATACATACAGACATGATATTGACTGCCAGTGGGTGGACATTACAGATGTTAAACCCGGAGACTACATATTCCAGGTAATAATGTCATTTTCTTTAGTACCAAAGAGATTCTTTTGAATTAAAGTGTTAAGCTGGTTCAACACACTGTGATTACAGTATACTCGCTCTTTTTGACAGATTGTAATTAACCCCAAATATGAGGTTGCTGAGTCGGATTACACCAATAACATTGTCAAATGCAGATGTCGATATGATGGTCACCATATATGGATGCATAATTGCCATATAGGTAAGCACCTTAAAACACTGTTGAAAACTAGAGGCGTAACTTGGATCTTACAGGCCCCAGTGCAAAGTACCGGTCAGCACCACAGTGTAAACATTTACAACTTACTTTACCCAGCCTTATTATTTAAGGGAATTTCTATTTAAGCCATTTATATTTAGTGTTGAGAACTTCAGTTCATTTTATTGAGTTGGTTTGTTCAGAATGCTCATGTCATGTAAATGAGCTTGTTCACATAAATGATTCACTAATTTACTTGAGCCCCTGCAAAGCCATAAAGGAATATTCCAGGTTAAACACAAGTTAAGTGACAGCATTTGTGGCATAATATTGATTACCACAAAAAAATAATAAAATAATATATTTTTTTTAAATAAATAAAAGGTAACAGAGAGGCACTTACAATGGAAGTGAATGCGCCAAACCGTAAACATTAAACTTCTCACTGTTTCAAAAGTATAGCCATCAGACATAAACAATAAGCGTGTTCACATGAATTTAATATGATAAAATCGCTCACTAACCTTTTCTGTGTAAAGTTCTAGCCAATTTTACAACTTCGTTGCTATGACGATGTACAGACAACAAACCCTAAAAGACTGTAAAAATCATGATTTAAACAACTTTACAGCTCAAATAATACATGAGTATTAACAAAAGAATGAATGTAAGTTTTTATAAAATCATAAGTTTCACATTCACTCACTTCCATTGTAAGTGCCTCACTATAACCCTGATTTTTCCTTCTTTAAACGAGTCAAAATAATTTCTTGTGGTAATCAACATTATGCCAGAAATGTTGTCGATTGTGGTTAACTTGTATTGAACCCGGAACATTCCTTTAAAGGGACCAGAAGGCACTTTCTTCTTTTCTTTTTTTTTAATTAATACTTTGTTCATTGTGGCAGTTTAGTACAATATTTCGTAAAGGTGTTTTCTAGTATGAATTTATATTATCATAAATGTATATTCAATTTAATGTTGTCACCCTAACCCTAATTTACCCTATTTGAAGGTCACCCTAGCTATCAAGTGGGATTATTTATTTCATTAAATACATAATAATAAAAGATATCATCTAATTGTTATATATTTCAAGTATTTTCCACTTGAAATAGCTTCAATGTAGTTGGCTACTTTTTGTTAATAAATTAAAGTGGAGCTAACTACCTTTTTTAAAAGTGTAGCTTGAATGTAGTTGAAATAATTTCAGTTATGGGTAGCTTGTAAAACTACGGTTTATAGCTTTCCTAACGGTGACTGCATGGCACGTCATGCTTAGCTTCCTCTGTAGTAAGAGAGACCATGATTCTGTGTATCTTTGTAGGAGGCTCCTTTAGTGCAGAGACAGAAGACACTTTCCCAGGCTTGCTCAACAACCAGGTGACCCACAGGTAAAACAAACAGGGGTGCTGAGAAACATGCAGAAATCCTGGCCAACCAGTGAGAATACCAAGAGGCCTGAACCACTACACCTATCTAGAGAACCTTTCATCTCTCAGCAGTAATTCAGTGGTGCTACTTCAACTGTGCTCAAAGCCAGCACGGTCCTGTACTGTCCTGACTGATCATCCATTTTTCAATCAATAACTCAAATTTAAGACAGCCCTGCTGAAAAGGCAAGCATTGCTGGTCACCAGCATGTCTTATTTTGGGTACTAGTCCCTAGCATGTATGAACCAGTATGGACCAACATGAACATTTAGTTTAACATGCTGGTTTAAGCTGGTCTTTTCAGCAGGTAGTAAATTACTCTGAAGACAGCTCTTTGGCTCAGATTAACAGACTGAAAAGTTGTTTTTCCGTGGCACCACTGTGCTGGTAACGATTCTGAAACTTCCTTCAAACCTCATGTTTGCTGCTGGTGTCGAGGATGAAACTGTGGATATACTCAAGTGACCTCACATCAGACATGAAAGGAACTCTGGTGCACTTTTTTTTAACTTGAAAGGACTTGTGGTTTAGGTCATTTTGTAAGTGTTTTGATAAAGTGATAGGACATAAAGGAACAGTTCACACAAAAATGAAAATTTGCTGATAATTTACTCCATCCAAGATGTATCAGAGTTTCTTTATTCATCAAAACAGAATTTCATTTCAGCCCTCCTCCTTTAGACAATGCAAAATTGCATATATAGGGTGCATCAAAATTATCCACATGACTCCAGTCAACAAATAAAGTTCTTCTGAACCCAAACGATTGATTATTTTGAGAAACAAAACAATACTTATATACATTTTAACTACAAATGTTCACTTCCGTACATCTCTGTGATTTGCGCTCATTAGAGGGATGACGTAAGCTCGTTGGTAAGGTTGCACGTCATGTGGAGGTGGCAGGAATCACGTCAATGTTTACAATAGAAACTTGCAAAGAGCACAGACCAAACACTGTTCAAAAACCAAAACAATTTCAAAACAATATAAAATAAAAGAAAAAATAATAATGAAAAAAAAAACAATGTAAATAATGACGTGCTTCCTGACTCCTCCACGTGACGTGTGACCTTACCAACAAGCTTACATCATCCCTTTCATGAGCACGCATCACAGAGATGTATGGAAGTGAACATTTGTAGTTAAAAAGTATATAAGTATTGTTTTGTTTCTCAGAATAATAAATAGAATTTATTTATCGACTGGAGTCATGTGGATTATTTTGATGCACACTAAATATGCATTGTGGACCGTCAGAAACATGGAGTACATTCACTTGCATTCTTTAAAGGATGAGGCCTGAAATTAAATCTTAAAAGTCTTAAATTCTGTATTGATGAAGAAAGAAACACATGCATCTTGGCTGGCCTGAGGGTGAGTAAATTATCAGCAAATTATTATTCCTGACTCCTTTTGGGTGAACTATTTCTTTAATATTACATGAAACTATAGAAAAATAAAGGCCTGAAGAGACCTTCTTTTCATAGTGTCATATGCATTTCAGCTTTATACTTTGGTATTCTGAAAACCAGGTTGATTTTATTATAATATTTTTTTTTTTTGCTTATAGAGATATTATTGATTGTTATTTAAGTGCCTTATAGTTTTGTAGTTAAAAACATATCTGATACAGTGGACCATTAAAAATATATGATGAGCCCTTCAATATTTTCAAACAATGTCCTATTTCATCTCTATTTTTAGAAATAATATTTAGTTGTATTATTGCTTTTCAGTATTGCCAGCAATAATCTTCACTCATAGGACTATCCTTAAATCCAACCAATCAGATTGAAAAGGTTTTGTAGCATACCAGTAGAAGATGACCCTGTGCAAGCTGTTCTATTTTCATTTTCTTGTTTTGCCTTGTTATTTTTAAGTTGACTTATGGTCAGTTATTGTGGACAATTGTTATGAATTAGTTATGCCCTCCATTCTGTAACTCCTATGAAACAAGTCTTTCCAACCATGTGTGAAAGAGCATTCTTAATATTTCGTCATACAAGTATTAAATAACGTATTTTAAGACAGGATTTCAAAAGCCATTTCCAAATTTCTTGCTTTTTCAGTGTGGAATGTCTTTCATGTGTTAGTCTGTCAGTGGTGCTAAAATCATGTTATCCTCTTGTTTTTTTTGAGGGAACATCTCAGCTTATTTAATATTATGCTTACTTGGATGGATGTAAAAATCATGGATGTATGCAATGTACCGTAATTAACAAATATCTGGCAAAGAAAAACAACAGATATTTCAAACATATTCCTATGTTCATGGCGTTTAGCAGAAACTTGTTTGCAGTAAACATTTTAGCTGCTATACACACTTTATGCACTAGAGGGTCCTCAAGGCACTAAAAGATAAGTGGCCTTTCAAATCCTGAAGAAAAGGCCTAAAGTAATGAAGATCAAGGGTTATGTGCTGAATGCTGTGTATATTGTGCGCAACATGCACATTTTCTGTATGCGTGGAATACCCACATGACCTACTATATTTGCCAACATTTGCAGTAAACAACCCAAGCACACTGTACGGGGTGCTGTATCATACAATGAATGCTACTACTACACCCAACTTGATCTTCCATTTCAAGTGACAAATAAACCCCCAAAAAAATATTAACCACAACATCTTGTCTTGCCTCATTATCTGACAGGACAGCTAAAATCTAAAATATTTTGACACAAAACTGGACTAAAAATGCCAAATTACCTTATTTATTTCTAACATGATAACTGAATGACATTCACTTTATTAAAAGTGCAACGTAATGAGGTCCAATAAACATGTAGTATATTATTTTTTGAAACAATTTATTATTGCATACTGTGTACTGTTTCACATACTATGCATTTTTTAAATAGTTGACACAAGGTAGCATACAATAGGTTACTGCACATATACGCAAGTTCACTAGTAGGCTATGGCATTCAGAAAATAACTTTTTGTGACCGGAACATGTATCTTTGTTTGTATGTGGCAATGGTTCAGTACTTTTTCTCTCTGGGCACCCACATATGACTCTAAATATAAAATCTAAATAGTGCAGTGTATGTGTTTGGCAATAATTCCTATGTAAAGATTAATGTCTATGTGATCTTTTCTCCTTAAAGCATTCAGTAGTTTACTGACCAGGGCTATATTATTAAAAAATAAATAAAAGTGGTGTCAAACCGCAGTTTCTACAATGGCCAACAAGTACAGAATATGCAAGGGCATCTCATTCAGTTGCTATAATTGCTTCTTGATTCTCCAGAGATTCTACAAGTCCTAACAGATTTGAACAACCTCTCAATGTCTTCTCCATAGCAATCTGAAAGTAAATCTTTGTGAGCTCACTCTCCTCCTGAAGGAACATTGGCTGTTTTTCTCTTTTGGAACCAGAGGACTCCCATTCTTTGATTGAATTCTCTCAGATCTTCAATGTTAAATCAAAGGTGGCTAGATAACAATGATATTGGAGACTAGCACATAAAAGGTAGCCAAGTCTAAACTAGCAAAGCTAGAATGGCAATTTCCGACTGGTATAGAAATTCATGGTGTGAAGCTTGTCATATTGTTTGGAAAATCACATTTCCTGTGTTATGCCAAGTAAATTTGAAAGAAGTTTAGAGAAATGCACCGTCCCTCATTCTTCAGATGCAATGGTGCTGAAAACTTCTGGCTTTGCCACGCAGAGAACGCCCCGGTTTGCATTTAAGATTCAGACATTATTTTATCTAGAACGTTCTGCATTCAAGGGTGAAGGTTCAAATGAGGATCACAACGTTGGGCATTAAGTGTGTGTTGTACACATATAGAGCTGTATACAACTCCTTTAATAAGAGGGTAAGGCAATTTTAGACATGTATGCCTCCATTAAGAAAATGTTTGATCAACCTGTTTTACAATTTTGATTAACACATCCTCTCTCCTCATTAAACTGTAATGGACAGATGTAGAATTGATGGTCAAATAGTAACACAAAAATAATTTAGTGATAGGTGTCTAAATTAAATGATAATGATATATGATGATTTGTAGATAAACAGTGGTTCGCAATACTGTTTAGGCACATTGTAGGGCAGGGCAGCATAGCAATGCATAACACGGCAGACAGGCTTGATAAGATTAATTATGCCTGGACTCAACCACAAAGACGTGAAGTTGTACCATGCATAGTTTAATGCTCAACAAGGAGATTGTCTTGTTGAATATTTGGATTGCCTTTTTAAACTCTACTTGGATGACTGATTTCCTTAAAAACTTTGTTATCTTTCAACTGATAAAGAAATCATTGTACTTAATCCTTGAGAAAGTTTACCAGCCAAGATTTACAAAATGTTTCAGTGAAGTATTTGCCTTTACCAGATGATGACAGACAAATTGAATGAAAAAAGAAAACAGACCTTTAAAAATCAACTTGAATTAAAAGTGGAGAAAATAAAGTAGCTTGTTACACAATATCAGGTTTTGTTTAAAGCTAAAACAACCTTGTCAAATGCAAACACTAAATCTTAGTTTTCATCGGTGAAAAATGCAGATACTTAATAAATGTTTTCACCCAATCAAATATAAATGTTATGTTATACATTTGTTGTGCAGAATTGAAATGGCAATTTTTGTAATTCAAGGGGCTTTTTATCTGATTTGAGGATTGTTTTTTTTAACTGAAAGTGCCAAAAAAAACAACAAAAAGGAGAATTATTAGGAGAACTTCATGTAATTTTAAATCAGACTCTAAAAGTAGATGGGGAGCTGTCAACAACAAAAAAAATATTTATGCAAATAACTATAGATGCTATAGTGTTAGATGTTTTAGGGTTAGGTTTAGGTTTAGGGGTAGGGGTTGGTGTAGGGTGTGTGTTTGACTCTAAATAAACACAATAAGCATGCTGCATTGATGCCACTATGCCGTATGTAAGTATTTAAATAGGGGTGCAAATAGTTTCTGCCACTATTTGTACTAGGGTGCAAATCACTATTTGCATTGTGGCATTGCGTGAAATGTGAGAGGGGTGATGGCTTTATCCTAAAGCTCGGCATCGGTCGCGTGTAGATTGTATCACTCATTTTGCAAAGGCTCAGGAGACTAACCCGTATGAAAATTAACAATGGTTTTACTGTAGTAATACTGATACCATGTTTTTAGCAGAAACAATAGTTTTGATGTTATTAACCAAGGTGTTACTACAGCAATATAGTGTACCCTAGTGAAAAAAAGTATACTTTATTGTATTTTAAATATATAATTTTTTTCTATTATATATTGCAAATATACTAACCAAAATTGTACTATCTTTAAATATATTTAAAGTATATTTGCATCATGGTTTTACCAATTTTCACAATACAACTTTTAACACACTTTATAATAATTGTACTTTAGTATATTATCTAAAAATATTTCTGTTTAGAGAAAATTCAGTTTATTTTTTAAAGTGTATTTATTTGCACTTTACTTAAAGATAGTAAGTGCGCAACAATGAGCATTTCAGCAAGAAAAAATAACAATGCGTAGTTTGTGTGTGGCCGCTGTTCCAAAAATGATCATTTATTTGTTTCTTTCTTTCTTTCAGCGTTCTTTTAATTTAAAAGCATGGTTGGTGTAACTGCCTCCCATCGGCAGTTTAAATTATAGCTGTTTGTCCTGCTATTTTTTGGTACCTATAGTAATAGTAGTTTGGAGGCAGAAATATTCATTGCGGCACTAGTGTTCCGCCCGTAACTAATTAAGAAAACACCTGTTGAGTGAAGCGCCAAAAAAGACGACAGAAAATACATTAGCGACAGCTACACTAAGTAATAAACATGCAAGCAGACAAACCTAGAAGAAAGAAGACGAGGTGAAAAATAAAGGAAAATTTAGCCCCTCATAAGAAACAGGCAGCCTACGAGGGCTTTTGAGCATGACCTCGTGCATCATGTCTGTCAGTGGAAGGAGCTACAGTTGATATATTTTGTTATGTTTTACAATTATAAAACCGTGTGAGATTTAAATAAACACTCTGTTATTGAAGTGTCTATGTTATTTATTGTAATAGCCTTAAAAACAAGTGCATTCAGCATTGGGAAAAAAGTCCCCCAAGAAATTCAGCCTTCAGTACACTGTAAAATGTAATAGTATTCCTTACTTAAAAATATTAGTATGTTTTCTTGAATTTAACCAAAATGTTGAGTTTTTGAAAATGTTAATTGTTGCTGACATTTTCGAACATAGCTCCCATAACTAACTAACTAACTACTCAAATTGTTCAAGGCGTGCTGTTAGGCATGCGCACTGTATGGCAATTTCCCCACCCACACACAGCGCAGAAGCACATGGACTGAGGATTCAACGTTCTTCTTCGGTAAATGCAAGGAAATATATTTTGATTTATACCTAATTTTCTGCTTTATTTGTTTAATACTCTTAATAATTATTAGAGTTGTTTGTACTTTGTTGTTTTCATGCTGTTTTGTGCGACATATTAGCTCAGTTAAGAACGTGCACAAACACGTTATTCACTACGCATTATTTGAAGGCATTTCTGTTAAAACTAATCTTTGCCCGCTTCATATCTGTAAAATTAGCTGACTGGTTGCATATTAAATAATTTAGAAATGTATATGTTTTTGATGGGCATGAGAATGGGATTACTGGAGTTGTTTGATCTGAAGACTGGTCATTAGAACGAGGCAGCGCAGACTGACATGGATGCATTCACCCTAGAGAGAGCGCAATCCAGACAAAGTACAAATGGTTGTAACAGACCACGACATCTTGAGCCTGGTTCTTTTAAATTAACTCTTTATAATATGATACGCAACGTTTATAATTTAAAAACAAAACAATGTGTGGCGAACTCCAGTCAAGCCGGTTGCAGCGAAAATAATATGATTGCTTATCATGATTATTACGGTAGTCTGCAGGCACCAAAAAATAAAAGAAGGGAGGTTATTCTGAGGTAATTTTCAATTGAGTTTATCAGCGAGTCTTTAGCATACCCCATCACTGCCACCTCTTCAAGTAGAGTATTATTATCATTATTAGTATTATGTATATCTTATTTAAATATAACCATGTTTAATTTTGTGGTTTCTATGATTTTAATATGGTTAAAGTAGTAAAACTCAAATTTTTGTAAGGGAAGGCAGTGAAACTAGTAGTATGTCTGTCGTAAATTTCTGTTTCCACCAGACTATTTGAGTCTGAACTGTATGTCAGGTGCTATTTACACCTAGTGCAAATAGTCTTTCTAAAATATGCATGAAATAAAACTGTTCATATTGCAGCCCTGAACACTTTACAAACATACTGTACACATGCAAACATGTTTGAGGGACACAAAAAATCCTGTAATGTAGGGCATATAAATTATGCCTCTCCCCTATTTACAAAAATATTTGTCTTTTGAAGGAAGTCTAAAAAAAGAAAAAACCTGCAAATAGGGTAAGAAAAATGCACTTGTTTTCCTTTTTGAATTAAGTTTATTTTGTTACCCCACAAGCAACAGAACCTAAACCTATAAAAAATGTAATATAACACACAAATGTGCCTCGTGCTGTTTTCAGAATAAATTTACAGACTTTGACTGAGTGACACTGTTAGAGTTTTTTTTACCTCACAATTATGTTAAGATATCATTGTTCTTTACATTTATGATTGTTGGCACACCTTAATTACTGACAATAGCTCTGAAACAATTCAAACATTGCTTGAGAATATCTAAAGCTCTGCGTACGGTCCACATAGGTATGCAACGCATGTACTGGACACAGCAACGAAAAGGCTGGGTCTGCCTCCTCACGGGGCAGCGCTTGCAGGGTCACTACTTGGTCCCTGAAGGTGGTTGTAGGAACCTTGGGCACGTAGCCAGTCATTGAAGTAATTGAGTATGCGGATGCCAACTTCCCTTAGCGGGGCAAGGGCTGCCTCTGTGACCTTCGTGAAGACGCGAAGGGACAGGGACATGCTGAAGGGGAGGACCTTGTAGTGATACGCCTGGAGGGACATGCGAAATATGTCTGCCAATTACTCATTGGCTTTTTTTCAAGTTCAGAGGTAACCGAGGCTTTCAAAGAAGTCCCCTAGTGTCACTTAATTCGACACAATGTCGAAGTTAGCGACAGACGGGGAACTGAAGTGCTTTTCAAGTACTGAGTCAAGTACTATTTTAGTGTGCGTGTGTATGTGTGTGTGTGTGTGTTCCGTACAACCCATCTCTATGAGGGGCTGCTCTCCTGTATAGTGTCACATTAAAGCCAGACATGAAGTGAAACATTATTCCAGCATAATAAAAGTTTTATATTGGTCTGTTCTCACCTAAAACCAACTGGGTCGCTGACTTTATCTCCTTTTTGGAGCTTCAAAGGCCTGGTCACCATTCACTTGCATTGTATGGACCTACAAAGCTGAGATATTTATATATATATATATATATATATATATATATATATATATTTGTTTGTGTTCAGCAGAAGAATGAAAGTCATACACATCTGTGATAGCATGTGGGTAAGTAAATAATGAGATAATTTTCATTTTTGGGTGAATTATCCCTTTAAGGATCACTTTCAAGGGGTATCATTCATACTGTTAAGTAAAAAAAAAATATTGTAAATAACTGATATGCAATTCATTGATTCTTTTTTATACAACCTAATCTGAATGCTAAATAATGCAACATTATATTGATTTTACCTGGGGATATGAAAGCTCTATTGTTGTAGTACAATATCTGTGCTACAGATGGCAGAAAGTGCTATGCAAATGTTGAATGAGAAATATAAGAACACAATGCAAATTTTCATTGCAATGTGTCTCACATTGTATTTGTAGCCTGTGTGGGACTCCATTCTCCACAAACCAGCAAACAGGTTCACACGTTAAAACCAAGACTGATTTTTTTTACATAAAAAAATGTGATTTGCATGTTACATCTAAATTGACTAGTTTAATTCAAGTCAAAAAATATTATTTCAACCTGCATATAACGTAATATGTAAGGGTTAGATCAAGCAGAAATGTATTGCACAATTGCAAAGTGCCTTTTTTTTTTACTACAGTGAAGCAGTTATTAATGGTGAAAACGACAGATAAAAATAATATAACATCATATTTGTGCTTAAATTAATACACATTAAATATTATATGAGTAAAACCTGTTGTTTATAAATATGTATAAAATGTTATCTCAGATCTGGATAACAAACTGACAGCTAACTGTTGCATCACAGAAACACAGTGATTTGTTTGAGCACTTTAAAATGGTAGCTTTGTGGGCAAAAAAAATAAAAATATGATGGGCAACAGATGTAGAGAATTTGGGGCACAGAGAAAGCACAGAACTCCTTTTAACACTTCATGGCTCAAGTCCAACACTAAATTGTCAAATGCCAAATGTCAGAATGGCCTAGTGTAGCTGAACACAGACGAAAAGCTGAGAAAGTAAGAAAACAAGTTTGCAACAAAAATTGGGTTTTTGCAAAATCTACATTTATTTCTACGATTAATTAGAAAATGGGAATTAACAGAAAAATACAAATAATTCTATATTTTGAATTACATTACCTGAGGCCATTCAACTTCACAGGAAGCATAATACTGCAGCGTCTAATATTGCATCATATATTTTCCCCTCTCTTATAGGGAGAAATATCATATTGATAACTATTTAAAGAGACAATTATCAATATGAAAACTTTTAATTCAGCCTTGTTGTGGATCTCACAATATTAGTCTTGACCCAAGAAAAACGAATTTGTTATGTTTGATACATTGCAAAATGAGATGTTCTGAAAAAAGAGCAGATCTTCTTCACATGTCAGTCCATCTCTACTTGTGCGTGAATCACAGACATGTTCAACCCGGTCCAGTATTTTTCACACTTGAATAACCTATAGAAAGTCAAGCATTAAACTATCAATCTGACTGTTTATAGATGTGAAAAGTATAGATAGATTTACAGACAAGGTCTACCCTGGGTTTTGGCTGCTGCCCCATAGCCATGTAGATATGCCAGCTGATTTCTTTTAAAATGAGATTTATAACTGTGAGACTAATAAATATAGATGCACAACTGGAACACATTTTCTTTTTTATTTACCAGAGTATAAACCAAAAGTCTGTTTTATGTTCTGAAAGATTACAGCTTCGTCCTTGCTTCCAAATTTGTGTTTTGATAAATTGTATTAAGCAGCATCTTCTGACTTAATTTTTTTTTGGATCATTCATTCGTTAACGTGGCAAGCATGTTGTCCAATGGTAACAGAAATAATACTCAATAAATCATAATTTTGCAACTGTCTATACAACCGCACAAAACTTGGCAAAAAATTTTGGCAAACATGTGTTTCACATGTCCTGCACTTAGCTAGTCCTAAACAGTGATGGGCAGCTTCACTACAAATAGCAAAGCTATTAGCTTAACTACATTTCAGAGTAGCGAGGTGGTAGCTTCGCTAGTTTTTAAATCAAGTACCTTTTCAGTAGCGAAGCTATATTTTTTATTAGGTAGCACATACCTTTGACAAAAGCTACATTACATCATACATCACACTGGTGTTTACTATTGCCAGTTACGAATCACTCAACTGAGTCGTTTCTTTACAATGAATTGGTCATACATTATAGCAAAGTGGCCTGAATTGATTCGCAATTAAATCTAAATGACTCACAAAGCTCACGTGCGCACTGCTGAATCATTTGTGCATGCTCTCACTTGCTAACATGCTCACAAAATATTTTAAAATAAGAAAAATAAAGATAACGCTGGTTGCAGTGGATCTACACTCAATGAAAACCAAACCTGCAAATGCATCCTATTTTTTGCCAGTGATGAAGAAGGTCTTCATTCAGTTCAACACGTGTACAGTTTGAATGGCATTGCAGGTAAAGATTTTACCAACAAAAGGAGTTTCAAAAGACTTTTGAGAATGTAGGGGATCTAAAAATTCTATCCGGTGAAGACTTTTATTTTGATTTTATTCTTTGCCTTGGGCGGCGCCATTATAGGTGTGCAAAAGAGAACGGTGAGACGGTGAAGAAGTGCTTGACGCGCTAAAGAAGAGTGTGGTAGTTTTCGGGGAATTTACTATGTTAAAACGTTAACACGTTACGTTAGACCCGTGAAATACACTAGTCACGTTATGTTGCCCCCTGAGTCTCCGTTTGAGTAAATGAGTGTTTGACGAGTGAAGGTGAAAGAAAGTTTTCTCCCGCGTCCGTGCGTGAGGCGGAGTGATAGGCTTGATAACGTGCAATCAGTTGCCGTCAGTGGAGTTAAAAATACTCTCGTCTTAGTTTTGTGTTTTACATACAGTCTTTGTTTTATTTGTTCAAACGAACTTAAAACCGCAATGGATGCTGTCGCTTATCGTGCGAAGTAGGTTTGTGTCATTGTTCGTCTTCTCAACCCGCCACTCAGCTGGGATTGTGGGCCTCGTTGGATCAAGCTGCTGTCGTCAGGATCACGAGAAACAATCACTGAGGGTTATTGAGTCGAGAGATATTACCCTGCTATCCATTGGTCAACGTTCAGCACCTCATCCACAACCAAAGAGGGGTGATGTACATTATTTTCCCATTTTCTACCGATTGCTGGTAAGCAAATCATCTCTCTGTGAGTAATAACAGAACTTGAGTTGAGTCAACATCCATTTGTTGAACTGTGATTAGTGTGAATCGCCCAGCTAAAAGGATTCATACGCTCCATTTTTGTGTGCATTGATGAACATTTTGAATCGTGAATTCGTGAATGGACTGAAACACATTTTTTCCATTGTTTTGTCCTGGATTCGACGGTGAACTCATTTTTGAACTGAAGTTAAAGTGATCTTTTTGTTTTTTTTAAATGTGAATTTAATTAAACTTTTGAAGTGAACTTATTCAAAAGTGGGAGGTAAATGTTTATGTGAAACCTTTTCAGTGTTGTAAAGTACACCAATTGTTACTTTGTTTGAGAACATCTGAAACTGACACGGAGTTGTTAATTTTCATATTTTATTCATTTATACATTTTTATTTCATTATTGCTGTAATTGGAATTTAAATTGATTCACTTTTCTTGAGAAAACAAAAGATAGCCTACTTTTAATTTAATTAGTATAAATAAATGTTTTTGTTAATTAATCGTAAATTGTCTCAAGTCACTTATACTAAGGAGTGGGGGCGTCTTACCTATATTGTTAGATCCGGTGAGGGTGGGTTTTTGCAGTCTACTACACATACTTTCTGAGTTTTCTGCACACGCACATTTCAGGTGGCTGCCGTGTACTGAGTAAATCCTGGAGCCAGCCGCACCTCATCTTAAGCATTTAAAAGTGCAACACTATAGGTGCAACATACAACTAACCGTTGTACAAAGACTAAAAGTATTGGGTGGGGGACTAAGATCCTGTTGCTCACTCAGTCTTCCTTAGTTAAGACCCATGATATTTCCCCACAAGGCGGTGGCATACTTCCGCCGCTACATATTGGCGCCACTGAACAGGATAAACTTGCAAGCATTCTAGTCAAGTACACGTTCCTAGTCTTTGAGACTACACAATGGCTGAACTGGAAGAATTAAAGAGTCAGTTTGCTGAAATGCAAAGACGGTTCAATGAGCAGGCAGGGACGTTAGACCAGGCCAGAGCCGAACAGAGAGAAGCGCTTTCTCTTGCTAAAGCTGTTATTGATCAACAGGCTGCCACTCAGAGAGTGCCATCTACTGTTTACATCCCAAGAGACCGTAAGCTCCCAGAGTTCAGTGGATGTCGGTCTAAGCCTGGTGAATTGAGTATAGAAGAATGGATAAACTCAATGAAATCCGCCTTTAAAGTGATGAAAATTCCAGAAGAAGACAAAATTGAATTTGTTAAGCAGTATTTAAAAGATGAAGCTAAAATGACAATTAAGTTTATGCTCAACGGGAAAGAAAAGTCAGTGGATGAGATCTTTGATGCTTTAGACCAGACTTATGGGGATAAACTGCCCATTGGCAGCAGACTTAAAGAGTTTTATGACCGCAAACAAATGCCTGGAGAAACTATTCAGCTCTTATGCTTATGACTTGCAGGAGAAGCTGAGTATCATCCAGAACCGGGAGCCTTCTAGAGTTCCTGATGCCGATGGTGTATTGAAAGAACAGCTTGTGTTAGGCCTCAATGATGACTCACTACGACGTGAAATGAAGAGGAGAGTCAAAGCTGAGAAGGACCTGACATTTATCCAGCTTATGCAGGAAGCTATTACTTGGTCGGAAGAAGAGGAAGTGCAAGCTCCAAGCAATCTGAGAAGCAATACTGCTCACGGGTGTCGCTCACGCTACCACTGTAAAGGAGAGCTCTTCTACCCCTCTCACCCTGGAGGCTTCAGGAAATGATTCAACAGATAGCTGCCCGACAAGAAGAACTTTTTCAGATGGTGAATAACAAAGAGAAAGTGAAGCCTCTAGAGAAGGATGGCAAAGCAAGAAGTGCACCTTTAAAAGACAGTGAAGGAAGATACATCTGCTATACATGTGGTAAGCCTGGGCACACTAGTCGACGCTGTTCTCATAGCAGAGAAAATTCAATTGGAGTGCAACCTCTGAAATACAAAGTGGAGAAGGAAAAGGCAGATGACAAAGATACGTCAGTGCTGGAGAGTTCAGGTCCGTCTGTTATTAGAAGTCACACTGCAGACTGTGATGCAGAGAATGTTTCCAAGACCCTTTGTCAAAGTGCTTTTGGAGATTGTATGTCCATTGAAGTGAGGATTGCTGGTATCGGAACCACTTGTCTCCTAGACACAGGGTCGGAAGTGACTACTATTACAGAGTCTCATTTTAAAGCTCACTTTGGAGAAGTTGTGCTGTCATCTGCCAACTGGGTCCGACTCACAGCGGCGAATGGCCTAGACATTCCCATTATAGGATGCCTGGAAGCAGACATTGAGTGCATGGGAAAGACGCTGTACGGAAAGTGCGTGTTTGTGATCCGTGATAGCAACCCCAATGAAACAGAGTTGAAAGGATTACCCGGCATCATTGGGATGAATGTGTTGAGTGATCTCAAAGATTTATTCATGGCCACTGAAGGTATGAGGAAAATGGACAGGTATAGCCATGGTGTCGGGGAGTCAAGAGTCCAGCGAGTGTTGGCTAACATTAAGATTCAGACTGAGGCATTGCGCTGTGGAGACAAGATTGGTTTTGTGAAAGTAGCTGGGAAGCAAGCAATCACTATCCCTCCATTCAGTGAGCGTGTCCTGGAAGGCCACTGCAGAATACCACCAAAAGTGAGCTGCCAAGTGTTAGTGGAGGCCTCATCAGAAGTCAGCTTGCCCAAGAGTGTTCTGATTGCTAATGTGCTCGCCAGAACAGCTGATGGTAAAGTCCCAGTCAGAGTGTTGAATTCTAGTGAGAAGACTGTAAAGCTCATGCCGCTGATGTAGGATAGCAGCACTGTGTAGGCCACAGGAGGTTGTCCCAAAAGTGCTTGTTGAGTTTGAGGAGAAAGAGGGTGCTCTGCATGTCAAGGCTGTGCAGCAACATCAGGTGAAAGTGGAGGACAGCACCACAGAGCAGTTGCCTGTTGCAGTGCAAACAAATCTGGAAGATCTCACAGAAACTCAGCGTAGAAAACTATGGGATCTACTGGCAAAGCACAGTGACGTGTTTTCAAAGGATCTAATGTGATGTCGGGTTATACGACAGCTGTCTCAGCACAACATCCCAACAGGAGATGCTCCTCCCATTAAGCAACGACATCGCGAGAATCCCACCTCAGGTGTTTCAGGAAGTGAAAAACATGTTCGCAATTTAGTGTCTCAAGGTATTCTCAGAGAAAGCTGCAGTCCATGGGCATCTCCAGCAGTGATTGTGATCAAGAAGGATGGCAGCGTCCGCTTTTGCTGTGATTATAGAAGGCTGAATAAAGTGACCTGCAAGGATGCTTATCCTCTTCCGCGTGACGAGGAATCACTCGATGCCTTGGGAAATGCGCAGCTGTTCTCCACGCTTGATCTTACTTCAGGCTATTTCCAAGTGGCCATGTGTGAGGAAGACCGAGCAAAGACAGCCGTCACCACTCCCTTTGGTCTATTTGAATGGACCAGGATGCCGTTCGGGCTTTGCAACGCTCCTGCGACGCTTCAACGCCTGATGGGGTTGTGCTTGGTGACCTGACGCTTGACATACTGCTCATCTATCTTGATGATATTATCGTCTTTTCAAACGACTTTGATAGCCACTGTCAAAGACTGGAAATAGTGTTCAACAGATTAAGGCAGCATGGTTTGAAACTAAAGCCCAGCAAGTGCTTCCTGTTGAAGCCAGAGGTGAAGTTCTTGGGTCATCTGATCTCTTGCAAGGGAGTACAGGTGGATGGAGAGAAAACTCGGGCATTGGAAACCTGGCCTGTACCCAAGAATGTCAAGGAGTTGAGGCAAGTCCTTGGATTCATGAGTTATTACAGGAGGTTTGTTCCTGGGTTTGCTCAGCTGGCCCAGCCACTTCATGCCCTGGTTGGTAAAGGAGGAAAAGGGAAAATGATGGGACCCTTTAACTGGACAACTGAGTGCCAGACTGCACTCGACAAACTCAAGCAGTGCTTAATGTGTCCGCCCGTGCTCGCATACCCGGACTTTAGCCAGCCTTTCGTACTAACAACTGATGTGAGTCTGCATGGTCTTGGGGCCGTATTGAGTCAACGACAAGGAGAAGCTGAGCGCGTGATCGCATATGCGAGTCGGGGCCTTCGTGGGTCAGAAAAAAATGATCGGAATTACAGTGCTTTCAAGCTAGAGATGCTTGCTCTAAAATGGGCAGTGACTGAAAAGTTTAAGGAATATTTGATCTATTCCAAGTTCTCTGTGGTCACTGATCATAATCCTTTGCGCTACCTTGAAACAGCAAACCTAGGAGCTGTGGAACAACGGTGGATGGCTCAGTTAGCAGAGTTTGATTTTGAGGTCTATTACAAGCCGGACGACAAAACACAAATGCAGATGTGTTGTCAAGGATACCATCTAGTGAGGAGCCTGAGCAAGAGGACTCTGCTAAAGACTTTATTAAGATGAACTCAGATGAGGTGCTGAACATGCTTATGGCCAGTCATTGAAGAGCAGCCAAAAGTACAAGCATCGGTTCAGGTATCAGTGACAAGGAAAGTCCCTGGATACAGCTGGAGCGATATAGAAGCCCAACAAAAGATCGACCCTAATATAGCACCTATCTACCGTGCTGTACTGACCAAGAAGTATGTGAGTCCAGTCGAACAACGAGACATGGATGTGGAATCAAAAAAACTTGCTAGACAATTCATACGTCTTAAGATTGAGAAAGGAGTACTGTTCCGAACGATCTTTGATCCGCGAGATGGAGAAGAAATTTGTCAGTTGGTGGTTCCAGAATCCTTGCGTTACAAAGTGTATGAGAGTCAGCACGATCATTGAGGCCATTTTGGAGAGAGTAGCACACTGGAGCGCATGAGACGAAGCTATTACTGGCCAAATATGACCAAGGACGTACAAAGCTGGGTTCATGAATGCAAAAGATGTACTCTCGCAAAAGATGTTTTCCCTAAAATTCGAGCCCCAATGACGTGCACTAATGTGTCTGCACCACTGGAAGTACTCGCTATGGATTATTCTCTCTTGGAAGAATCTGTAGGAGGATATGAGAATGTCCTTGTCTTAACTGACATGTTCACTCGTTTTACGGTGGCAGTGCCAACCAGAAATCAGACTGCTCTCACTACAGCAAAAGCACTTGTACAGCATTGGTTTGTCCATTACGGCTGTCCTGCGCGACTACATTCCGACCAAGGTCGATGTTTCAAAGCCAATGTCATCAAAGAACTATGCAAAGTCTATGGAATTGGGAAGAGTCGCACAACTCTGTATCACCCACAGGGTAACTCCCAGTGCGAAAGATTTAATAGAACTATGCACGATATGTTAAGGACATTACCTCCAGAAAAGAAAAATAACTGGAAGCAATATCTACCTGAGTTGGTTCTGGCTTATAATAGCCGGACCCATGCATCAACTGGGTATTCACCATTCTATTTAATGTTCGGAAGAGATGCCAGAATGCCGATGGACATTCTTAATGGGAGAGACTTGGAGGACAGTGGAGTTGACAATCTTGATGACTGGGTGAAAACCATCACCACAGATTAAAGACAGCTGTTGAAGTTGCCAAACATGCAGCACAAGAGTCCTCAAGAAAAAGAAAAAGAGCCTTTGATCGCAAATCATATGGAGCACTCATGAGACCTGGTGACCGTGTGCTGTTACGTAACCATTCTCATAGGGGAAGGAAGAAGATACAAGATCACTGGGAAAGCCTACCTTACATTGTAGTGAAACAGAATCACACAGATATCCCAGTATACACAATTCGCCCAGAGAAAGGTGGCCCATGTAAAGTTGTACATAGGGAACAGCTCAAACATTGCACTTTTAAATCATCACCACTACCTTGCACATCTAGACGCAAATCTAGAGAACATACTGACTCTGATGTTCTTGCCATTCCTGTTGTTACACTTGCACCCGGCACACACACAAGCCTAGGGTGTAGAGGGGAAGATGGGGATGAATTAGGCACTGGTATAAGAGATTGTGACAATGAGATGTCGGCTGATGATTCAGTAAGTCAGTCTGTAATTGAGTCAGTAAATTCAGGTGGATCTGATGCAGAAAGTGAAAATGAAAGTATTCCTGAGCCTAGACGTTCTCAACGTCAGAACAGAGGTACTTTACCTGTTAGGTATAGGACTGACTATGTCTTGAAATAATTCTATGCCAATCTGAATGTTTTGGAAAGTTTTATTTTCATGCCAATGTATGTTGAATTTCTTAACTGAACTACTCTTTTTGTGATGTTTTCAACTGTGAAGAACGTTTACCTGTTATTATCTGTTCTATATTTTTCAGGGACTGAGTTGCTGAATGGAGGTCCAATGGTATGGCAGGGTTTAGCAGGGGGGAATGTAGGGGATCTAAAAATTCTATCCGGTGAAGACTTTTATTTTGATTTTATTCTTTGCCTTGGGCGGCGCCATTATAGGTGTGGAAAAGAGAACGGTGAGACGGTGAAGAAGTGCTTGACGCTAAAGAAGAGTGTGGTAGTTTTCGGGGAATTTACTATGTTAAAACGTTAACACGTTACGTTAGACCCGTGAAATACACTAGTCACGTTATGTTGCCCCTGAGTCTCCGTTTGAGTAAATGAGTGTTTGACGAGTGAAGGTGAAAGAAAGTTTTCTCCAGCGTCCGTCGCGTGAGGCGGAGTGATAGGCTTGATAGCGTGCAATCAGTTGCCGCCAGTGGAGTTAAAAATACTCTCGTCTTAGTTTTGTGTTTTACATACAGTCTTTGTTTTATTTGTTCAAACGAACTTAAAACCGCAATGGATGCTGTACGCTATCGTGCGAAGTAGGTTTGTGTCATTGTTCGTCTTCTCAACCCGCCACTCAGCTGGGATTGTGGGCCTCATTGGATCAAGCTGCTGTCGTCAGGATCACGAGAAACAATCACTGAGGGTTATTGAGTCGAGAGATATTACCCTGCTATCCATTGGTCAACGTTCAGCACCTCATCCACAACCAAAGAGGGGTGATGTACATTATTTTCCCATTTTCTACCGATTGCTGGTAAGCAAATCATCTCTCTGTGAGTAATAACAGAACTTGAGTTGAGTCAACATCCATTTGTTGAACTGTGATTAGTGTGAATCGCCCAGCTAAAAGGATTCATACGCTCCATTTTTGTGTGCATTGATGAACATTTTGAATCGTGAATTCGTGAATGGACTGAAACACATTTTTTCCATTGTTTTGTCCTGGATTCGACGGTGAACTCATTTTTGAACTGAAGTTAAAGTGATCTTTTTGTTTTTTTTAAATGTGAATTTAATTAAACTTTTGAAGTGAACTTATTCAAAAGTGGGAGGTAAATGTTTATGTGAAACCTTTTCAGTGTTGTAAAGTACACCAATTGTTACTTTGTTTGAGAACATCTGAAACTGACACGGAGTTGTTAATTTTCATATTTTATTCATTTATACATTTTTATTTCATTATTGCTGTAATTGGAATTTAAATTGATTCACTTTTCTTGAGAAAACAAAAGATAGCCTACTTTTAATTTAATTAGTATAAATAAATGTTTTTGTTAATTAATCGTAAATTGTCTCAAGTCACTTATACTAAGGAGTGGGGGCGTCTTACCTATATTGTTAGATCCGGTGAGGGTGGGTTTTTGCAGTCTACTACACATACTTTCTGAGTTTTCTGCACACGCACATTTCAGGTGGCTGCCGTGTACTGAGTAAATCCTGGAGCCAGCCGCACCTCATCTTAAGCATTTAAAAGTGCAACACTATAGGTGCAACATACAACTAACCGTTGTACAAAGACTAAAAGTATTGGGTGGGGGGACTAAGATCCTGTTGCTCACTCAGTCTTCCTTAGTTAAGACCCGTATATTTCCCCCACAAGGCGGTGGCATACTTCCCGCCGCTACAAGAACAAAACATAAAAACATACTATGGCATTACCATGTTTTTTGGACATATAACATTACCTGAGAGCACCATGTTAAATACAGTGGTATGCGAATAAGGTAGTCATGTAGTGAAGTACCACAGTAGTATGATATACTCTTTGAATTACCTTGAAGCATCATGTACATTCAATTGTATATGAAAGTGGTAATCATATTCTGTATGAAATTACCATGGTAGTACCACAGGAAACCTGCATGGACTTGTTAAGCAGTTGCGCACCATCTCCAGGATGCAAGCGGGGTCTGAGTTGGAGTGGCAAGTGGGGTGGCAAAGCTCATTTTTAGGGTGGGAGCTGCCACCCCATTCCACCATTCTGGCCCCGCCCCTGCCATGGTATTACCATCTGATACCACCAGATATCACATTGTTATTGTCCAGATGTGCTCACACAAACATAATAAATTTGGCCTCTGATCAGAAGCTTCAAGTACATACCGAAATACAACAGCAAGACGCTGAATTACAGGATAAGATGATTAGCATATGTACACAGAGTTGTAATACAGGAATGCGCAAAGGAAATTTTGTTCAAATGGGCATTTGTAAAGGTAGTAGTATAAATAAGAAAAATAAAATGTAAAAATAGTAATTCTTTCATTTTGAACACATGGGTTGGCAGAGGTAGCATCCATAAATATGAATGAACATGTTTTTTACATGCATATTACAGCTGTGGCCAAAAGTATTGGCAGTGACATAAATTTTGTGTTTTGCAAAGTTTGCTGCTTCAGTAATTGTAGATTATTTTTCACATGTTTCTATGGTATACTGGAAAACAATTATGAGCATTTCATGAGTTTTAAAGGCTTTTATTGGCATAAACATTCAATATATGCATAGTCAATATTTACAGTGTTGACCATATTTACAGTTCTTCATAACCTCTGCAATTCATTCTGGAATGCTGGATATCAGCTTCTGGGCCAAATCCTGACTGATGGTGATGCATTCTTACCTTATTAGTGCTCTGAGTTGATCACAATTTGTGGGCATCTGCTTGTCCACTTGCCTTTTGAGGATTGACCACAGGTTAGCTATCACATATTCATTTTGATAGTGAAAGTGTCTCCTCTAGTTGCTCTGCCACGGATCCAAAATGTCTATATAATGATCTCCGAGCCTCTTCATTATCACACTTGCCTTGTGACATGGTGCTCCATCATGCTGGAAAATGGATTGTTGGGAGAAGTTGCTCTTGCTGGACATTTTGATACCCGTCATTATTCATGGCAGTGTTTTTGGCCAGAATTGTGAGAGAGCCCACTCCCTTGGATGAAAAGCAACCCCACACATGGATGGTCTCAGGATGCTTCACTGTTGGCACGACACAGGACTCATGGTGATGTTCACCTTTTCTTCTCCGGACTATCGATTTTTCAGATGTCCCAAACAGTCGGAAGGGGGCTTTATCAGAGAAAATAACTTTGCACCAGTCTTCTGCTGTCCAATCCTTGTAGCTCCTGCAGAATTTCAGTCTGTCCTTGATGTTTATCTTGGATAGAAGTGGCTTCTTTGCTGCCCTTCTTGACACCAGGCCATTGTCCAAAAGTCTTCGACTCACTGTGCATGCAGAAGCACTTACACCAACCTACTGCCAATATTCAGTAAGCTCTGCACTGGTGGTGACATGATTTCGTAGCTGACTCCTAAGGAGGAGATGGTCCTGGCGCTTGCTGAACACACTGAATCCTGAATCTTTCATCACTGCAGTTGAACCTCTTCTTGATGTTCTTGATGATCCGGTAAATGTTTCTTTCAGGTGCAATATTCTTTGCTGCAATTTCCTTGCAAGTTAGGCCATTTTAATGCAAAACGATGATGGCTGCATATTTGTGTTTAGAAGTAACCATTGCGAACAAGAACACAATGATTGGAAGCACTTCTTCCCTCCTTTTATACCAATCAGTCTGCTCTTATAATCCAATCAGAATGATAGTGATTTCACCTGACTAGTACTCATTCACACCTTCCCAGGTGCTGCTGATATGATTAGTGAAATTATGTTAACTGGTCATTTTGTGCAAGGGCTAAAAAAAAACTGTGAAATTTGGGTTTTTGTGATAAAGTTAATTTTTTGGCCAATGAAGCTTTTTGCAATTTTTAAAATGTATCTGATATAATGTTAAAATGTATCACTCTGCACAATAATCTAGAAACAACGTGAATCAACACCACAATAACTGAAGCAGAAAACTTTGCAAAACACAAAATGTATGTCACTGCCAATACTTTTGGCCATGGCTGTATATTGCACCATACTGCATACTTGTATGCTGCATTGCAATATGCTGTACCTTGGCTTTGATAAACATCATTTTATTAAGTCTTTAATATGCTTTGTCTATGACAGTAACCTCTGTGCATCTGGTTGAAAAAGAAAAGTAGCTTAAATGTAACAAATTACTTTTGGTGTGTAGCTTGTAGTGTAACATGCTACTTTTTCTGAAGTGTAGCTTTTAGCTTAGCTTAACACATTTTTCTGTAGAGTAGCTGATAGCTTAGCTTGCTCAATTTTTTGAGTCCTAAATGTCGACATGTAACCAATAAGGCATTGTTTTTGTGAATGAGACTAGAAAAAAGTGCTGTAAATACATTTATTGTACTTTTGCCACTAAACAGTAATGTAGTCTCATGAAGCTGGTGAGCATTAAAGAGAAGAAAAGCGTGTCTCCTAAGGTATATTAGCTGTTAATATCCTGCTTAGAGTCTCTTTTATCATTTTGTTTCATTTGATTCCTTTTTAGTCATTACATGCTTGTTCAAACCACCAGCTACTTTCTTTCTCCATTTGAATCTTTACCCTAATGTTAAGTCTGCATTATTCTAACTTAAGCTGTGGCAATAGACTTGTGGTCAAAAACCTTGCCTCAAACCAAAAATGTATACAAAACCCTGTCCTTTTAAACCTTTTCAAATCTTTTAAATAAATGTGGCCATTTCTCAAACATATTACTTCATAAGGTTTCTCACATTGTGGTAAAGAATATGGCAAATTGTACTTGCTATAATAATATTGGTTTCAGATGACATTCATTGACTCCTGTTGTACCCAACAAATTAATTTAATTTAAGTTGCATGGTTGAAACAGAGGTGAATGGCTTCATGTTGCACACATCTCTATAAAAGTAGTTAATCAACCAATTACAGGTACAAATGACTTTGTGTGCATTTGTGTGTAAATGTCTAGGTTACGTATGTAACCTCTATTCTCTGACGGAGGGAACGAGAAGAAGCGACACTAGGGTGTCTCTCTTGAGTGCCGAATATGCCTCTGATCTATGAAAAAAGGCCAATGAGAAGATGTCAGACAGTATTTGCATACCCCGCCCCCGGAAATGTACATTTATGTACACTCCAGTGGCTTGGCTCAGCGACGTGGCCGGGAGGACACAACGTCTTGTTCCCTCCATCAGGGAATGGAGGTTACATACGTAACCTAGACGTTCCCCGTCTGTCGCTCACTTCGACGTTGTGTCAAAGAAGCAACACTAGGGGTCCAATTTAAATCACGCCATGCACTTAGCCGTGTACGTGTTCTGCTGACACAGGAGCTGGCAGGTATTTTACGTGCAAAGGCGACCAGCTGTGTCAGACTGCACATACCCTTCCCCGATGCCCCAAAAGAGTCGTCTTTTGGGGCATCGAGCTGGGCCTGGCTGGGCCTCTTTTCTCTCTATGTTTCTCCGCATAGAGCAAGAAACGGCCTGGGCCCTTACACGCATCGAGGGAAGGGGGTCTTACCCAGTTTCCTATTCTTTCAGGGGGAAAAGACCCTGTGGAGACCACACCTGCCTGGAAGGGGAGGTAAGAGTGGTGAATACATCACATGGGTTTTTAGGCGGCATGTGGAAAGTGGTGCAGTGGTAGATCCAGCCTCGATAGGAGGGGGGAGTTACTACACCACGGCGGCTGGCGGGCAGCCGGGACTGCCTAAGGGAGACGCGGGTCCACTCGTAAGCGGACCATACCGCGGATAATACACACAGGGGGAGTCCACGTAGGAGTCCTGCCCTGTGGAGCACCTATACCAGTACAGGCTAGATTAAGTACCCGCAGTGTATTGGGTCGGCGAGTTCCTCCGCTGAACTGTGGACCCACAAGGGCTAGGGAGGAATCATCCAGGGATCTGAATATGCAGAATATCTTGGGGGAGAAAGGGCACAGTTTTACCTCGGCCTAGGGAAAGGGCGCTAGGTGCCAGCGATCCACCCGGCCAGTCCGTCAGCGTGTTACCGAGTTCTACCGGCTCGGACCTGAGAAAACACGGGACGATACTGACTCATGTGAGTGGCACGCTGCTGCTGGCTCCAAAGGAGGAGACGAAGGGCGAGTCGTGACATGTGGCGATTTATGTACGCTACCGTGGTGGTGCTGTCTGACCTGATTAGGACATGTTTGTCTCGAACTAATGGGAGAAACTTCTGCAGGGCAAAGAAAACAGTCAACAACTCTAAGCAACTGATGTGCCAGCGCAGCGGGGGCCCTTTCCAACGGCCCGCGGCTGCGTCGGCAAGGGGGACACCTGCTGCAAGAGGACTCCTGTCCGCAGAAAGCAGATGTCTGTCCAGGGTTTTGAAGTTCGGCGGCAGGCGGGGGGGATGATCACACGGTGTGTGTAAAGACGCGAGGGGACAGAGACATGCCGAAGGGGAGGCCTGGCCGTCGAACGCAAACCGTAGGAAGGGTCAGTGTCGAGGCAGAATTGAGACATGGAAGTACGCGTCCTTCAGGTCTACCGCTGCGAACCAATCTAGATGCAGGACGCAAGTTTAAATGTGTTCTTGCGTGAGCATTGTAAAGCTTGTTTGTGCAAAACCCGGTTGAAAAACTCACAAGTCCAAGATTGGTCGTAAGCCGCCGCACTTCCTTGGGTACGATGAAGTAAGGGCTGTAGGGACCCTTCTTCATCTCGGTTGGAGGGACAGGCTCTATCGCGTCTTTGAGTAAGAGACTATTTCAACACGCAGGGATTTTGCGTATTTGCCGTGCACTGGGTAAAGCGGACGCCCACGAAGGGGGGCAGAGGCCTGGATAACTGAATTGCGTAACCGAGTCAGATGGTCCTGGCCAGCCAGCGTGACGGATTGGGAAGTGAAAGACACGCATCCAAGCTCCTTGCTAGGGGCACTAAGGGGACGATTACTTTTGATGTACCTGGCGGGGCTTCGCAGTGGGGCGGAGCAGGTAGTACGGCTTCGGGAGGCGAGGACGTGTCCCAAGGCTCTAGTGCTGAGAAAAGACTCTAAGCACTTACCTTGCTCCGCACACCTGGCAGGGGGTGGGTTAGTGACTGAGGAGGAGGTCCGGTAGAAGCGTCCTCTAGACTCGTCAGAACCGGCCGGACGGGGAACAGTCATGGGGCTGAGGGCGGGGGGTCCTAGTCCAGCATGCCAGGACTGTTGAGGTGTGGCATCAGAGTGCTGTGAGAACGGCATTTGCGGGCCAGATGACCCAGAAAGAGATCTTTGAAAAACATGCAAAAAATACCTTTAACTGAAGGTTTTCTTCCCGGCCCTCCACCGGGGGACGGAGTGGTCTGTTTACCAACTCTGGAGCAAACATCTCGATCTTTGCGTCGTCCATCTCGTGCTTGGGAGCCTTCCGGGTCCTCGAAGGGGTCCGTGAGACACGTGGGCTGAGAGCTGGGCCCACTCTTGGTTGAGGCGGAGCAGCACGTTTATTTTTTTTTTAAGCCGCAGGAGGATGCCCTCGGCGAGCAGACGGGGCATGGCCCATGGCGGCAGGTTTGCGGTGGGGCAGGTTGTGTGAAATGGCCTCCTTAACCGCTGAGGACTGCTGGGCGGCGTCATCAACGGTGCCGCCGAATGGACAGAGCTGGGAGATGGGTGCGTTCCAGAAAGCGTGCTTTGTCTACCTCCTGTATTTCTACCAGGTCCAGTCCATAGATTGAATTTCTGGACCACAGGGGTGGCCATCGCCCATTCGAGTGCCGGCGCTTCTGACCTTCGTGGCCCGGGGGGCGCGATCGGTCATTGAGCGCTGTTCCTGCAGCACATCAAGAACAGGACTACCCAAGTGCAAGTTTGAAGTGCCTAGGCCTGGTTTTGATTGCAGGAGGGGCCGTGGCATGCAGGGCAGAAGCAGTCTGGGACTTCTCCACCATCGAGGGTAGTGAGAGCGAAGGAGCGAGGAAGCCGGTTTCGGGCAGTAAAAGGTGCCCCTTACGGCTTACTCAACTCATCATGCACGTCCGGGAAGAAAGGAACCGGGGGGGGGCGGCTGTGCCCGTGGACCCAATCAAGTAGCCGTGAGGGGGGGGGGTCCAGTCCAGCCTCATGCTCGCGGTACCCGGGAAAGCATAGGGGACCTCTGTGCGTCAGGCTCAGACTAGGCGTGCAGACCCGAAGGTGGCAGCCCAGACCAGCATCAGACACCGCTGTAATGCTCTCCGATGCAGCGGCGATGTCATTATCCAATTCGGGGTGCTCAAGGGACCGCACTCATCCCGAGCTCGGACGGAAGCAAGCATGCCGGGGAGGCGGGTGGTTCGAGGGAATTTACCCGGTGAACGGAGCCTGTCATTATCCCCAAATCGCCTTCATCGCCCGCGATGACAAAAGAAAGCCGCGACCGCAATGCTGTCATGGCTATGTTCTCGCCCTGAGAACATAGACCATTCATAAAATGCTGCCTGCGTGTAATCGCAGCACAGGCACACAAGGCAGATTTTATGACCGTCAGAGGTGGGGAGAAATCAACCGCATCCAGAAACTACACTCTTTTAGAGAAATTAACTCTTTTAACTGCGCTGTCGAAGTGCCCATGGGCAAACTGCACTGCCATGCAGAGAAGGAGAAAGCCGCTGTAGTGCGCCATAGATCCAAAAGCAGGCAGCGTCAGAGGAACAGGATTGGGTCTGTAACTTGCAGCTGACTGCATACACGACCATCGGCTCCGAAGAACATTTCTGAATGAACTCGATGTTTTTTCTCGCCTTTCTACCCATATGTCCGGGGGCGGGTTATGGAAATACTGTCTGCCAACTTCTCATTAGCCTTTTTTCATATATCAGAGGCATATTCGGCGCTCAAGAGAGACCCCTAGTGTCGCTTCTTCGACACAATTTTCTCAGTAGTATACGTCCCTTGATTGATTGTAAAACAGAAAAAAAACTAGACCAATGCGGTAAATGAAAAGTTAATCACAGCTCCAATACATTTTAAGCTCTATTACATTCAAGTTTAATACAATTCTGTAGGAATTGGTATGATACACTACCGTAGACGATTTAGATGAAAAGCTAGTTATTTTCTTTTGCCAGCATTTTGTACTTACAATGAATCACTGGCCTTTCTCCCATAAAAAAGTTAATGAAATCAAAACCATTATCACATTTTGATTATGTGTTCTTCTCAAAATGTTGTGGTTCATGAGAAACAAGGTTTTCTTGTTGTTGAAAAAAGTTAAAAAGTGAAAATAAATGGCCTGCTCAGTAAGAAGTGTTTCTGTCCTCCAAAACCAATAAATATTAAACAGTCTAAATTCAAAACATATTTTATGTCCTCTGTATTTCATCACTAAAGGCATTAGGGTTGTAGACACAGCATGTTCAGTATAATCATATTCATTTCATTTTAAATAAGCTTTTTTTATTATTATATAGATCTGTAGCAAAGAGACACTGTGTCTGAACAGTGTCTGAACCAGATATTTCTCTGGAATGCCCTTATACCGTAAAGCCATTTCTTCTCCAAACAAGGGCATAGCATTGTTCTGCCTGCTCATCATCTAGACCCCTTCAACAAGGTTGGTCTGTTAAAAATATTTAATTTTCATTTATGTATTTATCAGTTTAATATTTGAAAATGTGTAAGACTCTGTAAGGAAACATCTACATGGGATTTGTCGAAAAATGTCTACACTCTGTTCTCATTTATGATGACTTATATGCAATATAAGTAGTTAGGAACAAGTAGACAACTATATTAGAGATATATTGACAACAATAGGGAAAAGTTTCACACCAAATCTGTTTATGTAAGAAAGCATGAGCAATTCTGATGACAATCCTTTCTGTCTGATTTATAACTTTGGAAAGTAAAGGCAAGGCAAAATTTTTCCAAGACATTTACTGTAAGACAGTCCTCTTTACTGATTATATTTCTACTCAGGATCACCATAAATGGAAGGAGGTGAAGTAAAACAAACCAATACATTGCAACAAGCGGCAGGCGGAGGAAATGGAACAGAGAGAGAGAGAGAGAGAGAGAGAGAGAGAGAGGCAATCACTGCCTTAATGTACTTCATTCACAGTACTTTTATTCTTATGTTTATAATGTCGTGTTAAATGCATATTTTATTTTATATTGTATTGTATAGTGTATATTGTTATAATAGTTTTTATTTTATTTGATTCATTACCTGGCACCTCATTTTAATTCATTCTTATCATTATTATTTGTCTTGTCATTATCTGTTTTGTGTATTAATGCTTTGGCAATATTGTATGTAAACACAATCATGCCAATAAAGTACTTTTAAATTGAAATTGAAATTTAAATTGAGAGAGAGAGAGAGAGAGAGAGAGAGAGAAATTAAATATAGTATTTGCAAAAATTACTGTATAAATGTAATTTGTCTGATATTTGAAAGGCAAATAGTTTATCTTTGTAAGAAGGATGGATAAGTAAATGAAAGAAAATGTTTTTCCTAATGTGACGGATTTAGTATGTCAGCTTTATATCATGCCATTGTTATACAATTTCTTGATTAATATTTTGTTTCAGTTAAGAGCATTTTGAGCTGTATAAACAAACAATCCTGTTATTTTTCATTCTCTTCTAATTACTTTCTTTTGAAAATGCATATATTGATACAAGCAAAGAAAAATTGATTAACAAAACTTTCCCTTTTTATCTGAACTTCCTATGTAAAAAGTATATTTTTCCTGTGATGCAATAACGAATCATTATGCTTCTTAAGGTCATAATCTACATCCTCCATGTAGCATAGAGTGAGATTAATGTAAGCATGTTGTTTACCCTATTTTAAAAAAACAAATGGCTATTACACTCAATTTGGAAATGTAGTCTAGGTTACAATAGGGCTAAGGGCAAACCTTAAAGACAATTTGCTTATTTTATAGTCAAAATTTGTATCAGAACTTAAAAAGTATATTTATTTTTATTAATTAATAATGGAGCAACGCGTTTTGTTTAAAAGGATATAAAAATGGAAGGTTACATTTTATTATTGTTATTATTATTTTTATGAAAGGTTTCATTTTTAAGGTGAAACACTTGTGGTAAAAGGGCCCCCATGGGGCTTATAGTGATATTGTGTAGATATAGGGACAATATTTCTAGGGCAAGATTCATCAACTTTAGCAAATGTGTTTGAGACAGCAAGATTCTTTTTGAATAACAAATTAAGATCATGCTTATTCAAAATATAAATATAAACTTTTCTGTTCATTTCAATCACATTTGGCATTTCATAACATCTCAAGTATTCTATAAACAAATTAATCTCCATTGTAATTGGATCAGTCAATGTGAGCCCACTTAAGAAAAGCATGTGTTTTATGTTAAGCCCATGTAACAAGAGGCCTTTTTACACCAAATGCTATCATGTCACTTATTAGACAGTTATTAAAAAACTTTAACAAAACTGAAAATGACAAATAAATATTTTGGCTCAAAATAAATGTGATAATTTCAAGGATTTTCATTAGCTATGTAAATTTGTCTTTAGAGTCTTTAGACATTGCATGCAAAGATTTTATGGATCAGGAAAATGTTGCAGTGCATAGTAACAAACGGGTGTAAAGGAAAGTACTGTGGTAGGTTTTGTTGCTATTTAGTGTTTTGGGAGAAAATCAAATCAGATATGCCTTTTACCCTGAGGGGCCTTTAACCCCATTGTAACCTACCTGTAGACAGAAGCAACAAGCCAACCAACTCTCTTTACAGGTTGACACCTTTGGCTGAGATTTTGTAAAAGTGGTGTGTAATGCTTCAAATAAAGCATGCAGAACATTTTGTCTGTATAAAGGAGGGAAACTTAAAACAAAAGCTTCACAAATATGTTTCTAATTAGATTACACAAAAAATGAGGTAGAGTTCCGAAATCCAGAAAATTACCCCTCATTATTTCACATGGTATGATTTAAGGGAAATAAAAGCCTTATTGATGAGTTTGGGGAAAATAGAAAATAACCTTGAAATGTCCCAGGGGTAGAGTCTGTGTAGCCCTAGAATCCTAAGCATGAAGTGAGAAGGATGTGAATCCAGCATAGACAAAGGGCCTATTTTTCCAGGGTCCAGACAACCCCCACTTTTGCCATTCAAGATAAATAAATAAATAAATAGGAATGGAGAAAGAAACCATATACAACCCCTGAAAGGCTCTTGGCTAGAGTGAGTGACAGACAATTGAAAAGACAAATTGTTACATTGTCTTTGGCCATGGATAGCAGGAGGGTTGCTGCAAAAAGGTAATTATGGGGAGATGTGAACTGTGAGGTCAAAGGTCAAACTCTGTGTCTGACCTCAAATTTGAAGGGGCTCCTCACACAGAAGCAGCGTGTAGCTGACCTCTTGTCTATCTCTATACTTCACAGTGCTCACCCACAAAATGCCCTTTCCTTTGTTTGGGGTTTTCCTTCAACCATTTTTGTCCATGCAACTTTCCCTAAACAGCCTACTAGCTTTTTCTGGATATGCTGAAAAGTGCTGACAAGGCATTTGTCCTATAGTCACTAACCCATGTTGTATTTAACAGCTTTCCAGTGCATTGCAATACTCTCCCAGGAATAAGCCCTCAGAGGTGAGAGAAATTCTTGATATCTCTGCCAAACATTTATATTTGCAAACATTTTCAATAGGCTGTCGATTTGTTGATTTGTTAATTCAGTGCGATTAATTTTACAAAAAATGTACGCAATTAATCACATGCCCACGGACCATAATAAGGAAGATTCCTGAGATATGCAAGCTTGCAGTACCACCTGTGAAGTGAAATTTCAGCTGTATGAACAACGCGCAGTTTATACAGTGAAGAAAAACACTTCACTTAGGCAGAACAACAAAAACATGCGTTACGTTCTTGCGTTCAAATCACTCGGAGCGCAAATGCGATCTAAGGGATCTCAAGATGTGTTTAAAGATTGAGTATTAAACTATATTTAACTTGACACAGTGACCTAAGCATTTTATGTTTATGACGCAACACACCCGAGACATCTAACGTGTGTGTAAATTGACGGGCCCTTAAACAAGCCCTCATAATAAATCTCCAACTGATTGACAAATTCACTAGTGAAATGGATTGCTTTGAACTGTATGCCAATGATTGACTTATGATCAATAATATGGTAATAAACAATACATTGTATTCTAAAATAGCTTTTTGTATGGACTTATCAATGATTAACTCTTCTGCTACAGGAATGTAAAAATTTTTAATTATCTGAATATATATGTGTGTGTGTATATATATATATATATATATATATATATATATATATATATATTAGTTTTTAAATATTTAAAGATAACTATGTATAATTATATATTGATATAAATATGAATAATCATTATATATTGAGTTATTGTTACATGAGGGGCTTTCTCAACAAATATTTGTATATGCGATTAATCGTGATTAATTAATCGGGACAGCATGTAATTAATTCGATAAAAATGTTTTATTGAATGACAGCCCTAATTTTCAAACACTCCATGGTTTGAGTACTAATGTAAATGCTAAGTTTAGACTGACATGTAAAGATTTAAAGTCCATGATTGTGTGCAATAATTGGAACAATCTTGACCAGACAAGTCTGATCAGAACCTCATTTACCTTGCCCATGGTCTGCTGAAATTCCCATTATTTTGACAGTCAGTTGAGACGACAGGATGACCTGCTGTGAGCTGGCAGAGGCAGCTCTCCCATGAAGCTTGCGGGCTGGGAAACCCTCCCTTTTCCTGTCACATCCAGTGTGTCTCCTTAAGCAAGGAAAAGAACCCTTTTTTTCCCTTTGGGAAGTTTGCCATAAGGCAGGTGACCTCCCTTTCCTGGACTCTACTTCACTCTTGCCAGCACCTGGATCTACCATTAATCATGCGTCCACTCTGATATACCATACATGCAAGTCTAACAGTCACATACTACAGAGAGTCATCATAAATCAAGGTTCTGCTCTTACTTTTCTTTTACTTTTGGTTCTATCTTAAATGCTTGTTTGCTTTTATTTAGCACATTGGATAGTGTCACTCCTGTAGATATAATGTGTTGTAGAAAATCTATTGCACAAATGCCAGAACGCTGTAAACAGGGACTTGTGGCTAAAATGTGGAGGTTCAGGAAGCACAGATTATTCGGTGGTTGGAGTAACTAAATGCAACATGCATCTCATTAAAGTGCAATAGGTTCCTGATGAGACCACATTAAGGCTGATGTGTGAAAAAAAATAAGAATGCAAAAAGTTGGAAAGATTCCCATATTGTTTACAAATGGTCAACATTAAGGTGTTCCTCTCATTATCATAAAATCTTTGTTTAAAAAAAATAAAACTGCATTCTGTTAACTTGATTAGACAAAGAACAACTGCTATTTACATATGGGAATACACTCATTATGCACTTTATTAGGAACACTATGATCCAATTGAAATGCCCGACATGATCTTCTGCTGTTGTAGCCCATCCGCCTCAAGGTTCGATGTTTTGTGCATTCTGAGATGCTATTCTGCTCACTACAATTGTACAGAGTGGTTATCTGAGTTCCTGTAGCCTTTCTGTCTGCTAAAACCAGTCTGGCCATTCTCCGTTGACCTCTCTCATTATGCCACAGTCGAAATCACTGAGATCACATGTTTTCCAATTTTTTTATGTGAATATTAACTGAAGCATCTGACCCATATCTGCATGATTTTATGCATTGCACTGCTGCCACACAATTGGTTGATAAATCACATTAATAAGTAAGTGTACAGGTGTACCTAATGTACATCAAATTTTGTGCCATGTAAACGCATGAAATAATCTCTTTATTTAAGAGCACAAATTTCACAGCACACATCTCACCCGATTAGAAAATAAATCCACTGAGCTCTTTCAGTTACTAGTGGTTCAAGTGGAAGATTTGTAGAAATGTGCATGCTTCAAGTGCTAATAGTCTCTGGCGATCAGTGATTCACAATTAAATGCATTGAGATGACAGTCTATTTGTCTGTGAAACTTTGTTTATGTAAGGGTTTATATGCACTGATGTTAAACAGCATGTCCTGAGAGCCCTGTTTAGCATCATGTTGAGTAGCGTGCAAAAGAAAGATGAGAGCCTTGAGGCAACAGATCCGGACAAATGTCTCCGCTCATACATGAAGTCACAGAGTCACCGCAACACATGTTTCTATGTCTGGTGAATTTCATGCCTCAGCTGACCTAATTCTTTCTACTTTAGTCGTTCTTTGTGCAAGAGTTCCAAAGCAATGGGTAAAAAAGCTATTGTGGCTTTGATTTGTAAGCCTTATAATTACAATGTTTAATTTATAGACCATAATGGTTATTTAGATATCCTTAAAGCCAGCAGCACTGTATGTAATAGATCAAAACAGATTGGTGGAAAAATAGGGACAAACTAATTGTGGGGTTTATATTTTTTATAACCACACATTCTTAGTAGTGGAGAAATAAAAAAATGTTTTACGTTTAGCCCGTTAAAATAAAAAATAAATCAAAAAAATCTCACAGGAATACTGAAGCACTTCTACTCTAGAAGGAAATACAACAATAAACCAGCTGTATATTATTTACAGATGAAAACATGTTTCAGCGGTAAAATAAAGTGGAGGAAAATGTGTGTGCTTTGGTGGCATGAAGTTTCTGTAATTATAAACAGATTGAAGTCAAAATGGTTCTGAGTTCCAGTATACCCTCACCAACAGCTAAACCGTTCCCAGTATTTATTAAGATGTTTTGTCATGGATTAGGTAAAGACTCTGCTTGCTCTGTTCTTCACTGGAATGCAAATCCTTTTCAATATGAAAACCTCCTTGGAGAGATGAAGTCTAATATGTAAAATGTTCTCACGTGCAATATCTAAAACCAAATAAACTGATGGTAAGGCTCACAAGTGGATTAGAGGATTAAATGCACTCGTATTTTTCTACAGAATTGATCTGCTTAATTTGACTCAGATTTGTACACTGTCATACTGATTTAATGCAAGCTAGAAAAGAAGGAGATAAAACTAGACAATATCTGGACAATATATGAGCTGATTTATCCAAAATGCAAGCTAGTAATCACACCTGTGAGGTTATATGAATATACATAGCTGTGTAAAAAGAACTGGTAAACTAGAGTGATTATCTGTTGAAATGTTACCAACAGTACACTAGTGTGACACAAACAGGACAGGCCCCTATATGGATCTTCATAGGCAAAAGGATTTAGTCTGCTTTCCTTGGTTTCAAGCTGTGAACGAAAAGTAGCAGCTTGTTTGTTTTGCTCTTCACTTTTTCCTCTTTTCTTCTTGGAGCAATTAAATCTGTCATCCCTTGCTGTGGCTGGAGAGAACATTGTGAATGTCTGAGCAGTATTGAGAGTCTGTTTTTTGCTTTTGGGCAAACTTTCTGATGGCATGTAGTGCAGTGTGCTTGGCATATTGTCTCTTTATACCAAAGGCATAGAGAGGCAATTGTATTCCAAAAGAAATAAAAATAAAATGCAAGGCACAATTAAACATGGATATCTGAAATACCGTCTCTTGCTAAAATCAATTTAACATACATCACACACAGATTGGCTTGAGGTGGGTGAGCCCTCTTCAAAAGATGTAAAAAATTTGGCCTGACATTCTAACTAAAGTTTTATGAGCTTGGAAGTTTAAATCTCATGCTTTCCTTTTCACCATACATTTACTTTTTTATGGCTACCCTTACTCCCATATTAAGTACTTGTTTGTTTATAAACAGAATAGTTGCTATGGCCCACCTTGGTAATCAAGTTGACAGAGTTGGCTATAATTAATTTGTAGTTTAACTGTAAAATTAAAGATTTACAGAGCAGCCAACCCCCAAAACACACAAGGATGACACTCTACTTCAACTCATTTATAGTGTCTTGACAAGCCTTAACAAAGATACAAATTAAGCAACCAGTTTATGAATCCAGCTTAGTCATGAAAGGTGAGCAGTAAACCTTGCCATTCAGGCCAATAAACTGAATGCATGTAAATTCAGGCAGTAAGTCTTTCTCTTTAGTAAAACAGTCTGTTCTCTCCCTCCTGAGTGATTATGGAGTGTGAGCATGTGTTATAACTTGACATGTGTTATGTAAAAAGAGCCCAAATTATCAGGAGTATAAGCAAAGGAATGGCAATTTCTCTCTATGCCTCTCTCTGTTTCCACATCATAACCTGAAAGTTCAAGTTATCAGTAAATGGTAGTCATACGCTTTGCCACACATGCAGGCAAGCACTCACAAGTTGGTGTAAAATGTCTATGGTCTTGTAAATTACACAGGAGGTGTCAGGACAATGTTATTTTAAATGAATGCCTTGTCTTCAATTATATAAAAGTGGAATAAGACATAAAAAAATGGCATGCATATTCCCACATTTTCCTAGCAAACCATTTTAACATACACCGGCTACTCTTTGGAACTCCGATTAAGATAGTTTAATTAGTTCTAATGCGAATATTTGAGTAACTTAATTAGGAATTCTTATTTTTCACACATGGGGTGTGAAATTTTAGGAAAGGAGACAAAGACCTCCCAATATGCATTATCACGTTCCTGCATTTAGCTGTCTTTTCTCCTTGAAATCAGTAAAATTGCTGTGTTTAGGTGCTATGTTTGGTATAAGACTAGACATTTCATATACCTGCATGTGCATTTTACTGACAATGATCTCCATTGTGGCTTAGTAAACCACTTTGCATAAGGTCTAATGGCCAGCCTATACAACTACCACAATTTTGCTTTGTTAGTTTAAATAATATTTTAAAAGGCCTACTGTTTCTTCACTTTTCCACTCACAGCCATTCAATAAGCGTTAATGCAGGCACTTCTCAGTGTAATATTAACTTGATCAAGTTCTCTTTCACCCATACCAGAGACTATACAAACAGAAAAGGCATTCATTTATTCAGCTTAAGAGAAAGCTTAAACTCCCCCAGCCAGAGGGGGACTGGGTAGCTCAACGAGCATTGATGCTGACTACTGAGTCACGAGTTTGAATCCAGGGTGTGCTGAGTGACACCAGCCAGGTCTCCTAAGCAACCAAATTGGCCCGGTTACTAGGGAGGGTAGACATGGGTTAACCTCCTTGTGGTCGCAGTTAGTGGTTCTCGTTCTCAATGGGGCACTTGGTAAGTGCATGGATCGCGGAGAGTAGCATGAGCCTCCACATACTGGGAGTCTCCACTGTGTCATGCACAACGAGCCACGTGATAAGATGCGTGAATTGACTGTCTCAGAAGCGGAGGCAAATGAGATTTGTCCTCCGCCACCATTAGGACCTACTAAGTAGTGGGAATTGGGCATTCCAAATTGGGGAGAAAAAGGAGATTAAAAAAAACTCCCCCGGCCAGCTCTCCAGACAAGATATTTTCTGGAAAGGAACTGGCTGAAAAAATGTGATAGCAAATGGAGTTATTAAACGAAAGTTTGGGAGGAGCTTGCTCGTCTAATCTGACAATCAGCCTGCAGGCAGCAGAGTATATAAGCCACCACTTACCTCGTTCCAGTGACAGTCTTTCCAGCATCCCTCCACCTCCCCATCTCTGTCCTCAATCTTCTAAGAGTTACTGCCCTATAGCTTCCTCCAGTCGAGAGGCTTGAGTTGAGCCTCTTCCTTGAGCTCCTCCTTTGCGGACAGCAAGCTACGTTTTACCCCTTATCACTCAAAGAGAGGGCAGGTGAACTCGTGAAAGGTGTATTGAGGGCTTCACTTTGTTCCTTCAGATAAGCATGCGCTCCCTTTTCCAAACTGTGATGCTTTTTCAGCTCTAAATCCTTCATATATGTTCAGCCTCATGTAGGCCATGTCATGTTGTTTAACTTAACATAACTGAAGTGCAGTCTCATCTGACACATTAGCCATATTCTCAAGACATGTTCATAGAAACATACTGTATAGTCTTTCATGTTATACGAACATGCATAAATGTGTGTTTGTGTAAACCATGTTATATAAATGAAGGACTCAAAAAGCCTATGGTGATTCTCTAGGTAAAGAACTCTATGTCAAAATATTTAGTCTCTCTATTGCCTGAATACATGGAGCATGGTACACATTAGGCTACGATATAATTTGTTTCTAGCGAACCAAATCATTAAAGTGAACAGATATGTAGGACTGTGTAAGCCAGACCACAATATTTAGGGTTCATCTTTGTTTACTTGAGCTGAACTAAAAAAAATTAAATAAATAACAAGCATGAACTGTAAGGCAGAATATACTTTTGACTCTGGCCTTCAGGACAACCAATGGAATGGGACCCTCTTCAATTCACTCCTCCACTCGCTCTCTGCAGTCAATGAATGAGGTGCCTGGTGGTCCCATCGCAAAGAGGCGCAAAGTCCACTTCACGATCATTCACTTTCTCTGTTCCTCTGTTGTGGAATGAGCTTCCAACCTCCACACGATCTGCTGAAACCCTCTCAACATTCAAAAACCAGCTGAAAATACATCTGTTCCCAGAGCACTTAACCAAACCACACTAATTGCACTTTCTAATATTAATAATTAAATAATAATAATGAAAACAACTTTGTCTGTCTCTTTCTTCTGTGCTTGCTTCTACACTATTCCAGCATCTCTGAGAACTTGGTAGTGCGATACTGCAGATTCTTGACTTGTATGACACATTGCTTTCTATGTTTCTCATTAGTCCCTTTGGATAAAAGTGTCTACTACAAGAATAATAAATGTAGATCAAAGTAAGGCATGGATTAACTATAACTATAGCTAATATTCCTCTTCACCATGCTTTAGTAATGATCCAACATTTGGTGCTACACAGGGCACAAAATAATTCATATTATTTGTACAGATTACAGTTTATTACATTCAGTTATGTAAATGGACAAAGGAACAAAGTAAAATATATAAAAATTACCCCTTACAGAAATATAATATGTGGCTATATAGTATGAACACATACTTTTATAAAATTAATACTTATAATAAAATTATACTTACAGGCTACTTAATATTTTGGGGCATGTGTACATATTAATTATAATGGTTTGAGGTGAACTTAAAATGTGTACTAGAAAACTGTAAGAAAGTTCAACTGTCACCAAACTGCAAGTTAATTTAATTGCAGTATATTGTTATAATTTCTTTAAACGGCAGTGATTCCTGACAATACGGAGATGATGAACAGTAAACTATGATGTTTTCGTCAGAAAAGGTCTGTAAATGTAAACGAGTGAAAGCAATGGACACATATTCGGCATAGGGTCGTTTACATGTCAATTGAAATGCAGCTGTGTAGACAAGTGTAATGGCCGTGTGTTGTTTTAAAATGGATTGACAACGGGGGTAGCTAATAAGCTTTGAGTTGTCTTCGGACTTCATTATCTCGCCTAGTGATTTGCAAAACAACTACTCGAGGAGAGCTAAACTGTGTTGGACGATTTCACACCTCATTTTCACTTCACCGGATCGTTGAAATACAAATGAGACATCGAAAACAAAAATAATAGTAGCCTAAATAATGTTGTGTCAAATTAAGTAGGCTATTCTTTTAATCGAGCACTACAAGCACACATTTCATTTAGAGAGCATTGATATAAATAACGTAACAGCACTATAGCGTATTATCAAATGTATCTATGAATGGGACTAACAGGGCTAATACGAATTGACACGCAATTAACAAGCGTTTTCAGTGGTAATGTTTTCTCAGGTAATGGATCTTTGTTCGCTTTTCAGAATATGTTAAATATAATTATCAGCAGCCTGCCGAATTGCCACTGACTAACTAATTTCAATGCCCCGAAAAACGTTATCGAAATGTTAAGGTCTGGTTCCATAGGAAGAGTAAGAGAGGCGGGGATATTTCCCATTCATTCAATACTTTGATTGACACATGAGAACCAAAAGGTGTAGAAGGATTCCTATTGGTCGCCAAGGCGGTCTCAGTCTCTTCTTGTCTCTCAGCGCAGCGCATTTCAAGCAACTCTGCATTGGCAGTCAGGCGTCTGAGTCAACAACAGTTAGAAGGAGCTTCAGAGGTGCAGTTTCCAAAACTATTACTTTAAAATCTTAAACAATTCAGAGGTATTTGGCAACTTTGCGTTTTTCTAGACAAAGAAGACTTCATTTCAACCAAGGCTCACCACTTTGGTAGCGGAATTGACTGGGGATCCTGAACAGGAGTTCACAATGAAGTCACTTGCATCTTTGTTCCTTTGGAGACTCATTGCATTGTTAATGCCACTGGCCTCATTGAGCCAGACAGCGGAGTATGAGTACCTGAGCTGGAAGTCAGACTTGTATAACAGTGGCCGCATCTACGACAAGCCTCCACAGTGTGTGAAGATCCCAGATGACTTGAAGCTGTGTCACAATGTGGGCTACAACGATATGCTGCTGCCTAATTTACTAGAACATGAGACTATGGCTGAGGTCAAGCAACAAGCTGGGAGCTGGGTGCCCTTGGTGCACAAAAGCTGCCACCCCGGCACACAGTTGTTTCTGTGCTCTCTCTTTGCCCCTGTATGCCTAGAGAGGCCCATCTACCCATGCCGCTGGCTCTGTGAAAATGTGCGTGATGGCTGCACCCCCATAATGGAGGCATTTGGGTTCCCCTGGCCTGAGATGCTCACCTGCGAGAATTTTCCTCAAGAAGATGTGTGCATCAGTGCACCCAATGCCACAGATGCCTCCAAACCCATTGGTAAATTCAAATTACAAATTATGAAAGTATCACTTTGACCATATTCATTTATATCAGGTGTAATTATATCAGCACATGAAGAAAAAAAATATATGAAAGAAATATTCTGATATTTTTTATATCATATATTTTTCATTTAAAGATGGCACTTTTATCCCTGACAAGCATGGATGTAAGGCTATACGGATTGTTTCAATGCATTCTTTATACATTTAGTATTACTGTACCCAGTACTAAATACTATATACAACCTGTCACCTTTTGCTGTGTGTGAGAACTAACACTTAAACTTTTTAAAAGCAGTTTCTATGTTATTTCAGGGACCAGTGTCCATTTGGGGGTTTTCAGCTAGCGTTATCACACCTTTTGTTACATTTTAGGATCTCAATTACCTTGTGTTTTCCACTCATTCTGTTGAAACGACTGATTTGATTAAGTATTTAGGAACATATCTAGGAAAATTGTTAATTGAGAAACATCTGTAGAAGAGACAGCGGAATATAGCTTCTCGGTAAAGCATGATAGATTAATTCAAGTGTTTGCTTGTTTAACAGCTGGTAGCAATTGATTTTAGGGTGTTAGTTGAATTCCAGGACAACACTGGGATATGTTCCAACATCAGACCATATCTTTTTATTTGCTTTATTTTGCAACTATGGCACCTATTTTGTTTCAGTAAATATTTTTATTTTGTAAGAGATACTGTAAGCAAGCAGCACATTTACTTAAAATGACAATGAATTACTGTATGTAGGAGTAACCCTATTATTTCTGGCAATTTAATTATTTCAATATGACAAAAGCAAAATTCTTACAAACCCTCCCTTCTGTGGTGTATTGCTGTGCCTGTTAACATGGGTTTTCATAAGGTAATGCAAGAGGATATACTGTTGTTCAGAGAGAGAGAGATAGGGAGAACTATTTGAACAGCTGTTTTTATTTACCGGTGGCACCTAAGCAGAAAATTGCAATTTTCAATGGTTACAAAATAAGAAAGTTTCATTTAGAGTACCATACTCCTAACTCAACAAACCATTAAAATCCTCCCCTGTAATTTGAAGGAAATGTACATATTTCAGAATATCATGTTAGTTGTGTGCAAGTCTTTACCAGTTAAGTAAGGGCATTTGGCATAAGTCAAAGTTTCCCAATGGAAAGACACAAGTTCTAAAGTTGTATGTCAAGGGAAAGTACAACTGGCTTATGTAAATGGCTCATAAATTATAAGGGAATTTCCATTTCCAAAGTTATAACATGGTGATTTAGAATGAACAGAGTGTGTGCCAAAACGATGTGCCGCACAAAGTCCATGGTGAGAGATCACTGCCATGGTGGCAAACAAAAAGTTTAAAGCATGTAGACAGGTTTCTTGTTAAGCTTTAACACCCCAGAGAGACCCAATCAGTTGTAATCACATGGTATCATTTCGACCCACTGTAAGCTTCAAGCAGTGCCGGGTTAAAGAGAAAAAAGCATTTCCTCTCCCTAGCAGCTAAGCCCACCATTTGTCCACTGTTTTCTTGTGATTCCGTGATAATAATGCCCGTGGAGAAAGTAACACTCAACAAGAGCCACTGAAATTTGAACTCTGTTTTATTTCCCACTGGGCTAGTTTCAGCGTACTGCTGATATAATTATCATCAGTATAAAAGCGAAATAATCAGTAAAGTTTTTGCACAATTCTGATCACCATTTAAGCCAAATTCACTGACAGGTTGTTATCTAAGAAATGTAGTGACATAAAAATGTGTCACTTTTGAATTCATTGCCAGCAGCTGTCTTTACAAGCTATTTTCACCTGGGTGCAATTTTCACAATAATCTGTTAAAAAGATTCAAATGAAGAAAAAAAAAACTTAATGTCTTGTCAAATAAGGTAAACAGAAGAGTTGCATCCTGTTGAAAATCCTGATGTTTACATCTTTTTCCTAATGGTCATCATAATGATAATTAGCTTGAATAGTTATTGACTTTTATTACTAAAGTTTAAATATGTTATATTATAAAAGGGTATCTGTTAAGAAACTTTATATTCAAGGGTTAATTTCCCATTTTCCATGATTATAGGGGGGCACCCATGGCACAATAATTGTCCTAAATACAGTCAGCCCCGGTTATTGGGGTGTTGGCCTGTGCCTCCTGTTTTACCTGCATAACTTGTAACAGTAGTTTATATACACGTGTTATTACCACATGTAATAACACGTGTATTTAAGTTAATCTCAAACCATTGTTTTAATTTACCACATGAAAAGAACATGCATATATTGTGATGTGTATGATAAAATGTTTGATACATTTTATACAGGTTTAGTTTTAAACTTTTAGTGACAGAGCATGTAAAACGCAAAGGGTATACATTCAGTTTTAAAGTGTAGGATGTTAGTCCTTTTATTAAAAAAGAAAACCATGTAAAAAAAATCTATTGGCCAGATAATTGGAGATTGAAGAAGTTAGAATTTCCATGACATTTCCCTTCTTTTTTAAGGAAAACTGCACAGTGAATGCTTCCCAGTTGCACACTTCTCAAAAAGTCAGACACAAAAAAGTAGGACAAAACACGAAAGAAAGAAAGAAAGAAAGAAAGAAAGAAAGAAAGAAAGAAAGAAAGAAAGAAAGAAAGAAAGAAAGAAAGAAAGAAAGAAAGAAAGAAAGAAAGAAAGAAAGAAAGAAAGAAAGAAAGAAAGAAAGAAAGAAAGAAAGAAAGAAAGAAAGAAAGAAAGAAAGATAGATAGATAGATAGATAGATAGATAGATAGATAGATAGATAAAACATTTGGTCACAATTACTGTGGATTTGATACCAATAGTGAATTTCTCCATATCTTCTCTAATTTAGGATTCTCTCCAGTTTGCCCTCCTTGTGACAATGAAATGAAAATGGATGCTATTCTGGAGAACATGTGTGCCAGTGAATTTGGTAAGAACATCAACACATATCACACATACTAACACAAAGAGAAACACATCAATGCATGTTGCTTTGCATTCAAACTGTGTGCCAACACTGCAGCCTTTCTTCCCCTCCCGTCTTCTGTATTCTGGAAACAGAGTTGCCATGATAGTCCAAGAGAGCTAAGACTGACATATTAGCTTAAGAGAAAAGCCAATACCACATAGTCTTGTACAAAAACAAATCGCTTATATCTTCTTCTTGGCTCAGTACATTTATTGATGTATTTTCTACATATTGCACAGCTGTAAAGATCTACTGTGGTTTGTTGTTTTTAGTAATCTACAGATAAAGTTACTGGTAACACTTTACAATAATGTTTCATTTGTTAACATTATAACAACATTAGTTAATATGAACTAACAATGAACAATACTTTTACAGCATTTATTAATCTTAGTTTATGTTAATTTCAACATACTAATACATTTTTAAAAGCAAAACTTTGTTAACATTAGTTAATGCACTATGAACTAACATGAACAGTAGTATTTTTATTAACTAACATCAACAAAGATTAATAAATGCTGTGAACAATATATTGTTAATTGTTTGTTTATGATACCTAAAGCATTGACTAATGTTAATGAATGGAACCTTATTGTAAAGTGTTGCAAAGTTATTGTCTCATGGTAAGCAATGGGGGAGAATAATTTTTATACATTAATATTAGTTTAGTTTAGTTTAAAGATGAGGTCCACCAGTATAAAGACATCATGTTGAGTCATAACTTTCTGTAGCCATAAATGTTCAGTGCCAGAATGATATTTAATTTCATGGCCATTAGCACTGCTTTTGGGACAGATTTTTAGAATGATCTGGATCACTATTTTGTTGTTTTGGAACATATTTTCCTGACTGTCCTGACTGCCAAATCCACACTTTTAATAGAACAATGCAATGGTTTTAAACTTAAATAGCAGCAGCAGAATGTTTTAAGCCTTGTAAATCTTTGTCATGGTTTGGATTGTCCTTTGAAAGTCCACAATTGTTTAACTAATGAATTGAGGTAATTTGCAGATGCCCTTAAAGTCTTTATTTGGCTGTTACTAACAGCTCTAAATTGGGATGTTTGCTCTCCTGTCTGGATGTGACAACAGCCCAGGGGTCGACCTCTGGGCAGAGTTTGACACAGTGTGAGTTTACTCTTTGGTCATTGGGGTAAATCAGTCTATCCATTACAGCTGGGTAATTTATTTTAATTTCCAACTGATTCCTGCTCACAATTAAGTGGATTTTGATCACTCTTACACAATCTAATGTTTGTCTTCATCCCCTTACTGGTGTGCTGCTTTCTCAAATGTCACATGCAAGAGATTTGCAATGCAAACGTTTTGCAGAATCTCCTTTATTGTAACCTCTCTCTTGTTCCTATGGAAATCAATTACAAATATATTTTATTTGTTTTACTACAAAGTCAATCTCTCGGTTATGTGGGTTTTTTGCCATTCCTTAATTTATCTGTTATCAAGAACGAAAGATTTAATTTCTCATTATTCAATTTTCTTTAGTTAGATTTGAGAATGGTTAACAACAATGACTGTTAAATGAGCCTGTAACTACAGCTATTAATACCAATCACAGCAGGAGTTACCTCAACAAAAGGAGAGCAGTGCAAAAGTGACTTCCTGCTTCCCTCTGAAGAAGAAAACAAAAGCTGGTTTTGGTTAGCCTCTGACAAAACCATAAAGTTTCATTCAAGGGTTTAAATGAGTAAACCATCTTTGGAAAGTAGTCTTTCTCTGGACAGCTTTATGTAAACCAACCCCACTGACACTCTCTCTTTGACCTTATTACTACATTTCTTTTCCAGGATACTGACAAAGATAGACTGACTGACTAAAACAAGGCAGGGTTCACACAGAAGTATTGCTTTAAAGTGATGAATTAAATGTATAGAACATTCTCTCAATCCAGCGTGTGAAAATAGCTCTTTGGCTGAATTTGATTCAGTCATGGACAGTTGTTCCATGTTTTTGAAATTAGTTCTCTTAACTTAAAATTACTATTTAATCTCAACACAAACACTTTGTGTAGAAATAATATTGAATTGGGTAACCTCAACAAAACCAGATGTGTCAATGTAATGCAAGTAAATCTCTTTAATTTCTTTATTTACTAATTAGAGAAAGTGAAAGTTAGTATTGTAAATACATGCTAGTGGGAAGCACTATGCTGTAGTTAGAACAGCATTTGCCCTGTAAAGCGAGAGAATCAATTTTGTGTGCGACATATACCTGTCCTCATCGTTAGCTCAAGCTCTTCTCTTCACCATAATGTTATATCCTAAAACTCTAATTACTGAATCTCTTCTAAATATCAACATAATAAAACATTACACACTAACAAGTATCACCCTTTATATTCATCTTGCACAAAAACATATAAGATAACACTTAATATTTAATCATGCTTTCGCAGCCAATGCAAAGCATGCTGGGAAATGGAAATCCCCTGCCCAGTTTCATCAACGCTACATGAACACCACAATAAGTATTAATGTAGTCCCAACTCAAAAAAGCTTTGATATTGATAGAACGCATTGAAATCAAGCTATGACAAAATTGTGTTGCTTTAGTTCAGTTTAAGTAAATTGAAAAAGCAACAAAAAAAATAGTTTGAGTGTACACACTGTTACTATACTATACATTTTGAACTGACCTGAACACTCAAGGAATGTACAGTAGAGAGTAAGAGAATATGGTAACAGAACTCAGATATACAGTAGATGTTTAAAGACCCAAATTATAGACAGAGTTGTATTGACTTCTCTCAGTTGATCTCTCCGGTACTATACAACATTCGGATACTTTATGTGGCAGGTGGAATACGAATAACAGGGGTTTAGCAGACTACGCCACGATGGGATTTACACCCAAAGAATTAGTTAGTTTATTCTAACAAGGCACTCAAGTTCGTTGATTGATTAGCCAGAGACAGTGGTCCAGTACAAAAATAGAATTTTATTTCTTTTTAAAATCAAAAGCACACACACACTACTTTGCTCCAACAAGTGTTTGGTCTTCACTGCAAACCTATAAACTAATTTAATCCCAGTAAACAAAATACACTATACACAAAATCAACAACAAAACACACACAATCATCAAAAAAGGGAAAGGGATAGTGCGGAATCTTACCAGTGGGAGGCTAGTGGCTCCAGCAATGAGCATCCGAAGAAAACACCCCAATCACACGTGCTAAGTTCACACACACACATAAAGGAAATGACCACACTCGGTGAACACACGGCCACTGCACACACCAAGGGACCCACCACCGCCAGAGGCACTGCTCCCACTGACCGTTCTTCGCACCTAGACAGAAGAAAGACAGATGAAAAGTTAACTGCACATTTTCATGCACACAAATTACAATAGCCCGGTGGCTAATAAACCAAGATTGAACTAGGGCTAACAATATGAATGAGACAAGCAAAACACCATAACTCAAAATGAACAATCAAACATAAACAGAACAAAATAAACCATACACAATAATAAACAAAATGACAAAAATGCCACACTGAGGATCAGCAACTTCCAAGGTCTCCCCTCAATGTGAACAAATCAACAAACAAAAAGAATCAAAACAGAGAAATCACAACAAATAGGTCCATCACTTTGGGTATCAACAGCAGAAGAAATACAAGGGTTCAAGAAATAAACACCGCAAAACAACTTAACCAATGCAAGTTGCCCGTTTAACTTGAACTAACCGCGGGACCGGTGATATTGGTCCCGTGGAAAACAGCAGCCGAATACGACGCAGAAACCGTGGGCTGACGTAACAACAAAAACATACGGCAAAGCAAAGCAGCAGATGTTCGGCGTAGAGGCAGCCAACCAGCGGCCGCCGACTAAATAGCACTCCCTGAAATACACAGAATGTCTACTTACAAACATATCCCACCGTAATCATTCACTTATCACTCAGTGTAGCCACATACATTACCTATGATTAACAGCGTTGAGTCACGAGCCCCAAGCTCTGATTGCCAATAGCAGGGTGCACACTCAGCTGATGAAAGGGCTGCTACAGCACCGGAGATTCTAAAACAAAACATTCCCTATAAGCCCAACTTATAAAGTCAAACAAGTGGAAGGAGGAACGGAGCTAGTCATACCTGCGGCGCTACGATGAAACCGATAACAAAGGCAGGCGTCAGATCACTAGGCAGGTAAACAAGGCAACAGTCGCTTGCCGGTGACGTCACTTGTCAAACGAAAAGTCCCGATTTATAAAGGGGCTTGGCTATTGCGATTGGCTCGCAGTTGACTGCCCAGAGCCACTCACAGCACAGCAAATTAAGTAACACTTGCGGAAGCATGAGCCAGAAAGCTGCATTCTGCTACATTTAGTTGGCTGTCTATCCTGTGGTCAGTGATGCATGCTCGGCTTTCCTGTAGTAAAACTGTATGGTATAGCACCATTTTGACTGGAGCTTACCCTTAGCCACAGGTGCCGTGCTTGTGAATTGTTTCTGCCCAAACTCTCCCTACTGAGTTTATGGCATCATTACAGCTGGCTGTGGACCTGTCTCATTTCTGAAATTACAGAGGCTGCTAGGTCAAAGACCAGGGACAAAAGGTTAAAAGGTTTTTTATATGCAGTGTTTACCACAAAGAGCATATCTCAGAAATCATGCGGTCACATTCAGTGTTCTTTCCAAAATGACATTAATAATTTTGATAGAGGAAAAAAAAAACAGTGAAAGTGACCGCATGATTTCTGAGATATGCTCTTTGTTTATATCATATTTATAAAATATTTACTAAAGCTGTCAAGCATGAAGTAATTATTTCAAACATCTGAGACTGAAACATTATCTGATTGGTTTTCTGTTTAAAATCGACCTTCTATGCTTAGAAATGGTAACATTAGGGTGGCTGCTTAATGTTTTGTAACATATAATTAAATCTTATGTATAAATGTTTGCAAAACGTACCTCAAAAGTTTACTGTCTGGTTTCTTTGTACACAAGATAGTCTAACCCTACTGATATTAAACCATTTAAGAACATTCTTCAGAGTGGTGTGTGAGATAAAGTTCACCCAAAAATGAAAAATCTGTATCTGAAAATTCATTTTCATTTATCAATCCTTATTCCAAACTGTATGACTTACTTTCTTCCATGGAACACAAAAGGCGATCTTGTGAAGCATCATTAGCTATCTTTCCATCCAAGTTGCAAAATTTACTTTTCCGAAAAACAATGTACGAATAAAGCCGCGTGTTGAAAAGCACATAATCGTAACTCTCTGAGAAATTGTAAAACACTAAGGTTTAGAGCACACGGACAAAACTGTCTCATGTTTGGGAGTGACAGTGCATCATAGTTCTGGGAGCACTATGTGTGTACGTTCCTCCATCCTTATTTTTAAATGTCTATAAACCTGTCAATAAACTCTTCGGCACAGTTCAAGTGTGTATTTGACTTATTTGCTCTGCAAACTCTAAGCAGGCTTTGTTTTTTTAGACACTGTTATTTCAGGATAACCAGAGCAACATTTCAGATGCGATGATTGGTCCTCTGGTTACTGCAGTTGTGAACAAGTGATTCAATCACATACATTTTTTGATGTGCTGATGTATGATCTTGTATTCCTAATAAAGTCAATTAGTTTATTTGTAAATTTGCTTCCAACATAGTTTTTGTGCATTTCTTCTTATTAAATAAAAAATGTATCTACCTCAAGTGAGCGTATATGATTTTTATGCACATTTTGGAGATTTTATGTGCATTTTGGTATTTCCATCCAGCAGTTTTAATGCATTATCCCAAAATCCACATAGAAATACATGAATGGAATCCCAGCTAGTCACCATTTACTTTCCAGACAATGAAAGTGAAAGCTGACTGAGGCTAACATTCTGTCTAACATTTCCTTTTGTGTTCCATGGAAAAAAGTCATACAGGTTTGGAATAATATGAAGGTGAGTAAAAGATGACAGAATAAAACATTTTGGGTAAACTATCCCTTCAACACCCTTTTTTACTCATAACCTCTTTTCAGTTTATGTGAGATTAGAAAGGCATCTCTTTATCATGGCTTGTCTTTTTCGAGTCTCTGGATTACAGAGAACAAATGGGACTAACACTTTTATACCTTTCTCATTGTTATTGTTCAGAAAGTGTGGTGTTACACGTATTAATAAAGCCACATCTGAAGGTATTTAACTGTATCCATGCTCCTGCATTTGTGATGATTACATTCACAAACACAAGGTGCAAAAGCAGTTCACTGTGGAGTTAAAGCTGGATATACTGGAACTAAGATAAAGTGGTTGTGGGAGGCAGGCAAGGCTCTTTCTGTTCTGACTGAATAATTCGTTAACCTTCAGACCATTTTTTATTTCATTAAACACTAAGCCCCTTTATAGACTTTTGATCAAGCTTTAATCCTTACCATGTGCACCTATAATACCAGGAAGCATCTGCCATATTTCTACAACATTCATTAGTAGCGAGAAGGTGTGAGATATGAGGTTATGGCTTTATAAGTGGAAAAACTACACAGAGGACCATTCCATCATGCAGCTTCTAAATTACTGTATGTCTTTTGGGTGTTAAGAGCTACTCTCTCAACATCTTCTGACTTAAAAGTGGTCTCTGTGTGGGACTTCATTTCAAACAAAACTCACTTTGGTAAATTATCGAGAATTGTGTTTGCTTGCTCCAGGCTTCAGAGGATATATAAGTCAAGGTTAAACAGGATATAAGGGAGGATTTAATTTCATTGTTGTCTCCTCACTGACAGCCAAAGGAGACTGATCAGGTTGTTAAAGCATAATTAGTAGTAAATCTCAATACAGATGCCTACTCTTTTTCCATGGGTCTTTGGAATCAGGCTGCTAATTGGACCAAATTCTTCAGATGATGTCAGAGTGCCTGAAGTTCACTGAAGGGTTACTGATGATAGACCACTGATGTTGATAAGATGTTACGCTTGGCACATTTCTTAATTGTTTACACAGAACAAGAAAAATTCACCTGAACATCCATTAAAGTCTTGACTGTGGCAGGACCACCATGGAGATGACTTGTGCCTGAGCAAACGAAGGAAATTAAAAGATTTAGAGGTTAAGGAGAGTTTACTAAAAGATCAGACAGATTAATACAAATCTAAGAATGTGGAATAAGATTAAACCAAGAGTTAAATGGTCAACAGAGCGTCATGTCAGAGTTTCCTCAACTAAAATCCTCATATTTACTGCTATTACTGTAAAAGGGAAAAAAGCCAATTATTTATTGCATTTTTGCATTGGTTTTACCAACCACACCAAGGTAACAGAGAAATACCACATTTTGTTCTGTTATTTTTTATGTTTCATAAATGAACAGTTTTCTCTGATCGTGCAGTTAGTCCATGGAGATAATTTCACCTGCAGCCAAGGTGTCCATCTATAATTGCTTATAAGAGAATTATTCTAAGGAACAAAGCGTGTTACATCTGGAGGGGCAGAGGGCAATGAAGTTGCAATTTGTGAAATTCTTGCCCCCTGGGAAAAGAATACTGCCATGAGAGCATATGGATTTTTGCATGGATATTGATGCTGTCTCTTAGACTTGACAAGAGTTCATGACAGAGAGACCAGTATTATTATGGGTTTGCCCTGAGACCATTGGAGGAGAATCAAGGCCTGATATTGATTACATCTTTTCCTCATTTTTTTCTCCATTCCTTCATCTCCCTTTTGACTCCCTGCATTACTTAGCAGTCTAATCTCTCTTTAATGGTCTTGGACGTTTGGACCTGCCAGCGATACCCCTTGCAACCAAAACCCTTCTTGGCCTCTCTCAGCCCTGCACATGTCCTGGGGGATTAGATGACTTTGTGTATAGTCTCAGCACTGCATAGTCCAATGTATGTTTATATGAAGGTTTGCAATATCATAGACCACAACAGATGCAGTAGGTAGGAGCAGTGTTTAAAAAAAAACACTGAGGGGGCTTTTCCAGGAAACTCAAAATCTCCATGTAATTATGGAACTAAAAAGAAGAACTTTGAGAGTTATGTGAAGAAGTCCAGAAAACAAATATTTACTGGCAGTATGGTGTAATCTTCTGTCTCGCTTCCATCCCATCAGTCAATATTACACTCAGAAAGCTGATAGCAGTTCTCTTTTTCTTTATCCTCAGCCATAAAGACCAAGATCAAGGAGGTCAAACAGGAGAACATGGATCGCAAGGTAATCCTGCAGAACAGGAAAAAGCCTGTAAAGCTGGGCACTTTGATGAAGGAAGACATGAAGAAGCTCACTCTGTATTTGAAGAATGGAGCCAACTGCCCTTGTGCACAGCTAGAAAATCTTGGAAACACATACCTCATCATGGGCCGCAAAGTGGACAAACAGTACCTTCTCACTGGCATTCACAAGTGGGAAAAATCCAGCAAGGAGTTCAAAAAGACACTGAAAAAACTCAAAAGCCACAAGTGTCCTGCCTACGAGAATGTCTTTAAATAAACATTCTCAAAATTGCCACTTACGTTATGAACTTGCACATCCTGGCAACCCAAAATATTGCTCTATTTTTCATTGTTTATATACAATATATATATATTTCTCATGTTTTTTATAGATCAACATTCAAAGTGTCTTGGATCTGTGCTGTTTAGGACTGTAACTGAAGAGATAATGAATGATACAGTACAGTTGACAAGCTTTCCACTAAAACCAACAGATCACTTTTGTATATATCCATATATGTAACTGTTCATAACATGTTGTGAAATTATCCGAATTTGCCAGAAATTGATTGTTGATCTTTTTTTCCTTTCTTTTTTAATTATGCCACAAAAATATTTTGTAACATGACAGATTTTCAGTCGGTAGCACTCTGCCCAGGATGCTCACAACTTATTGGTAAAATATTTGTACACAATGTATTAAGTGCAGTCCATATAAAACAAATTGAGCCATTTCTTAAGGTATTTTGAATGTAATTGGTTCCTAGAATTACCCCAAGTTTAATACACAATGGTATTCTATTTTCTTCCATACAATGCTGTGACCATGAACTAATCTAACAGTCATCAAACTTCTCTGTTGACTCTGGTGAATAAGTCTGTTTTTAGCAAGTACTCATTATATATATTTGCATAACATTTATTGCACTGTTAAAGCCATGTTTATGACCAGTTGAATTACCCAGTCCGAAATGATTGGGTTAATTAAGGATTCTGCTTGACGTTAGAATACTGTTTACATAGGCCTATACTTTATCTACTGTAAACACACTATATGTTTTCTGACCAAGTTAAGTGATAGCACATAGCATCAACAAGATTCATAATAACAATGCTTTTTATTTGATCAGTACAGTACATTTTCCATATAATCCCACAGCTCGTTACTGTTATGTATAGTGCTGATAATGATGCTGGTGAAAAGTTAAAGGAAGTTTTAGTTCAGAATTTTAATTGCAAATCTATTGAAATTTCAGCCCACAGCTTTGTCTGAAATGCATGTCACCAATCAGTTAAAAAGGCATGTGCACTGCATAAGATTTCTATTTTAATTTTTGTTTTAAAATTATCTTGTTTTGGTGTAGCATTATTAGATTGTCTGTTTTCATTGTTTTATGTTGGCAATCATTTTGTACATAAAATTCTAGCACAAATATTAAATAAAGACTATAAAAATGTATATGCCTTCTGCACACCATGCTATTTTCAATACAAATTGTATTGTAATTGCTATTTTCAGAAAACGTATAATAACTATTACTATATTACTATAATAACGTTAGTTATTACGAGATTTTGTCAGATTAAGTGTTGTGGTGATTCATTACATTCCTCTACAAAAAAAATCACTTGTCAATACTGTATGTACTGTACAGAACATCATGACCAGCATTATTATGCCATTACAAAACAAAACAAAATCATTTTGCACATTTCAGTGTTCAGTTATTGTTGAAAGTCATTAAAAAAGTACAGACTCCCCTACATGAAATCCTGCCCGAAAACCCTACCAGAAATCTATTAATTTTACAGGTGATTGCAAAACTGTTCTCATAAACGTATAGTCAAACACAAAAGGTCACAAAGTTCCAAAATGGTTGACACACTAAACCATACTATCAACATTTTGCCCTTGGGCACATGAGTAGAGCGAAAGAAGAAAGAGTACATGACTATTAAGTTAAATTACATTTTTAATGAATAGCAGTATTTATTCTTGTCTGAAATATATATATTTTTTAAACATGTTACTCATGTCTGGATTCTTGCAACCATCTTATATCAACAATGTTTACAACCTCTCCAGTAAACTGCAATTTAACTGCCATGTTGCAGATGATTTATGGGCCATGGTCTGAGTAGCCTGTGTAAAAAACAACACATCTCTGGAAACAATTGCACGGATGAGTACAATAGAATGTGAGAGTTAATTATACTGTATGCATCCTTTAGCCATGACTGCCAAATACACATAATTGTTGTTTTCTTGCCCAGTTTTACCTTTGTGGTGTTTTGTGAATAACCTCAACCATAGACATGCTTTTGTTATTACCGGTAATTTGTTTCAACTCTAAATCTGCAGAAGCACAAACGCTGTCAAATCTATTATTTGTCAGCTGTCAGCTTGATTTCACAATGTTGGTCTTGTTTGATGGCATATATAAACCAACTATATTCAGCCAAAAATAATGCACTGTCAGCACTGTTTTTAATCACAACAAATGCTTTGATAAGTTGTTGATGATGTTTCTTCACCTTTTACCATTAATGTTCTGCAGGATCCAGTGGTGGACGAAGTACACATACCATGTACTTGAGTTAAAGTAAAGATACTCAAGGTAAAATATTACTCAAGTAAAAGTAGAAGTGCTGCCTTTAAACATTCACTTGAGTAAAAGTACAAAAGTATTTGCCTTCAAATGTACTTAAGTATATATATATATATACACACACACACATGCTACATGACACATACATAGAATATATATATATATATATATATATATATATATATATATATATATATATATATATATATATATATATATATATATATATATATATATATATATATTCTATGTTATATATAACATAGAATATAATATATATATTCTATGTTATGGGAGCAGCCAATTTCCCTCCAAAATTAAACACAAAAACGTATTAATGCAGTGTTTCTGCTACTCCCCAGAAAAAAAATGCTATTATATGCAAGTCATTTTAGTGACAACATAATAAGCAATGTACATTATGTGTCAATATTTACCGATAATTGCTGCAATAATAGCTGCTGCTCTCTGCCCCGCTTAAAATCATTGGCAATGCAATTTGTTTGGAACTATTGAGAGCTACACGAATCACGCGATGACGCGGCGGCGAGATCACTGTCGCAACCGTCTATGTTCGCAACTCTCATATTTAACGGCTCTGGGGTGCGTTTCCCGTACAACGACGTAACTTGCTACTCCACTACCGTAGTACGATGCACTGTTGAAGAAATCAACTTGCTAGTCACAACTGTTTCCCGAAACCGTATTGTCGCAAATTGGTTGTTCAACCATGTTGGTTAATGATGTCACACATGTGGTGGAGTAAAAACTACTTTTAATGAATCTGTTTGCGATCGAATTAATGCTAGATGTTTTGCTATAAATTACGGACATGTCATCTGAGGACTATCTCATATTTTTCTCAGTTATTTGCTTTATTTCCAGATTCAATCATAGGCTCGTTCTTACGCGACTAGAGCATGTTCACACATGCGACTCTTCAAAAACGGTGCTTTAAATCTATTGACAAACTAAAAGACATAAAGGACATTTGTATGTCTTCTAAATAAATGATACTGATTGTACTGAATGTCATCTTGCTTATTTGGCTCAAGATAATAATTTATTGAGCCCACATGTTATAATAACAAGAAACTCTGCTTCTAACCACAGGTCGAGAGCTGTCGTTCCAACCACACAACTCTGCGATGCTGTTTGCGAATGTTCGTTGGAATGATGGTTTCGGGAAACACCAACTCGTTGAACTATGATGATAACGACGGAACTTTTGGGAAACGCACCTGGTTCGCGCTTAGTAGATGCAGCCAAGGCAAGTTCAAAACAAAGCGCGCGCGCTGTACTGTGATTGGTGGCTCGTTTGACCAGTTACGTTTTTATCCACTCATAAATAAAAAGAAACGACTGATTTTGAAAATGTAGTAGAGTAAAAAGTAAGATATTTGACTTTGAAATGTAGTGGAGTTAAAGTAAAAGTCTCCCCAAATTTAAATACTTCAGTAAAGTACAGATACGCAAAAAAGCTACTTAAGTACAGTAACGAATTACATTTACTTCGTTACTGTCCACCACTGGCAGGATCACATGTCAAAAGAGACTTATCCTTTTTTTGGTTTAGTGCTCTTGCCTTCCTCAAGACAACATTTTGTTACAGTGATTAAAGTTTTCCAGTAACAATAAACCACATTGGCTGACCATCAAACAAGCTTGAATCAATCATATCCGGGACTATGTGAGGCAACTGCATAAGCTCACATTGATGTAATGTTGAAATTCAGAGCTATTGTAAAAATTCTGTAATAAAGGGTAAGTTCTTGTTAACACTGGTAAGATATAAAAACCAAATTACTTTGTTGTGCATGTCAATAGAAAAAAGCATGAAAGAATTAAAAAATGCAGGAATAATACCAAGACCAATCTTTGGACATATGGTTTTAGTATTGGAAAATGTATTTCAGATGTGGTTTCATCCCTGTCATAGTTGTTGCAGCTGCCTTCAAAAGCCTGGAAAAGGAGTCAGGACGTAGTTTTCCTTATTGGGAAAAAAGTCTATGATTAAAAATCTCACTCTGTTTTCAAAGGTCAGACAACACCTTATGCTTTTGATTAGTGTTTGTTAACATGCCATATTTGCATACATCCAGTGGACTTTATTAAAATGTACAATCATAACACATCAAACTATGAAAATATGGATGAAAATCATGATTTTAAACAAGGGAAAGATGCACAATCTAAATAAAATGATGTGCAATATGTAGCTGCTTTGCATCTCCCAGTCAGCTCAATCCTTGTTTTGTTTCTGACTCCTCTCTTCTTTTCAAGGGAATTTGCTTCATAATTCCCAGAAATAGATCACAGGCAACATCTTGACAACATAAATGTTGATAAACTTGCACTTCTGCACTAAAAAAAAGGATAAAAAAGGCATAATATAAACTTTAAAGTACTACTTCTCTCCATGCACTGGCCAAAACAGTTATACCTAACACGGTGGTGTTCTGGAGCTATGTGGGAGGTCTAATATTTCCAGCAAGTCTGATATTTGAGATGTGGACACAAGTATGACCTGGCTGAAATTCCTGTAGATGTGAAGATTGTAGTCATGACTTGGTACAGATGAGTGACTTAAAGCACTGATTGGCCAACAAAAGTTTATCATTGTTATAAGATATTTTCTGCAAAGAATTTCCCCCATTTATCATGCCATTCAAATTATGTTGGTGATTATTGGAATCTGGGAGCAGTTTAGCAATAATAGTTTTGTGGTTATCTATGTGACGCAAAGGTAAACAACCCATGCAATTGTAATATGATGATGCCAGCATAATAATCTTGAAAATGGTTCCAACAAAACATTTTTACATTTTAAGTTCTTACATGAATAAATATTGATGTACAGTGTCTATACAAAGTCATCATGCCTTGTCAAAATTGTTATTATTTGTCACTTTACACCATGGAAATTTAAATATATTCAATCTAACCCTTGCCAGATGTATTTACACATTATAACCTTCAACATCAATGTGAAATTAACATGTTCAAAATTCTGAACAATTTGTAAAATACTGGTTTAGATAAGTAATCTAAGAATAACAATTACACACTTGCTCAGATGCAACCAATCACCTTTCAGATCACATACCTGGCTAATTGGCCCCACTTGACATTAGCTGCTTTTCACCATCGGGCCAGTGCAAGCCAGTGCTATTATCTGGCCTGATGGGGCCAATAGACTTGGACTTCGAGCTACGAGACCAAAATCCATTTGTGTTCCCACCATCGGGCCAATAGTCCCGCAGCCATGGGTGGAAAGAGTACTGGAAAATAGTACTCAAGTATAAGTACTGTTACATCTTAAAAAAATGTGTTTGAGTAGAGTAAAAGTACCTGTCCTAAAAACTACTCAAGTAAGAGTAAAAGAGTGGCTCATTTAAAAGTACTCATGAGTAGTGAGTATTGAGTACTGTGTTACGAAAGCTATGTCCCTTTATAATAAAAACTCTATGCTGCAATTTAAAAATGTAGCACACATACCCTAATTTACATTCCCTTTCATGGCTGTTTGTCAGAAAGAATAAAAATATAGGTATTTTATAGGTGTTTGCGACTGCCAACTTTTAAAATACATCACTTATCTATGTTACTGTAAACACTACATGAATCTGATTTAAAAAAAAATAAATACAAGGGCGACATGATTACAGAAATGAAAAGTGTGTTTTCAATATCATAATGTATGAAACAATTACATTAAAATCAGTTTACGTGCAGGGTCTAAATTTCCCTTAATACAGACTGAGAGAGTTATTGTTAAAAACATGTTCAAAACAATGTAAGGAGTGCAATAAATAAATAAATAAACTAAAAAAACAGGATCACTTGGCACAATAGAGGCGGAAGAGCAGTTGTTTGGTACAGGGGCCACATCGGGCTTTAAAGGGTTAGTTCACACAAAAATTTTAATGATCTCATTATTTAGTCACCCTTATGCCATGTGTATGACTTTCTTTCATCAGCAGAACACAAAATAAGATTTTTTAAAGAAAATTTCAGCTCTTTTGGTCCATACAATGCAAGTGAATGGGTGACAAAATTGTGAAGCTCCAAAAAGCACATAAATGTAGCCTAATCCATGTGACTCCAGTGGTTAAATCCATGTCTTCAGATATATTTCATTTCTGTAACATTGAATTGAGATTAAGTTTAATAATCAGAGTGATTCATTACATTACAGCATGCTTTTTGGTTAGCGGAAAAGTAACAACTATTGAAATCACATATCCCAAATACGATATATTTGATATTGCATGATTGTCATTGCCCACTGTTTTAATCTTTGTCAATGTAGGCCACATAATGATAACAGTTATCAAAGAAGCAAAAAAGAAGAAAATAAATAATTTTCAGCTTAAGGGTCAGTGTTCTATGTTGCTATTGTCGGATTCCTCTGGGTATAGCAAGAACCTATGGGAAACATGAATGTAAAAGTAATTTACTACCTGAAATGCTCGCCTTTAAGCTTCCCAAAACACAGATGGAAGGTTAAGGGTTGAACTCTCTTGAAATTTGTCATAAACATTACATTGAGAAATGAAGTGTTAAGTAACCAGGGAAATTAAAATGGAAGCATTAATGCAGACATAAATGTACAGGTTAGCTGACTTTTTATTGAAACACGTTGCATTAAGTTTAAGAGGCTTACACTCTGAGGGAAATATGCAGTAATTGAATACTGTATGTCATTTCATTTATGGCTAACAAAATGATCACACATGACCTGCTTTTATCTTGCTTTGCATTTAACCAACATACTTTTTGGCTTTGAGTTGTCTCCAGAAGAGACTGAGATAAGCTTTTTCCTGGTTCAAGCTGTCCAAAACCCTTCACACACCAAGGAGAGGGGGTTCTGGCTCGAGAGAGAGAAAGAGAGAGACAGGCACAGAAAAGGAGAAGGGGCGGGGGTGTGGGAGGACAGGGTTTGCCAGCTAAGCAGCTCAGGCAGCTATTGTTGGTGCACCTGGCCACAAGACTCATTTCTAATTTATAAAGCGCCTCCCAGATCTGCCATGGGGAGCTTACTCTTGAGGCACCTCAGACCACTATTGTTTATTATTCTCCCCCAGCTCCCACATAGAAATGACTGCTATATGTTCACCAGAAACACACTTATAGCTCAGGGTTTTTTATTTTAGTGCAGAGCTTGAGAGGTGAGTCATGGTTAGAATGTGTTTTATACTATGCACATATAAAGTACGAACATCTATTCTTATTGTAAACATACTTGAACAAACTCTGACTAAAAACACACACACACACACACGCACACACACACACACACACACACACACACACACACACATACACATAAATGTACATGTTCAACAAACTGCCCATTCCATTATTCAATCAACAATAGTGTCTGTATGCGTGTGTAGTGCCAGTAAATTAACTACCATGCATTCTCAAGCATCACTATGGTGATGTTCAGATAACTTCTTTACAGTAATATGTGCAAAATGATTGACAGATTCTGGCCGGCAAGAGACACCTCATATTTTTGTGGTAGAGATTATATTTTAATATTATATCTTCAGAAATTTTAATTAAAGGAATAGTTCACCGAAAAATGAAAGTTATCTCATTCTTCACTTACCCTGATGCCATCCCAGATATGTATGACTGTCTTTCTTCAGCAGAACACAAATTAAGATTTTTAGAAGAAGATAGAGCTCTGTCCTTATAATGGAAGTACACGGGTGCCAGCATTTTGATGGTCCAAAAGTCCCATTTAGGCAGCATAAAAGTAAACCATCAAAAGTAGTCAACAATGAATGTCTTCTGAAGTGAATCGATGTAAGAAACAATTCGATACTTAAAACGTTTTTAACTGTAAATCGGCTCTTCCATCCAGGGCTCTGATGCTGTTTAAATTGGCTGAAGTCTCGTGTGACATTCTTTCTTCTGTTTTAAATAAGCGTTACTTCCGAATTCTTGTGTGAACTCGACGACATGCTTATGTCATGCTTCATGTCAGTTGCTGGTAAGAAGCACTTTTTAAAAAGTTAATAACATTTATTTATAGATTAATTTTTTTACACAAACGTTTTTTTTTTTGCTTCAGAAGACATTCACAGATTGACCGGCGTCGTGTGGATTAGTTTTGTGCTGCTTAAATGTGACTTTGGGACCATCAAAGTGCTGGCACCCATGTCCTTTTGTTATAAGGGCCTGACAGAGCTCTGTCTTTTTCTAAAAATTATAATTTGTATTTTGCTGAAGAAAGACTGAATTTGGGTTAACTATTCATTTAATAGGGTCCAGATGAAATTTAGTATTAAATATGGGAAATGTCTATTTTACCAGTAGGCTACACATGAAGTGTATAAAGATCTGTTTACTGCTTATTTATTTTCACATACTCTCTCATAAATTAATGGAATGCTTTTTTAAGAACGCGGAATCCAGAATACTGGACTCAGGATATAATTAAACACGACTGAAACACGTCTTGTGTGAAGCAACCAAAACATTTCCTTTTCAAGCTAATACAATCCAAGGAGAGTCATACCTGCATTTTTCTCCTGGACAATGATTCTTTGTGCTCGACCTGGAGATGGAGAACTATCATCTTTCTAAGGTGTATATTCAGACATGGAGTGAGAGAGTGAGGAAAGATACACATCATAAAATACCTTATTTTGTTTCTAAATTTGACAGAACATTGATACATTTATATATATATATATATATATATATATATATATATATATATATATATATATATATATATATATATATATATATAATGATCTGTTCTGTTCTGTTTATATATATATATATATATAAACAGAACAGAACAGATCATTCTCAGATTTGTATTTATTTTTTTCCTTTTGGAGAATCAACGTTTCCCTGCAGTATGCCAGAGGCTTAAGACTCAGAGACTCAGGACTCCCTCTATTGGAGAAAAGTGGATACTGACATAGAAGTTCTTCTAATATAGGGGGGTAAGGTATTGGCCATAGTCTGCCATAGTGCTGTTATGAACTGTCACTGTGAGGGCTAGTAGTTCCCTTTAGAAAAAGCTTCACTATGATGCTGCACTTTGCTAAGTGCTTTTGGGAACAATACTGCATTGTGACCAGTTGTGAATATGTGTGTAACACGTCAATGAACATTGACCGGAATTTATATCCTCGACTGGTGAGATCATTAGATGCACCTGCGGGCAGGCTATAAATAGAGGCATCACCAGCGTGTTGTCAGATCCGTTTTCCTCAGAACAATCTGTGCTGTGTGTCTCACAAGCCTGTCAGAAACCTTCTTTCCTCTGCTAGGATTTAGAATTTGTTTGGCAGTGCGCAGTGAACCTTTTCTCCTTTCCCTCTTTCTATATATATATATAAAATAGAAAAGAAAAAAGGTGGAAAAATGTCGGAGAAGCAAAGCAAACGATGCGTGTTTCCCTGTCAACGTTCTATGACTGTCAGGGACACGCATGAATTTTGTTTTGTTTGTTTGGGGGAAGAGCATGCTGCTCTTGCGTTGGGGCAGCATGCTCTTCCCCCAAAAAAACGATGAAAGATGGCTCTTTCATCGTGGGACTCTCGCATATATTTAGGCTGAGGAGCGAGAGACGGGTCCGTCCCTATCGCTCGCTCTCTCCCCAGATCCAGCTGATCCCTCTCGTAATCTGAAGCGCGCCTCGGCGCCTCTTCGTTTCACGAGGGGGGCGCTGAACCTCTGTACATTTCACGCATAATAATAAAGCGGCTGAGAAATTACTCAAGGCGGTTACTCGGGCTGTGGCCAGACTACAGCTAGACTGGCCACGCGAACAAACGCTCCAAACTATGAGAGAGATTTCTGTCTGGAGGCCAAAAAAAACAAATATATATATATATATATCGAAGAGACACTTGTGGTCTATGTTTCACCGGGTTCGGCATCATCACTCAAGAAACCCGCTCTCCCCACAAAGCCAGGACTACCTCCATGCTAGTGCGGAGGGCTTATTAAGCGGCAGGTCAGGCTGGTGCTGCGCTGCACACCATGGCCGTGTTACAGGCGTACCAGGCTGACCTACTGAATGACCTGAGTGCGGGTGCAATGCTCTACGAAGAAGCCTTTTCTGAACTTCGTCAACGTCTTCGTCAGCGTGGAAACGTCTGCCAGGCATTTCTATGTGGGTTCTGAACACAGTAGAAAGAGGCTACAGAATTAAATTTGCTTGCCGCCCTCCGCGTTTCAACGGCATGGTTCCCACTATCGTGAAACCTGAGCAGACATGTCTACTGTGGAAAGAGCTGCAAAATCTCTTGGTCAAAGGGGCCATGAACGTGTTCCCCTTCCAGAGAAAGAGTCAGGCTATTACAGCAGATACTTCCTGGTCCCCAAGAAGGGGGGCAGGGGGGGTTTGCGTCCGATTTTAGATCTTTGAAGCTTGAACCGCTTGGTCAGGGTGTTCAAGTTCAAGATGCTAACTGTCAAGACGGTCGTGTCTCAGATCCAACATTACGATTGGCTGATCACGATCGATCTCATGGACGCATATTTCCATATTGTAATTCTGCCACAGCACAGGAAGTTACTGAGGTTCGCTTTCGGGGACGAAGCCTTCCAGTATCGGGTTCTTCCATTCGGCCTAGCCCTATCAACCCGCACATTCACAAAATGCATGGATGCAGCACTGGCTCCTTCGCGACTCCGGGGCATCCGCATTCTGAATTACTCAACGTCAAATTGACATGTTACACACACATATTCACAGCTGGTCACAATGCAAGATTGTTCCCAAAAGCGTTTAGCAAAGCGTAGCATCTCTTTTCCGCTTTTTTCAGGGAACAAGGGTTATACATGTAACCAGAGATGTTTTCATGACATGTATGTTTGAAAGAGAAATGCAAATTGAAACATTAATACAAACTGAATGCAAAAGTCTGTTGTGCTGTAAAAGGTTTTGTGGTACAGCCATCTTTTAAAGGAATAGTTCATCCAAAAATGGAAATTCTGGTGAGAAAGACTAAAATTGTATAAACCTTTTTTGCTATAAACCTTAACATCAGCAGTCTCCTTGGTGATCATGAATGAATAAAGCTTGATTACACTTCCTAGAGCCATCTAGCACTGGCAGTATGCATCAAGCACTAGGAGGTTTAATAAAGCTTCAAATCATGAACATGCCTAGAGACTGCAATGGCAAGATGTACAGTGAAAAAGGAGTAACATTTTGGTCTGTTCTCACCCAAAACCTATTGGACTGCTTCAGATGACATGGATTAAATCACTAGGGTTTTATGTATTAATTATCTGCTGCGTTATTTGTTTTTGGAGCTTCAATGTTTTGGTAGCTATTCAGTTGCATTGTATGGACCTTCAGAGTTAAGGTACTGCATTAAAAAAAGGTAATACATATCTGGGATGGCATGAGGGTGAGTAAATTATGAGAGAATTTTCATTTATGGGTGAACTATGCCCTTAACCTGAGGTGAAAGTTAGAAACAGCGAAAACTGTGTTCAAATCCTGCCCAAACATGTGTGTCATATGGTCGGCAAACAAACCATAATTCATATATGCCAACAAGAAATTTGAAAAGAGAAATCCGTGACCAGCAAGACAAAATGCAGAGACATCTATGAAAATATTAGGAAATATTTCTAGCCAGATTATTTCAGTCGTCTGACTGTCTTATTTCCTGCCGGCTGTTCAAAGAGTCCGAATCATGAATCAATCACTATTTTGAGTCATTTATTTGTGTCAAAGTAATTCGCAAAATGACCTGAATTGGTTGGCGAGTCAGTTTGAATCATTTGGACAGCTCACTTACACACTGAATCGCTCTTCGTAAAACATTTGCGGGATACTTTAAATGTAGATGCAGAACACAGAGAACATAAACTCTCCGGAATATTTACCTTCAAACAATCAAAGTATTAGAGCAACTTGTAGATGATATTGTAAATAGTTTATATTAATAGACAAAGTAAAATGAAGCAAGCTACTTTTGCCATGTAGCTTGTAAAAAATAGCTGGTCTTGCTTGGCAGGCAAAAGAGACATTTTCATTCACTATAAATGTCCAATGTCCAAGGAGGTGAGACGTTGTTGGACATTTACACCTAAATCTGATACTCCATCTGGCAGGAAGAGGGGGGATTTATTATGTGACAGTGAGGGATTCCAAGACTAACAGCACAGTCACTGGCTCTTCTCCATCCCGCTGGGCAAGACTGGCTCCCATTATGCACTTCTCTGCCAGCCCCTTGTTGGCTCTGGCTGCCTTCTCTAAGTGCAAGCACCACGCATTCCCAGAATGCCTCACTCTGTTTTCCACCTCATATTTTTTCCAGATCTTATGCTTAAATGGAGTCTGACTATAATTGTGGTTTAGGGAAAGAGAGAGCTTTGGTTTGTAATGAAAGATGAAGTGTAAAGAGGGAAGCCCTATACACTTTGCTGTCGTAATCCGCACTAAGTATTTTCTTCCTTCCAGTTTTTACTGCTCTGCGTGGAAGCAACTATTGTGTCACCACCAAAATATCCTAATCGGTGTCTGATGGTTTGCTGTGTGTTATGAGTTCCTGCCATTCAGTTGTAATAGTAGATGACAAATCTACAGTATATCATCTGCAAAGACTGTGTGTTTGATTTATATGTTATTCTTTATACATTAAACATGGATTCAGTATATCAATATATTTAACAGTCCAGTTTTGCAACATTATACATTATACAGCTTTTTGCTTGGAATAATGGCTACTAATGGTAAACTGTCCCTACCTTCAAGCAAAATAGTGATTTCTGTAGACCACCACATGAGGGAGACACACTCATTTGAAAGAACCCACTGTTAGAGCAAACACTGAATCTTTTAAATATTAAATATTGAATATGATAATACAATGTAAACTGACAAATTCCAGGGGGCACAATGTATTTAAACGGATTATTTGTAAATTGTTCTTGATCAGTTTAAACAGATTCTACCTCTAACATAAACAGCACACCCCCATGTGTCTAGTTGATGGATGCTGTATTTGTTCTCGGGCACATTGATCTGTGGGTGTTTGTGGGCAGATAGTTTGAAAAGCCCTGGTCCTTTCTGCCCACAGTGTTCTCAAATCTCCCATGCTCTTTTTAAGTTGTTAGAGACAATGATGAGATATACTACTGTAAGAAAAGATGGACAGTTTATGTGCACCTATATCTCTCTTTGTACTAACTCACTGTATATATCATGGGAAAACATTTGTGCAAACACATCATACTAAGCATTTCAAACTGGTATGTACACACTTGCAGGATCTGCTTGTAGAGACTGATTAGTTCATTTAAAAAAAGGTTCCTTGTTGTCCAGTCTTTGTTGTGTAGCGATAAAAAAAAAGCAGACCAGGTGACTTTGTCAGGCAGAAAATGTGAGGAATTGGTAGATTTGCGCCACATTTGCAGGGTCTGCTGGCAGAGACTGTGGATTTCTGCTCCTATTTTAAACCAGGTTGCCTGTTATCCTGCTTTTGTTGCAGCGATAATAAAAGCAGTCCTAGGTGACTTTTTCAGGCAGAAAATGTGAGGAACCAATAGAAAAAGTCTCACATCCACTTGACTTTGTTGTTTTAAAAGTTACACAAGAATTCCATTGTAATTAAATATCTTCTCAAACAAGTGCTTCAATTTAACCAGAGAGAACAATTTTTTTTTTTACTCTAAATCAGCACATAGATAAAACTCTTCTGTTTTCCTAACCATATTTATATTCACAAAGGCCTGATTCTACTGCACTACTGTTGTACACTTGGAATGGTGTTACAGGAAGAAAAATCACATCTCCTCACATCATTTCCGTGGCCATATTCATTCACTTCACTTATCAAACTTTGAAAATGCCTGTGCGTAAGTGACTGACAGCCCATCAGAATAAACCATGATAAGACTTCCTACATTTATATTAAAAACTGAATGAAGAGAAGTTTTTACTACTTCAGGGCTCAAGGTTGTTGGTTGCCTTTATGTGCTAGGCCTAATCTAAAACTAGCTTACCTTATCCAGGCCAAAACCATTCAAGAGGAAACTAGTTTCAGATCAGCACAAAACCTCTTCAAGCATTGCAGAAAATTATGTCTAGACCAGTGGATCTCAACTGGTTTTGCTTCATGACCCAGATTTTATATTGGACATTAAGTGGAGACCCAACACGGCACCAATCCATATGTAACCCATATTTAATGAAGTGTGGGTTGTTTTTCTTTAATCCTGCATAGTTTTGTTCATGGTTTGAGGATGAGGGGTTGTCACAAAACCTGCCTAATACCTACCTAATTTGAATGGCTTTGAACATATGGCATATGTGCTAAAATACCATAACGTTTGATTAGATGCACACACTTTGAGGTCAATAACATAAAGAGAAGGGTATGGGAAGTGTAACATTCTCTCCTCCCATTCATATGCACAATCATATTGTTAGTTGCATTTTACATTTAGCATTGTTTTTTCCTTGCTGTCTATGATCCAATCAGAACCCATTTTTTTTTTGCGACCCACCAGTTCAGAACCACTGGTCTAAACACTTCCAGGTAAACTGAACATGACATCACTTATGTTTTAGCTTGAGGTCAAACTGTACCACTCACCATTTCTCTGCTTAAATCAATTGTTATAAAAAAACTTCTCACTTTTTGACATTTGACATGTGTATTCACCAAAAAGGGTGTTGGAGAAAAACATATTGGTTAATAAACTCCTTAATAGTGAGATCCAATGTCTGCTTTAAATGGTCTGTTTTCTCTACAGAAACATCTTTTGTGTCAAATTCATTGCAAAAATTACATAATTTGTTGAATGTGTCTTGATTGTTATGGCTTTATATGCATTGTGCAGTGGAACAGTCTGCTAAATCCTGCTTGACAAGCTTAGTTGCAAAGCATGAAGGATAAAAATGGGATAAAATCCATTGCTGTTACAATCGCAGCAGCCACACATTGCATGCCCATCTATAAGTATAGAAAATTTCCCTAGAGAAAGTATGGCCTATCAGACCCCTTCCCCATCCCTCCTCTTTTTTCTCTGTGTTTGTGTTAGGGGATTGGAGTTGCCTAAGGAAGAAGCTATGACCTCACTGTAGGTGACCTTGGTTCTCCGTCAGTCACAGCCATTTGAAAACTGGTATGTTTGTGCCTGTCAGAGTGTGTGTTTATGTGTGAGTTCATGCATGTGAAAGTGTGTGTGCATGCATGTGTGAAAATGTGTGTGTGCTCCGGCAAAGAGCTGTGCAGTGGCTGTGAAGCAGAACATAAGCCGGACATTTAATGTGCATTTTTCTAAAGCCTTAATGGAGGTATAAATCTGGTCTCCACATTATTTCTTTTCTTTTCTCATCTTCTATAGATGGTGACAACCTGTGTCATATGACAAACACTTCAAAAATTTATATAAATGTACAGAACTGAGCAAACAAATTTACATGTATGCATTTGGCAGAAGCTTTTATCCAAAGCAATTTAGAATGCACTTATTACAGGGACAATCCCCCCGGAGCAACCTGGATTAAGTGTCTTGCTCAAGAACACAATGGTGGTGGCTGTGGGGATCGATCCAGCAACCTTCTGATTACCAGTTATGTGCTTTAGTCCACTACGCCACCACCACTCCATAACAAATGCATTTAAAGCTGTGTGAAACCCTGATTTCAATGCATTATTGCATATAGATTTACATGTTAAATATAATTACAACGTAATGTAATTACAGTTTATCAATCCTTTAGACTTCTCCTTAAAAAAAACTATACATTTTTTTAACACTTAACCTAATGCTAGACAAAAATACTTGACCTTTCAATAATCCCCAGCTGACAAAATAAAATAAAAAATAAAAAAATCCTAGAGACATGGCTGGGTCATTGGTCATAGCTGTCATCCGTTAGGGGCCTTAGGCTGGGGCCAAAACATATCTCCTGACATGTCACATTTGGATCTGGCAGCAGCCAGCAGGGGATGCACAAACTAATTTCAGCACAAAGCAACTGTTCCAAACAGTGTATAAACCTTTATAATTTCATGTTTATGAACAGAATCAGAAAAAGCCAAAATATGCTGGAAGAAATACAAAAACAAGCAAACAAAACTGTATGTTATTTGCCTTTAATGGACCACCTATGGAATTTGTATTTGAACTATTAACAAAATATATTTCAGTCCAAATTATGAGCTGCATTATGCAACATTCCCCATTTTCAGGAGGCACTCCCACTCTCTTTTAAAATATTTTTTAATTTCCTTAACCATTTTAGCCTCCTGACACTGCACTGCACTTCCAATCTACTATGACTGCTTTGATTGCTTTTGTGATTTATGATATGAGATGGTGAGGCCATTGAACAGTGAAAGTAACGCAGTAACCAACAGCTTCTACTTTTTAATTCTATGTGCCTATTTACCCAAAATTCAAGTAGAGAATTTAAATGAGCTGATGGATATTTGAATGCAGCCAGATACAAGCCTAAGAATGGAACAAGAATGGAAGAATAGAATATACAATCCACAGGGGATTTTCCTCCTAGGCATTCCCCAGAATCTCTGAATAGTTTGCTGTTGGAATAAGTATGCTGAGAACTCTGGTTAAGCCATTTTTCCTATAATATGATTGGGTTGCTCCAAACAGGAACTTGTGTTATTATATTTAAAATGATGGGTGCTTGCTTTTGGTGTACTTTGAACTGAAAATTAACAAAGAAAGCTTTTAAAGAAGATGCATAAGTAATTTTAATAAGTCCTAGAAGACAAAACAACTACAACAACAACAAAAAACATACAATTTCACCTATATGAAGAAATAGTAATTCTGCCACCCATCTACTCACCCAAAGGGTTTTTGACATTTTGTCCATCCAAAGGTACTGATTATTATAAAGTGGAATGTAGAGTTGTACTCAAGAACTTCCCAAGTGCCTAAAAAAAAAAGTTTTCAAAGATTCAGTGCTATGAACACCGTAAACTAGCAACTAGTTATTTTTTTGCAAGTGCTTATTGTTGCAAATGGGTAGCTTGTAAATATGAATTAAGGTGAATTAATTAAAATCTATTTGGAGAAACCAGCCAATCAGATATGAGCTTGTAGTTTTGTCAAGGACTTTTATTCTGTGCAATATGCAGGCAACAGCACTGACCAAGCACCAGTCCCAAAAATAGCAAAAACAACCGAACCAAGGATTTCCCTACTTTATTGTCAAAAACCATATTCCCTGAGGGGAAGGAAGATACATTTGCATTGGTGCAAACACAATTGTTCTCTTTATCTGTCCATGAATGTATCCTCAGGACACCTGTGTCCTTCACATTCTCATTCTCTGATAGTGGTATTTATTCTGTAATGACTATGCCAAAATTGTGATAATATGTTGGTTTATGAATACCCATGGGCAGTGCTGCCTGTTCATAAGTTGCACAGTCATTTAGGCATTTTATTATGCTTTCATAAACCATATAGAGACATATCACTAATGACAGACTACATCACAGATGTAATTATGGCAATAATGTGCAGACATCATAACAGAAGCAATACTGAACAGAATGAATTAAATCTAGTTTTATCTAGCATGTTTATAGTTCATGGGTTCTATTATGCCACAAGATCCAAGGTTAAACCTCTAGTCATGATTTATTTATTTATTTTTATGTAAAAATATTCTATTTTAATTGGACAAGAACAGATGTGTGGGCACCTGAATCAACGAGTTGGGTTGCTTAATAAAAGAGAATTTTTGCTTTTGTTGCTAAGTTGACTAGCCTAAGGGCACATTCCCTTTAATGTCATCCTGATGAACTGCTTCCCACACAGTCTGGCATCACTTCAAATCATGATCAAATTTCACTTTAAGGTCAATGGATTTTTCAGAGTCAAAATATGCGGTGTGTGAGAACTTTAGGACCAAGATTTTTAAAGGTAAGTATTTGCACATGGAAATGTATTAAAGGGATAGTTCACCCAAAAATTTTAATTCTCTCATCATTTACTCACCCTCATGCCATCCCAGATGTGTATGGCTTTCCTTCTTCTGCTGAACACAAACAAAGATTTTTAGAAGATTAATCTCAGCTCAGTAGGTCCAAACAATGCAATTTAATGGTGGCCAGAATTTTGCAGGTCCAACAACCACATGAAGGCAGCATAACAGTAATCCTTAAGAATCCAGTGGTTAAATCCATATATTCAGGAGCTATATGATAGTTGTGGGTGAGAAATGGATCAAAATTTGATGTGCACAAAGAATGTGAATAGCCAAAAAAAAAAAAAAAAAGATGAAGGTGAAGGTGAAGGTGAATGTGAAACTGAAAGTGAAAATGTATAGTAAAAAGGACTTAAATTTTGATCTGTTTCTCACCCACTCTTTTATAATTTCAGAAGACATGGATTTAACCACTGGAGTTTTATGGATTACTTTTATGCTGTTTTTATATGCTTTTTGGACCTTCAAAGTTCTGGCCAAAATTCACTTGCATTGTATGGACCTACAGAGTTGAGATATTCTTCTAAAAAATCTTTTGAGTTCAGCAGAAGAAAGAAAGTCATACACATCTGGGATGGCATGTCGGTGAGTACATTATGAGAGAATGTTTATTTTTGGGTGGACTATTCCTTTAAACAGCCCAGAGATGGACACTGTGTCTATTTATGACTATTTTAGAAAAAAATAAAATAAATAAAACAGAGGGAGAGACCAAGAAATAAATGATCCTGCTATCGGATATGAAAATTGAAGTTATTAAGACCTGTTAAAAGACTGGAAAAGCTTGCTTGTTTTGTGTTATTTAAACTGAATAACTTTTATCTGGAAAACAAATTCTTAAACCATGCACATACAAGAGATAAGTGCCGTTTACACCATTAGGAAAATTCTGTGATTATTCACTCACCCTCATGTCATTTTAAACCCATATGACCATTTTTCTTCCCTGGAACACATAAGGAGATACTGTAATAGGCAGACTGCTGGCTTCAGTAACATTCACTTTTGTTGAGTCTGTTTTTCCATTAAATAAAAAAGTGAGTGGTGATTGAGGCTAACATCACCTAACAGTTGCTGTGGGGCTACGACTTAATCAGTATAATTCAGCTTCATCTTCTCCCTGGTATTTTTCATTTGTGCACTACAGTCATATTACCTATCCTAGTTTGTGAAGACAGTTCTGCAGAAAAAAAATTACTCCAGTCATCCAGCCAATGGATGAGAGCGGGGCGGAGAATGCTCTGCAATTGAACTAAAGAACAGCAGGTAGCTGTACACGAGCATCCTCTATTCTACACACGTCTACACCACGCAGTCAATGGATTACACCTTCTCTCTCCAAGTGCAACACCAGCTAACCGTGTACCCAACACATTTATACCAGGGCTACAGCTTAGAGATACAGGTATGTTTTTAAAAATTAAGTTTATTTAACCGTTATATCGTATTCAAAATACTTGTCAAACACATGAGGAACGTTTTGGATTGGACACCTCGTACTCTAAAATTATACGGCGGTGTTGTACTTCCTCTGACTTATTGACTGTGGCGCGTGAAACGTCAGTTCAGCACGAGCTCGATGATGACAACGTGTGTCGCGTGGCGTGATGTTTACAGGATGAGCGATATAGTTGCGCAACACTTGAAACTGTAGACTCCATACAATCATAACGTTTCGTTTGACAGATCTCAACAGTCGCTCGCAACCCAAATCAGTGCAGCCAGCATGTCATTTTCTTGATGTCTTTGTTGTTGCGAGAACTAAGGGTAACGCTGGAAAAGGCACATTTCGATGGCTCGAGGCACTCTGATAGCCCGTGTCTTGACAGATTGATCTCGGTTTCGTCAACCTGACAGCTGTTAAATTGACCGAAAATTATATATGATGTATCACTGTATAATCCCGAGAACCCTGTTGATGCAGGCAGTGTCAGATTTCATTCAAGTGTGCTTTGATCTTCATATTCACCTGTTGTGATCTGTGTCATTTATTGAGATGAGCTTTTTGTATTGTCTATTCCGAGTGCAATGTCCAATTGTAGGATCATTACCTGTGCCATTGCCTACCTGTCTTACTCTAAGATCAAATACATTCTTTAGATTACCCATAATGTTGATTATCATATAAAAAAAAATATTTTGACCCGTTTGTCCTTTTCTTAAAAAAGAAAAAGCAAAGAAGCAAAAATCAAGGTTATAGTGAAATGTGAAGCTAATAATTTTCTAAAGCATTTGCATTAAGTTGTATGTTAAAAACGAATATATGTATTATTTGAGTTTTAAAGCTGTTTGAGGTGTAACTTTTACAGTCTTTTTAGGGATTAAGGTTTGTTGACTTTACATGGTCATGGCAACAATGTTGCAAAATTGGCTATAACTTTACACAGAAAAGGCTAGTAAGTGATCTTAACACACTAAAAACATTTTAACATGCATACTGTTTATGTCCTGTGGCTATACTTCTGAAACAGTAAGAATTTTAACATTTACCAATTGGCCCCATTCATTTCCATTGTAAGTGCCTCACTCTAACCTAGGTTCCCCTTCTGTCACTCATTCGACCTTGAGTCGATGTAGTGACACTAGGGGTTGCTCTTGAGAGCCCAAAACACCTCAGATCTCTGAGAAAAGGCCAATGGGAATTGTCAAGTGGAATTTGCATACAGGTATAAAAAGTGCTGGAATGCCCACTCTGATTCAGATTTTTTCTTCGGAGCTGAGCGGTTTTGTATCAGCTAGCTGAATCCCACTGCTGTTCCATTCACCTCTGAAAGAAGCGTATGTTGTTGGATTTACTGCGCATTCCAGCGGCTTTCTCTCTTTTTGCACGATTAGTGCAGATTACAACCCTTGGCTCTTAGACAGTGCTACTAAATGAGTATATATTTCTGCAAAGAGCATATTTTCCTCTATTAGAGCAGCACATTGAAGTGAACATCTTTTTAAAGATGTGTCTTTTTAAATATGCCTTTTCATCTTTGTGTGATTCCTGGATGCGGTCGTTATCTCTCCACCTCTGAAGGCCACGGGTGCTGCCTCATGTGTCTGGGCCGCGATCACACTGAGGCAGCGTTTGTGGACATGACCATGGCAACGTTGCGGTCACGGAGGTCCTTCAGGTGGATAAGGTGGTTGACGGGATTGTCCGGCACTCCCCTCCAAGGCCTGTAGGACTACGTCGTCTCTAGCAACCAAAGCCTACAGTGCTGCTGGACAGGCCACCTCCACCCTGCATGCCATGGCCCTCCTGTAAGTACATCAGGCCAAGGCACTAAAAGAGCTGCACATGGGTAGTCCTGATCCACATGTGCTGCACGAGCTGCGCTCGGCGACCGCCCTCGCCCTCTGAGCACTTGGGCAGGCGATGTCCACCTGGGTGGTCCAGGAGCACCACCTGTGGCTGAATCTGGTCGAGATGAGGAATGCCGACAAAGTTTGCTTTCTTAACGCACCCATCTCCCAGATCGGCCAATTCGGCGACACGGTTGAGGACTTTGCCCAGCAGTTCTCGGCAGTGAAAAAACAGACGGAGGCCATACAACACATCTTGTGACGAGTCTCAAGGATGGCACAAGAAGCCCTCCTCCTTAGTCGCAAACCTGCCCTATGCTGGGTACGTGGATGTGGGTAAGTGCTTTGAGGTTCCCCTCATCACAGCCGCCTCGGGACAAAGCAACGTTCCTTGATGTGGCATTGCCTGCTGAGGCCCCACCCCCAGGTATGTCAGACACAATCGTCCTCTTAGTGCCCCTCGCCCAAAGCTTGGACGTGTGGCTATCACTTTCCAAACCGTCGCGGTGGCTGGCCAGGGCCATCCGGCTCGGCTACGTGATTCAATTCGCCAGGTGCCCGCCCTGGTTCAGCGGCATCTGCTTCAGCGGCATCTGCTTCACCTCGGTGTAGGGAAAGAACGGCGCCACCCTGCGAGCGGAGGTATTGACCCTTCTGCCCAAGGGCACGATAGAGCCTGTCCTTCCAACCGAGATGAGGAAAGGGTTCTACAGCCCTTACTTCATCATGCCAAAGAAAGGGTTGCAGACAATCTTGGACATGTGAGTTCTGAACTGGGCCTTACACTGACTCCCGTTCAAGATGCTGAAGCAGAAACACATTTTCAAGATTGGTTCATGGCGGTGAAGGATGCATACTTTCATGTCTTGGTTTTACCTCTACACAGACCCTTCCTGCGGTTTGCTTTTGACGGCCGGGTGTATCAGTACAAGGTCCTCCCCTTCGGCCTGTCCCTATCCTCTCACGTCTTCAAAAAGGTCGCTGAGGCAGCGTTTGTCCCATTGAGGGAAGTGGGCATCCGCATACTCAACTATCTTGATGACTGGCTGAACCTAGCTCACTCTAGCACACAGGGACCTGGTGCTCATGCACCTCAACCATCTAGGGCTTCAGATTAACTGGGAAAAGATCAAGCTCTCTCCGGTTCAGAGAATCTCCTCTTGGAGTTAGACTCGGTCTCAATGATAGCGTGCCTCACAAGTGAGCGTGTGTCTGAAGTGCCTGAAATCATTCAGGTGGAGGACAGCGGTTCCACTGAAAAACTTTCAGAGGCTCCTGGGGCATATGGAATCCTCAACGGCAGACACGCCGCTCGGGTTGATGCATATGAGACCGCTTCAGCACTGGCTTCAGACTCGAGTCCCGACATCGCGTGGCTATCACGCAGATCTGCCGACACTTATTCAGCCCTTGGACAGGCCTCATGTTTTTGCGGGCAGGAGTCCCCCTACAGCAGGTGTCCAGATGCGACGGGGTCACCACAGATGCCTCCAAGTCGGCTGGGGCACCGTGTGTTACGGGCACACAGCTGCTGACTCCTAGACATGACCACAGCTGTGGTGGCACATCAACTGCCTAGAGTTGCTGGCTGTACTACTTGCCTTGCAGAGGCTATTGCCATTGATCCGGGGTATGCATGTGTTGGTCCGATTCGACAACACAGCAACAGTAGCGTATATAAATCGCCATGGCGGCATACATTCCCCTCGCATGTCGCAACTCGCCCGCCATCTCTTCCTGTGGAGGTCGCTGCAGGCCACTCACATCCCGGGCAGCCTCAAAGCCACAGCAAATGTGCTGTCGTGGTAGGCGATGCTCAGCGGAGAGTGGAGAATCCACCCCCAGGTGGTCCAGCTGATTTGGAGTTCATTCGGCAAAGCACAAGTAGACCTGTTCGCTTCTTGGGAATCCTCCAACTGCTCTCTCTGGTATTCCCTGACGGGATCCACCCTAAGTACAGATGCACTGGCACACAGCTGGCCCCGGGGGCTGTGCTAATACACGTTCCCCCCAGTGAGCCTACTGCTCCGACCCTGAGATCAGCACAAAACCTGAATGAGAGTGGGCATTCCAGCTCCTTTTATACCTGTATGACCGGAGGAGTGACATTCAAATTCCACTCTCCAATTCTCATTGGCCAAATGCTGTAGATTGAGCTTAACTTGTGTTGAACCCAGAATATTCCTTTAAATTGACACTAAACAAGAACTTCCTCAGGAACACTGTGTACTACTAAAATGAAAGGTTTTCATGTGTGAGTGAATTACAACTTTTTTTGATGTTTTACAGCTTTTGTAAATTTGATGAACTCTTAACATAAAAGTGTGATGCCCACAAACTAAGATTAATTTATTGCATTTTGTTTCTTGTTTTTATGCTTTTTGTAGTACATGCATTGAAGAACAAATGTTTATAGATGTATTTATTTATGTTGCTTGACACTGCAAATTAATGCACAAGCAGGCATATTTTCTTTTTCTAAAGTATTTAAGTTTAGTATTTATACATTGTCTATTATTTGTTGCCTTTGAAAGTGAGACTGTCCCTTTAAAGTTTCTTCCCCAGGTGCCGCTTATATCATCTTTGTACAGAACAATGCACTTTCATATTCTTGGGAGTGCAAAAATGTGACACAAATGCAGATGTCTTTTTGTAATAAGAGGCTTTCCTCTTCTTAACCCTGGATATACAGTACTGACTAAAGTTGATATTTGATGTAGAGTACTTAGTAAACAGTCAAATATACAGTAATTGCATGCTTGTGGAATGGTAGAAGCCACTAATGTCTATTAAAATGTAAACTTGTCTATTTGAGTATGTTGCGTTACATTCTTGAATTGTGTCATATTAGCTGAATCGAAAAAAATAAATGTGACTATAAGTGACACTGAAGTATCTAAGATAATCATGTATTGTTGAAATAACTGCACTTTCTAACAAGCTTATTGGCTAATAAACCATTGTTAAGAGAGAGGAAAGTAAGAGAAATGAATCATTATTTTTTTACATTGTTTTCACCACGCAGAGTGGAGAGGCTCGTCTTTAATTATAATCGTGTTTACAAATTAACATTTTCTGACTACCAGATATAACAGAATCATTTCTACTCTGTTCATTTATTATAGATGGATCATACTTCGAACCATACCGCTATAGTGTGCTTTTCAGTGATAAGGGAGTAAAACAATGCCAAAGTTCATTTCAAATGTTCTCATCAGCATTCACATGCATGCTGCTTCATGGCACACTTTTAAAATTAAGCCGTTTGCTCAGTATTATTAGGGGCAGTGAATATGCAAAGCCCTAGGTGGGAAGTTTACCTTTTTTGAGAAAAGGTATGTCTGACTCCTGTGCAAGAGTTAATCTCAGCCTCCTTGGAACTTGTCACACTTACAGACAGAGGTGGGAGCAAGTCACACATGTTCAAGAAACAAGAAAGACTCAAGTCTTAACCATCAAGTCTCGAGTCAAGTCTCAAGTGCAGTGCAGACAAATGAAGCAAGACAAGTCAGTGACTCACCTCAAGCAAGTCAAGTCGAGTCCTGATGAGTGTCAATTTCAAGTCAAGCCACAGTACTAAAATAAATAGGTTAATTTTTGAAATAAATATTTATTTTTGCTCTGAAAAGATGAACTTTACATTCATGTGTTTTATATATATATATATATATATATATTAGTAAATTGCATTAATGAACATGCACAGTGTTTTTATCGTGGGCAATTAAAAATACTGCGAATAATTCTAGATACCTTATTATCCAAATGTTTTAGATTTTTACTTTGTTATTACTAAGTTATTGAAAAGTAATTGTCAAGTCTCGCGTCATGTTTCTCAAGTCAATGTCAAGTCAATCATTTTCTTCATTTAGACAAGCAAGTCACAAGTCCTTAAATTTGCAACTCGAGTCAAGTCATGTAACTCGAATCCCCCACCTCTGCTTACAGATGCATTCTCTGATCATTTGCATCTTTGTGGACTGTCCTATCCACAGTAAATGAGTCTCTTAAATGTCAGAGTTTGTTTGTTGCATCTTTGTCTGAGTGATGGACTCATAATAATTGAGATTTAATTGAGCTACTGTTCATATAATTGTGATGCAAACTTACTATATAGCTTCTTATAATAAGATCAGTCCAGGCATACTTTTAATTTTTTTTATTGTAACTTGATAAGAAAATGCAGTTCTCTCAGTGACCAGGGAATCATAAATCCAGAGCCAGAAGTGACAGGCCATTGCCTCTCTAATACTGTTTATCCACTGGGAGACTCAAAGCCCACGATTCCAGAGAAGCTTATAGAGAGGAAAATGCCTTGCCAAAGCCCAGGGATATGATATTATCTTTGAGATCCCAGTGTGCACTGAATTTTTCCAATTCTGCTCGGAAGAATTAAGCAGCAGGGCTGAGGGATAGTAAGACCCCCATAGACTTAATATAGGCTTAAAGGGATAATTCACCCAAAAATGAAAATTCTCTCATCATTTACTCACCCTCATGCCATCCCAGATGTGTATGACTTTACTTATTCTGCAATACACAAACAAAGGTTTTTAGAAGAATATTTCAGCTCTGTAGGTCCATACAATGCAAATGAATGGGTAGCAAAAATGTGAAGCTACAAAATGCACATAAAGGCAGCATAAAAGTAATCCATAAGACTTCAGTTGTTAAATCGATATATTCAGAAGCAATATGATAAGTGTGTGTGAGAAACAGATCAATATTTAAGTCCAGTTTTACCATAAATTCTCCTCACTGCCCAGTAGGTGGCGATATGCACAATGGAACATATTAAAATGTTTTTATTATCTATTTGCTTCTTACACAAACCTAATGATTTGCTTCAGAAGACATACATTTTTCGACTGGAGTTGTGTGGATTACTTTAATGCTGCCTAAATATGTCTATTGGACCGTCAAACAGCCAGCACCCTGATGGCACCCATTTACTTGCATTGTATGGACATACAGAGCTGAAATGTGCTTATAAAAATCTTAATTTCTGTTCTGCTAAAAAAGGAAAGACATGCACATCTGGAATGGCTTAATGGTGAGTAAATCATGACATAATTTTCATTTTTGGGTGAACTAATCCTTTAATGCAGTATAAATACTCCTGAACGAAAATGAAAACACTTTAAGTGTTAAGTGATCTCATTTACTAAAAATAATTATTTTGTGACCTATATTCAATAAACTAATTAGAAACAAATGTAATTGTTGTCTGAAGCCATCTTTCTTCAATTCATTATGAAACGTATTGCTCACATTAAAGAGTCTTTTATTGATTATCAGCTGTAAGAGTTAATAGCTTTTGAAGAGTGATGAGAAAGAATGCATTATTGTGTCCTTTCTTTGAACCCTTCCATAGTTTTAATTGATTATCTAAGTCAGTGGGGTTCTAGTATGATTAAGAAAAGGAATTTTATAATTCATACATTTACTAATTGTATAATTTGGAAAATGCCAGACATAGTCCATATTAAAGCCTTAACCTAGCTTGAGTAATAAAACAAAACCTATTATAATTGTATAATTGAGAGCTTCAATTACTCTGCCAATAAAAAGTGTTTGGTTTATCAAAGTATGCCATATGCTTGAACAGGCTTGGGAATCAATGAAAGCACCATGCAGATACTGAAGGTGCAAAATAAGGTAGCTTCAAATCAAATGTGACACTGGCATTGTTCAAGCTTAATTTATTTCCTAACACCTAGAGAATACATTTGGTTGAGCACCTGGAAACTTACAGTACATGGGCTGAACTGAATTAACACAATGAAAAATGAACTACAAAGCACGATTTGTGTAGAATTAAATCAAAACGACAAATTTTACCCTGATATTTTCCCTAGCTTTTGGCTAGACTGATAGCTCAGTCAGGTGTGAGGGGTTTGCACTCTCATCCTCCCTTACATTACATCATTGTGATTTAGTGTGTAAATTATTTTTGGAAATGTGGCTTGTATTTGTCTCGTAGTTTTTATGTTTTTTATTTCGATTTAAACCTCACCATGATTGTCTGCCTTCCCTATACATATCTAGAGTATTTTTCTAAGGGTTTGTCTTAGCCTGGTGTCTCTAACAGTACTGAGGTATTCAGCTTAGTAATATTGTATTTTTAGGGATCTATGGCAGTTTAGTCTGCTTTGTTTTGTTTTCCCAGAATTCTTGATAGGCACATATGGTTAGTTTGATATTGTGGAAATTCATGCTTGGTTCATGTTTGTAAAGGGCTGGCCAGGATTGTATGTTTGTACTGTTAGACACTGGAGACTGTGTCATATTTATGTGAACTTGGGTCTTGACTAGGCTACAGTGTGTCTGTTTAATAAACAGAATATTTGTGTTAAAAATATTCAGGTAACATTTAAGGGGACATTCAGACTGAACATGCTCTTTCAAATTCTATGTGAACCTAAGACCTAGCCATGATTCCATTTCTCACAAAAACCTTATCAACTGTATACATCGATCAGCCACAACATTAAAACCACCTGCATAATATTGCATAGGTCCCCCTCGTGCCACCAATAGAGTGCCAACCCGCATCTCAGAATAGCATTCTGAGATGCTATTCTTTTCGCCACAATTGTACAGAGCGGTTATCTGAGTTACCGACTTTGTCAGTTTGAACCAATCTGGCCATTCTCTGTTGACCTCTCTCATCAACAAGGCTTTTCCGTCCACAGAACTTCCGCTCATTGCATGTTTTTTGTTTTTGGCTCCATTTGGAGTAAATTCTAGAGACTGTTGTGTGTGAAAATATCAGGAGATCAGCAGTTTCAGAAATTCTCAAAACAGCCCATTTGGCACCAACAATGATTTTATGCACTGCACTGCTGCAACAGGATTGGCTGATTAGATAATCGCATGGATGATTGTTGCTGCCAGACAGGCTGGTTTGAGTAATTCTGTAACTGCTGATCTGCTGTCATTTTCACAAACAACAGTCTCTAGAATTTACTCTGAATGGTGCCAAAAACAAAAAAACATCCAGTGAGCAGCAGTTCTGTTGGCGGAAATGACTTGTTGATGAGAGAGGTCAACGGAGAATGGCCACACTGGTTAGAACTGACAGTCTACAGAAAGTCTGCGGTAACTCTGATAACCACTCTGTGCAATTGTGGTGAGAAGAATATAATCTCAGAATGCTATTCTGAGATGCGGGTTGGCACTGTTTTGGTGGCATGAGGAGGATCTACACATTATTACGCAGGTGGTTTTAATGTTGTGGCTGATCGGTGTATAACCGCATATCTCTTACAAAACTATTGTTTTAATACTAAGACAGTTTAAGCATCATAAGTAGAGCTACGTTACTGTCCCTCTTGGTTTCTTTCTTGCTCACACGAGGTCCATAAGTGTGATTTCCAATTAAAGCGACAGAGTAGGAGAATGGTGTTTGACCTTCAGCTAGCCCCAGGAAAGAAGCAATGAGCTATGTGCCTGAGAAATTAACTGACACTAAAACAGTGTACACCATCTGGGAAGGTAAAGGGGGGATAAGTGGACATCTTGACCAAAGGTTAGGAAGATATTTCTCCTTTGAGTTGACCAGCAATTATGTTAAGCTGTGGTTGTGCACTATATCTAAGACTTAATTTCAAATGAGTGAACTATTTTAAATATTGTTATTTGTTTATAAACAGGCACAGCTCACCAACATCGAATTTGAATTAGTTAGATGTTGAGTTATTGTCAGGGCAGGGTAATAATGTTGTGTTTCTAATTAATAATGGCAATTGAATAAGACAATATGGATTCCTAAAATCCTGAGGCAGGTCTTTTATTCAATGCCTTATTTCATTACTACATTGAAGAGTATATTTTTTTTTACTACAAAAATTAAATATAAATTTAAACAGCCAAAGTTTGACGTTGTGTGATTGTAATTGTTGTATACAGTGAAGAAGGACAAGATCTCTGTAATGGAACAGGCCAAAATCCCCTACTTTTCATGCTCTTAATTTTAGGTTAGATACATTTTCTTTGATATCTTTTAATTCTTATTTTTACTCTTTTTTTTTTACTAATGCTTAAAAAAAAACATAAATTTTTACTCAAATTCATGGAAAGTGACAATAATTTCTAGCGCCCATAATGTACAAAATTCGATAAATGACAAACGGAATGTCTGAATACCCAGTTCTAGTTTTTGTAGCATGGCCACATAAACATTGGATAAACTCTTGACTCTTATTAAACAAAGCAGTCTGACTCTATTTACTCCATTTTAATCCACCAACCATGACTAACTTATTATTTGGTGTCGGAAACAGGTCGCTACTATTGATTGTCATTCTTTCCTTTATCTTGCTAGAATACATTCTATCACATCTCCTTGGTCCTCTGCACACCACAGCAGAAGTTTTCTACGTCCCCTGGACACATTATACCATTATCTTCTGTAGGATGTTGGAAAAAGCATTTTGTACTATATCCACATAACAGCCCATGTCCAAGAAGCATCCAATATTCATGAGTCCACCAAAGAGAGGTACTTTGTTCTTGTGCACTGGGGGCATCTGCTGTGTAAAAGAATTCATCCTGTCACTTTTTTGTTTTTAAACCAAGAGCCAAGAGAACACAACATTAGAAAGATTAGCAAATGAGAACAGGCAGGAACAGAGCAGTGCAAGGCTATTTTTCGTTGTTTCACTTTATTTATCTTATTTTCTTGAGCGGTATCTTATCTCACCCCGATTTACAAAGCATGAGGAGTTATTCAGGATGTTCTGTATTGTTTGGGTGAAAAAGGCTGGGATTTGCATCCAGATAAATTAGCTCTGTCAGTCAATTAAACTATTTAATCGTGATTAATCGCATGATTTTTCATAGTCAATCGTGATTAATCACAGATTTTGAAAATGCTTAAATTTGACTCTATGTATACTTCTGAAGGGGATCCAAAACAGAGCATGGTGTATCTGCAGCTGCAGTATTTAGTATCCGTATTCCAAGAGAAAGCTACAGTTTTACAGCTGAGGCCTGTGCTTTCCTCTTGGCTTTAGAGCTGATAGAGCACAACAACAGAATTTTTAAATTTGTACAGATTCCAAATCTTGCCCCCAAGCAATTGACTCATTAAACTCTGATCACCCCATAATTGTTAATATAATAGCAAAACTGAATCTCTTTAAGTTAAATATTTTAGTATTGTTTTCTGTTGGATTCCGGGTCATATGGGACTGTTTGGTAATGAAAAGGCAGATACTGTTGCAAAGAAAGCTCTCACTCTGTGAATTACAGACTGTCAAGTCCCATCTCAGATCTCAAACCTGTACTGAATATGTATGTATGTAAAAAGTGGCAAATGGAATGGAACAGTTGCATCCATAAAAAGTCATATGAAGTCAACCCAATTATAAATGAAAGATCTTTCACAAGTTTTCCTTTTGAGCGTAGATATGTCCAGACTGTTTACACAAGATGCTGTATTGGTCATTCCAGACTTATGATTTTATTGAAAGGTGCAGTGCCACCAACATGTGATTTTTGTCAGACACCATTGTCTATAAAACACATTTTACTGGAATATCCTACTTTTAATGCCACTAGGCCATGTTTTTACTCAGAAAGTTTTTTAATGGATGTTTTCAAAAATGTCTCACCAGGGAAATATTTAAAAACGTTTATCAAATATTGAAATGAAAGCACTTATATAAATGTTCATTGTGTATATTACTGTATTATATACTATATACTATATATACAAGGTATAAAAATACCTTGCTCTTGCCATAAAAATAGCCAGTGATGCTGATATGGCAATACAAATATATAAATAAGTAAATATATTTCTAAAGGGCCCTGTTTATCTTTTTCCAAATTCCGTGTTTTTCGTTAATTTTGTTCTGAATTGTATTAAAGCCATGTATTAAAGTTTAAATAAATTTGATCAAAAAATAATTTCTAATTAAAATTCATTCATATAATTTGAATCAAATGAAAAAAAAAATATATATAAACAATTAAGTACTTCCGTACAGACGCTCACAGCACAATCCAAAACATGGAGTTTTTTCTTATCAAATACAGTGCTGCATAGCAGAGCTTCTCAGTATTAATGAAAGCATTGATGAAAATTTGAATCAGTACAACAGCATTCTATCTTGTGAGATATTGCTTAAATATAATGTTATGATGCCAGGATGAGCCAGCCGTCGAGGTAGTTGAGAATGCGGACGCCTGCTTCCCGAAGCAGGGCAAAGGCTGCCTCTGCGACCTTCGTGCCGAAGGGGAGGACCTTGTACTGATACGCCTGGCCATCGAATGCAAACTGTAGAAAGGGTCGATGTCGTGGCAATATTGAGACGTGGAAGTACGAATGTGTCTTTGTGTCAATGCGTGAACATTTTGAAAGGGAGTTTGTGCAATGCCCGGTTGAAAACTTGCAAGTCCAAGATCGGTCGTAAGCCACCACCTTTCTTGGGTACGATGAAGTAAGGGCTGTAGAAACCCTTCATCATTTCGGTTGGAGGGACAGGTTCTATTGCGTCTTCGCCGTGTACTGCGGTAAAGCGGACACCCCCGAAGGGTGGGGGTAGGGGGGGACTGGCAAACTGAATTGCATAACCGAGTTGAATGGTCCTGGCCAGCCAGCGTGACGGATTGGGAAGCAAGAGCCATGCGTCCAAGCGCCGTGCTAGGGGCACTAAGGGGACGATTATTTTTTACATACCCGGCTTGGGCTTCGCAGAGGGGCGGAGTAGGTAATGCGGCGTCGGGAGGCAAAAACGCGTCCCGAGGCTCTGGTTGCGGTTAGTGACTGAGGAGGAGGTCCCACTGAGGCGTCAGACTCGTCAGAACCAGCTGGCCGGGGGACGGCCTCCGTCTGCTTTTTCACCGCTGAGAACTGCTGGGCAATGTCCTCAACGGTGTCGCCGAAAAGGCCGAACTGGGAGACAGGTGCATCGAGGAAGAGTGTCCACTTCGCGCATCTCGACCATGTTCAGCCACAGATGACGTTACTGAACCACGAGAGTGGCCATCGCAGCTGTGAGCGGCACGCAGACCCAAGGAACCAATCTTTGTAAGACATTGTCGATATCCGATTACATTGTCCTATCACCCAGCCCTAGTTTGAGACCCTTCATCCATCAGTTCATGGCTTTTCACAGTCACAATGTATGACTGCAGCACATTCCATGATAGCTTTTCTAAATCATTGTTGATTTCATTCAGGCTTTGCATTGCAAGGTAATCTAAACACCAAACTTTCTCTTTTCAATGAGAGTAATTTCACCATGGCTACCCACCATCTATGGTAATTCTTCTTATTTGTATAGAAGACACACAGATTCTCTTTCTTTGATACCAGTTTATTTTCTCTGTGCATTCTCATGTGTTGCCTCAGAATGTTAAAGAGCTCTACTAGGACATTACTCAGCAGCAAGCGCTGGTGTGTGTGCATGCATATTTTCAGCACCAGCAGGGATTGGTCACTTCCCTCAGACTTGATTAGCATGCTTCTGTTTTCAGCAGCACCATTTTGAGCCTTTTGGCAAATCACTTGAGAAAATAGTCAAATGTTATTTGAACACATAACATAAACTTTTGCTTCAATCAATGCAAGGTAGTCTGTTTAAAGCAATAAAGGCTTAAATTCTTGCTAAAATTTTGCACAACTTGTTTTGATGTCTTCACTGTTGAAAAGACCTGCTTTGACAGCACAAATTTCCATTCTGGTCCTGGCTGGTTTGGTTCAGCAGGGTTATGATACTCTTAGGATCTTTTTTGATCCATATGTTGACTAGAGGAAGAAAAAGTTTTGAATTTAGTCATCCTTTAAATATTTTTCATAATTGCACAAATTATTTGTTCCAAGTAAGATAGACTAATTTGAGAGAGTTCTGAAGTTAGCCTGCAGAGCAAGGCTTTCTCCAGCTGAAGAGAAAGAAGAAGTCCTTGAAGCAGCTGCTGTCCAGTTCAGTACCTCCACTCACTGATCACAACCCACCTTTGGCAGCCAGAGCATTTGTCAGGGCCGCCCACTGCACTGCCCTCTCAGCAGCTCACATGCTTAATCATAAGGCTTTGAATCAATGCCGTTTTCACGTATCGATAGTTGGAAGATTTTCCTGATGATTATCAATATATATCAAGATTTCTTTCAGCTATAGATAGGGCTGCTTGTTGCTCAATAGTCTTTGTCTTTTCAAACATATTTCTCAACAAAACTTTGTTGAAGTGTGAGCGTCAGAGTAAATTAAAGTGAATCATGCAACATGACATGGCGAGAACAATAATGTTCTACGAAGGTACGCACACACACACTGCATACTCTTCGTCTCCGGAGGCTGTAAAAAATTCTGCAGCTCCATGGAGCCCATGGCTCAGATGGCTGGATTCTTTGATGATCCTCCAAGCTTTTTTCACACACCGCCTGGTATAGATGTCCTGGAGGGAGGGAAGCTCACTTCCGATGATGTGTCTGGCAGTTTGCACCACCCTTTGCAGGGGTTTGCAGTTGACGGCGGTGCTGTTGCTGTACCAGGCAGTGATGCAGCCAGTCAGGATGCTCTCTACAGTGCTGGTGTATAATCATGTGAGGATGTGGTGGTTCATTCCAAACTTCCTCAGCCGTCTCTGGAAGAAGAGGCCCTGGTGAGCCTTCTTCACAATGGCCTCAGTGTGGATGGACAATGTGAGTTCCTCGGTGCAGTGGGCACCGAGGAATTTGAAGCTGCTGACTCTCTCCACCGGTGCTGCATTGATGGTGATGGGGCTGTGTTCTCTGTCTTTTCCCCTGAATTCCACCACAAGCTCCTGGTCTTGCTGACGTTGAGGGAGAGGTTGTGATCCTGACACCATCATGTCAGAGTGTGTACCTCCTCTCTGTAGGCTGTTTCATCATTGTCAGTGATTAGACATACCATCATTGTTTTATCAGCAAACTTAATGATGGCATTGGAGCTATGTGTTGCACAGAGACATGTTTGTACAGGGAATACAGGTGTGGGCTGAGAACACAGCCCTGCGGGGCTCCAGGGTTGAGGGTCAGTGATGAGGAGATGTTGCTGTCCATTCTAACCACATTGCATCTGCTTGAAAGGAAGTCCAGGATCCAGCTGCAAAGTGAGCAGTTTAAGCTCAGAGCCCAGAGTTTCTCATCAAGCTTGGAGGGCATTATGGTGTTGAATGCTGAGCTGTAGTTTACCAGCAGCTTTCTCACATATGTGTTCCTTTTTTCCAGTGGGAGAGAGCAATGTGAAGTGTAGATGCAATTTCATCATCAGTGGAGTGGTCGTTGCGGTATGCAAACTGTAGTGAGCCAGTGAGGCGGGCAGCACAGAGCAGATGTAATCTGTGATTAGTCTCTCAAAGCATTTACTGATGATGGGGGTCAGAGCAACAGGATGCCAGTAATTTATTAAAGTAATTTTGGATTGCTTTGGTACAGGCACAATGGTGGATGTTTTAAAGCATGTGGGGACCACAGACAAGGAGAAGGAAAGGTTGAAAATGTCCATTAAAAACTCTGGATATTCACCCGCCGGAATGATCAGGTTACATCCGCTAATTTGAGAGAGTTCTGAAGTTAGTCTGCGAGAGCTCGCTCCACGAGAGCGGTGTTATTTCCCTCGAAACGAGCATAAAAAGTATTTAGTTCATCCGGCAGAGAGGCAGCAGTGTTCACAGCAGAGTTTTTATTCCCTTTGAAGTCTGTGATGATATTAATTCCCTTCCACATGCTTCTAGATTCGGTAGTGTTTAACAGACCATCAATCTTGTCCCTGTACTGGCGTTTGGCTGCTCTGATAGTTTTGCAGAGGGCATAACTGGCTTGTTTATGCTCCTCCACGTTCCCAGAATTAAAAGTGGAGTTCAGCGCATTAAGTGTCGCACGAACATCGCTAGTAATCCACGGTTTCTGGTTAAGGTAGATCCGTATTTGTTTGGTCGGTACAACATCCTCTATGCACTTCCTGATGAAACACATTACACTATCAGCATAGACCTCGATGTCATTATCAGAGGTGGAATGTCTCCCAGTCCAAAACAGTCTTGTAGCATAGAATCTGATTGGTTCGACCAGCACTGGATCGTTCTGAGGGCGGGTGCTTCCTGTTTCAGTTTCTGCCTGTAAGCGGGCAGAAGCAGAATGGAAGAGTGGTCTGATTTGCCAAAAGGTGGGCGGGGAGGGATTTGTAGCCATCCTGGAAGGGAGAGTAGCAATGGTCCAAAACCCAGTCCCCTCATGTGTTGAAACTAATGCGTTGGTAGTATTTCGGTGCTATTGAAAGTTGGCTTTGTTAACGTCCACGGTCACAATGAACGTGGCCTTAGGGTGTGCGGTTTCCTGCTTGCTTATACTCCCATACAGTTCCTTGAGTGCAGGTCTGTGTCGGCTTGTGGCGGGATGTACACAGCTGTGATAATGATTTCCCTCAGTAGCCAGAATGGTCGACACAGAAGCATGAGAAATTCCCCATGGGTTCGATGGTAAATGGTCTGCACTTATATAGCGCCTTTTTAACCTTAGCGGTATTCAAAGCACTTTACACTGCGTCTCATTCACCCATTCACACACCAATGCTAGCCTGCCATTGGGAGCAACTTGGGTTTCAGTTTCTTGCCCAAGGACATATAAGCATGTGGAGTCATGTGGGCCGGGAATCGAAACACCAATCCTGCGATTAGTGGACAACCCGCTCTACTACCTGAGCCAAAGTCTGGAATCTCCGCAGACATCCAAGTTTCTGTAAGGCAGATAATGCAGCAGTCCCTTGTCTCTTGTTATAAATAGATCCGTGCTCTCAACTCACGAAGCTTGTTGTCCAGAGACTGAACATTTGCCAGTAAAATACAGGGTAGCGGGGATCGATTTGCGTGACGTCTTAATCTAATGAGTGGCTCTCCTTCCCCTTTTCCGGTTGCGTTTCCACGGCCGGGCTGCCCAGACAAAGGGCTCTGCTGTCGTGTTTGTAAACAGTGGGTCGGCATTGAGGTATTTAAAGTCTGTTTTTTGGTGTGCTATTGCAGAACCAATGTTCAAAGTTGTTTGTCTATCATAGACAATAAGGCAGATAACATCCAAGACAAAAAATATAATAATTATAGACGAAAGAAACAAAAAACTGCTATGTTGGGTTGTAGCTTGCAACGCAGCAGCCATACTCTGCACCATCTTGAGCATCTAAGTTTACATACACTTAGGTTGAAGTCATTAAAAGTTATTTTTTAACCACTCCACAGATTTTATATTATCAAACTATAGTTTTGGAAATTAATTTAGGACATCTACTTTGCGCATGACACCAGTCATTTTTTCAACAATTGTTTACAGACAGATGGTTTCCCTTTTAATTGACTATATCACAATTCCAGTGGATCAGAAGTTTGCATTCACTAAGTTAACTGTGCATTTAAGTAGCTTGAAAATTTCAGAAAATTATGTCAAGCCTTTAGGCAATTAGTCATTTAGCTAATTGGCTAATTGGAGTCTATTGGAGGTGTACCTGTGGATGTATTTTAAGGCCTACCTTCAAACTCAGTGCCCCTTGACGTTATGGGAAAATCAAAAGAAATAAGCTAAGACCACAGAAAAATATTTTTGGACCTCCACAAGTCTGGTTCATCCATGGTACCAATCAGCCATCATACCGCTCAGGATGGAGACACATTCTGTCTTCTAGAGATGAACGTAGTTTTGTGGAAAAAGGGCAAATCAATCCCAGAAAAACAGCAAAGGACCTTGTGAAGATGCTGGAGGAAACAGGTAGACAAATATCTATATCCACAGTAAACAAGTCATATATCAACATAACCTGAAAGGCTGCTAAGCAAGGAAGAAGCCAATGCTCCAAAACCACCATAAAAAGCCAGACTTCAGTTTGCAAGTGCACATGGGTACAAAGATCTTACTTTTTGGAGAAATTTACTCTGGACTTATGACCATCGTTATGTTTGTAGGAAAAAGGGTGAGGCTTGCAAGCTGAACAACACCATCCCAACAGTGATGTATGGGGGGTGGCTGCATCATGTTGTGATGGGGATTTGCTGCAGGAGGGACTGGTGCACTTCACAAAATAGATGGCATCATGAGGAAGGAAAATTATGTGAATATATTGAAGCAAAATTTCAAGACATCAGCCATGAAGTTAAAGCTTGGTCACAAATGGGTCTTCCAAACTGACAATGACCGCAAGCATACCTCCAAAATTGTGGCAAAATGCTTTAAGGACAACAAAGTAAAGGTATTGGAGTGGCCAACACAAAGCCCTGACCTCAATCTGATAGAAATGTTGTGGCCAGAATTGAAAAAGTGTGTGCGAGCAAGGAGGACTACAAACCTGACTCAGTTACACCAGTTCTGTCTGGAGGAATGGGCCAAAATTCTGGCTACTTACAGTGAGAAGATTGTGGATGGCTACTCAAAACGTTTGACCCAAGTAAAACAATTTAAAGCAATGCTACCAAATTCAAACAAAGTGTATGTAAACTTCTTATCCACTGGGAATGTGATGAAATAAATAAAAGCTGAAATAAATAATTCTCTCTACTATTATCCTGGCATGTCACATTCTTAAAATAAAGTAGTGATCCTAACTGACCTAAGACAGGCAAAGTTTTCTACAATTAAATGTCAGGACATGTGAAAAACTGAGTTTAAATGTTTTGGCTAAGGTGTATGTACATTTCTGACTTCAACTGTACAGAGAAATTGCATAATAAAGCCATTTCTAATTGATAGTTTGCGCAGTGACACCAGTTTCATACACTAATCTGCAAACTCATCAAAATCATTGTTAATGTTTTGAAGAAGTGTGTGATACATGTTAATGTGTGTGTGTGAAACCTGTGCCTCTTCCATGCCAGCTTTAGTAAATGTTATGTAGTGGTAGTATACCACTATTATACCATAATAGTAATAGTAGTATACCAAAACTATTATGTCATACTACACTGAATGGAATGCAACTGGCAGTGAAATGAAAACACACAAATTAGGCTTCTAATTTAAATATTGGTTGATGCCAATAAATCAAAGCCTCAAAAATGTATCAAATAAAATAACGTATGATCAATAATAAATATGTCAATATTTTATGACATCACTATTTATCATCATTGTGGACAAATGCACGCACGCACACACACGCACACACATTTGGTCAAAACTATATTCTATCCTCTCATGTTCAACAAGAGCAATTCAGCTTTCAGTGTGCACAGCATGGAATATAGTTTGTGACAAGCACACTGGTTTGTCTAGTCTTTATTTTCTGAAACAACTGAATGATTTACAAGAAACATCATTTATTAAACATTCATCAAAGCATTCATGTACTTGTGTAATTTGATATCTAAGGGAAAAAATATTCAGTGTGAAATAATGTAGGACAGGAGTTGATTTTATCCATTAGGATTCTATTGGATCGAAACACAGTAGACCATGACATTATTGTTTAATATATTTTCCTGACTGTGTGGCTTCTGTTATATCAGTAATAAGTTGTTTTACAGGCAAAGTTATAACATTCTGATGAAACAAACTAATTTACTGATGAATCGTGCACAATAAAACCAGTAATATTATGTAAATTTATAGGGGCAATTTTGATTTCATTGTCTTTAAATCACATTTACTTGGCAATAAATGGACAACTTTCTCTGTATAAGAGAACAAATGTCTCAACCCTCAGTCAACCCTATCCATATCTCTGTGATGCCCTCAAACTGATTAATAATGCAATTGTTTCTTAGGTGTGTGTGTGTGTGTGTGTGAGTATTTGTCAGAGCGATTGTGTTTGGGCTCCAGTGATAGCATTTTGCCTTTTTCGCTCTGCTGAATTTATGCACAGTGTCCTCGAGAGAGAGAGAGAGAGAGAGAGAGAGAGAGAGAGAGAGAGAGAGAGAGAAGAGTGCTCCATTTCCCACATGCATCTTTCAATTTCTTTTCATCCCTCTCTATCTTTCCCCTTGTATTTGCTCGCTCTGTTCCCCTATTTTTCAGCAGGCCGAGTTATCTTTTAAACAATTTTTATTTTCAACTCTGCCAGCTTATGGCATTGTGGCATCTCTGTGTTGCCCAGAGCAACTCCGGACACAACGATGCAGACTTGTTGTCTTGAACTTAACATGTCTACTGACATTAAAATAAAGTAGTGATCCTAACTGACCTAAGACAGGCAAAGTTTTCTACAATTAAATGTCAGGACATGTGAAAAACTGAGTTTAAATGTTTTGGCTAAGGTGTATGTAAATTTCTGACTTCAACTGTACAGAGAAATTGCATAATAAAGCCATTTCTAATTGATAGTTTGCTCGCTCTGTTCCCCTATTTTTCGGCAGGCCGAGTTATCTTTTAAACTATTTTTATTTAATCTCTGCCAGCTTATAGCATTGTGGCATCTCTGTGTTGCCCAGAGCAACTCCGGACACAATGATGCAGACTTGTTGTCTTGAACTTAACATGTGTACTGACAGTTTTTTTATGTGTGTGTGTGTGTGTGTGTGTGTGGAGAAAGTTGCTGTATGATGATATATTGCAGTTTCTTTTAGGATGGGTAAAATAGAGTGAGGCTGAAAGACTAAGTGAAGGATCCACATATCGCTGCATACTGTTCTTTCAATGTTCCGCACAATGACCTTGCATTAATCTATGACAATGTTATGTAATGTCAGAATCTGAATTTAAAGATTTGAAAAAGAGCAGCTGTTCCAGGAGTAGTATTTAAGATTAACCTGGAGCTCTACAGTAAATCTGATGCAGATTTAACCATTATGGCGTTGTCTTCTTGTCATTTTTACCCGAAGATTATTTTCTTTTGCCTGAAAATGCTAGTCAATTGTATCCTGTTATACTAAAACTTTCTGACTTTGTTCACACAGGGTATCAAAATGTTGCACTTTATGTCCCACTTTGTTACACTTGTGGCCTTCCTGGTCAAAAATTACTGGACAATTCAAAATTGCTTATAAATCTCTCATTATGCTTATTATTACCAAATATTGGATTACTGTAGATCTTTTTGTAAACTTGTTAGGGCCCGAGCACCGATGATTCGAGGATCCTATTGTTCCTCTAGGCATTTATTATTAGGGCCCGAGCACCAATGGTGTGAGGACCCTATTGTTCTTCTAGGAGTTTATAATTTCTTTTCAAATGAATCAAATGTTTTAGGGCCTAAACATACTAGAAAACTCATGAAACTTTGCATACACAACAGAAGCGGTGAAAATGTACATCCGATATGGGATTCAGAATTATGTGGCAAAATGGCTCAATAGATTCGCCTACAAACATTCAATGATGTACGCTTTACGCTACGTTTCACCTAGACATACGAAAATCGGTATACATGTGTAACATGCCAATTCCTACAAAAAAGTATTTTGGACCCATGCCCTAAACTCAACAAGAAGTCAGCCAATTAGATTTTTCTCTTTAATTTTTGCTCAGTTTTTGCTATTTCCAGGCCTCGTACTTTAACAAACTCCTCCTAGAGATTTCATCACATCTACTTCATATTTGGTTTTTCTAATCGAAAGGCCTTGGCTATGCAAAATTGCAAATTGCAAAAGTTTTCAAGAAACAGGAAGTTGTTATAACTCATACATACAATGTCCAATCTGCCCCAAACTTCACAAGTTTGATAATAGTCCCGGCCTGAATACATCTAGGTGCCAATATTCAGTTTTAGTAATAGCACCACCTACTGGCAACAGCCAATTCCATGTCTTATACTTAAGCAAACTCCTCCCAGAGATCAACATTATATTTAGTCAGTCTTAATCTAAAGGCCTTGGTGATGTTAAGCTTTGGAGTATTCATTAAAGGGCGTGTCTGTGGAAGCCTGACAAAGTTCGATATGAAACATTTTTAATGCCTAAACTAAATGCTTGAAAACTCTTGAAACTTTTCAAGCATCTCAAAAGTTGGGAAAATTTACATCTGATACTGGTTTTAGAATAGCGCCACCTACAAATTCAATGAAGCAGCCCTCACACTACGTTTTACCTACACGTAAAAAATAGGCAGGCATATATAACATGTCAACACATACAAAAAAGTATCTTAGAACCATATCCTAAACCCAACAGTAAGTCAGCTATTGTGATTTTATTCTTAAATTTTTGCTCAGTTTTTGCCATTTCCTGGCCTCGTACTTTAATGAACTCCTCCTAGAGATGAAATCAAGTCAACATCATATTCGGTCAGACTAATCTTAAAACCGTGGCGATGCTAAATTGGGAGTTTTCTTTGAAAAGTTTTTCGCCATGAAACAGGAAGTTGTTATAACTCAAACATAAAATGTCCAATCTGCTCCAAACTTTACATATTTTGTTAGAGTGCCGGCCTGAACGCTTCTATATGCCAATATTTAGTTATAGTCATACTGCTACCTACTGGCAACAGAAAATTACATGTTTTACACTGTGATACACTCTTAACAACAATTAAGTGCTAAAAAATGCAAAAATAATAATATATATATATTTGAATTAGCACAGGTTTTGTATTTCTATTTGGAACTTACTATTTGGAACTACTGATTGTAGGCCTCATTGACCTGAGCTTATTTTCCTAATTTTTTGAATGAAAAAAAAAAAACATTATTTGTGGATAAGTTTGGCAATATTAAATAGAATATGAAATCATTATGTACTATTTATTACACTACACTCAAAAAAAAAAAAAAAAAAACTATTAGCCTATTTTTAAGATGTATCCATTTCAATTTAATAACAAATTTCCATCTAATTGAATTGAATAGTCTTGAAGAAAATGTAATTAATAAAACTTTTTATTTAGTTAAAGATTAGGCAATTCAATTAGATGGAAAATTGTTATTCAATTGAAATGGATAAATCTTAAAAATAGGCTAAAATATTTTTTGGATTATAGTGTGCTTTAATGTTTAACCAGGAAGTGTGTATTAAAATGCTTTTATTTTGTACAAAATATTTTAAATTTTTTTGTCACACTTGTGGTGTTCCTGGTCAAAAATGACCAGCCACTGAAAATGAATGGGAGAGATCAAAAATAAGAGAAACATTTTGTGATCAGGAGCATGCTCATCCATTAGATGAGCACATATTTGTATGTGTGCTTGCAAACATAAAGGCCTCTGACCTGTGCACACACACACCCACACACAATTGAGCAGTACATGCTTTCGTTTTAGGATTTTTATCCTACCCTGAACTTTTTCTGATATCCATTTATCCATCCACCATCATCACAGACACAGAAACACACACACACACACACACACACACACACACACTTGTTGTGTTTCCATGTTTTATGGGGACTTTCCATAGACATAATGGTTTTTATACTGTACAAACTTTATATTCTATCCCCTAAACCTAACCCTACCCCTAAACCTAACCCTCACAGAAAACTTTCTGCATTTTTACATTTTCAAAAAACATAATTTAGTATGATTTATAAGCTGTTTTCCTCATGGGGACCGACAAAATGTCCCCACAAGGTCAAAAATTTCGGGTTTTACTATCCTTATGGGGACATTTGGTCCCCACAAAGTGATAAATACACGCACACACACACACACACACACACACACACACACACACACACACACACACACACACACACACACCCCTGAACTTTCTTAGCCCCACAGTGACCCCTCTCCAATAGAATCTTTCTTTCATGATCTTTCTTTCGTCACACCTTTCAGACAAAATATTATGACAATGTGTTCATGCTCTCACAAAGAAGCAGATCAATAGCTGCTTTTCCACTATCGGGCCAGTGCGAGCCAGGGCTATCAACTGGCCAATCAGGGCCAATAGCTGGTGCCAACGTCACAAGCAAAAGAGGAGCTCAAGCTGAGGTATCATGTAATCTAGTTTTTAAGAATATTGAGTCTATATCAAATGCAAACATTTGCTAGCTATGTATTTATAACAACTCATCGACTGTAACTGCCATGATGTACCCAGTGTTCTCTCCACTGACAGAGGCACACTATCTGTGAAAGTTCACCGAACAATGGAAACTTATTTCTTTGGGCACCGCTTTGTTCATTGTGCATTTCAACAAAAAAAATATATTGTATTTTTGGTTGATAGCAGTTTCTACAGATTTCTGTTTAGTCTTCAATTTTATATAAATTTATTTGCAAATGAAGAAATTGTTAATATATTAGGAAGAAGAAAATAACAGTACACACTGTTGGTCCAGCAACCATGGATGGCATGTCCACGTTAACAATCGCATTTTCTCCAAAAATATAGAATCAAACCAATTGTACATACAGTGCATAGTGAATAAGACATTTACTTATAGCGCACATGACACGCTTTTAACTTGGGCTGCATTCGAATACATAGGAAGCTGACTTGCTACCTTGCTGCCTAATAAGTTAATGACTTAACTGACTTCTGTTTTGAATGCATGGAAACTGGTCTCCGAACAGTTTGTAACACACCTTATTTTCATCGTACCTCCGTATACACCCTCCGAAGGCAGCATTTTCCTAGATTCAGATGCAGCCTTGAAGTTCCAGCGTGAGCCTCAATCTCCTGAGAGTTTAAATAGCCTGGATTGCCTACTTGGATTGTCACAAAGTGATTTTTGGCGCCCTCAAGAAAAATATGGTAAAATATGGTCAAATGGTAAAATTTATCGGCCAATGCGATAATGAAAAAAGTAAAAATATTGGCTGATTTATCTACCTCTGCAATTTATCAGTCGACCACTAATGTTTACAAATATACAGAAGCTTTCCCACAACTAAGGTATATAAATCCTCATAGGGCCTTGCGCATCATTCACTTTGTGGCAGCAGAAAAGCCAAGCGGTTCTCTGTGTATGAGGCTCTTGATCACATCATTGATCATGACACTAGACCACTTGCCATGGTTCATTTAAAAAAAAAAGTCTTGTTTTTCTGAGCACCCCCAGTCATTTTCAATGGCCAGTAATTTTTTGACCGGGAACACCACAAGTATGACTTTCTGCCATTTATTTAATTAAAAGTGCTTCAAAACAAACTTCCCTGTTAAACATTAAAGCACACTAGTGTGATATATAGCACAGCATGTTTTCACATTTTATTTGCTATTGCCAAAATTATCCACAAAAAATGCTTTTTTTCTGTAAAACAAATAAAGTGCAGAAGCTCAGGTCAAGGAGGCATACGATCAATAAGTTCCAAAAGAAATACAAAACCTGTCCTTATTGAAAGAAAACAAGTTGACAAAAAGAGCAAATACAATATTTGGTGATAATATAGCATAATGAGAGATTAATGAGTCATTTTTGACCAGGAAGTTTCATTTAAAAAATGTAAAGATTAAAAATATTAGGATTAAAGCCAACTGATGGGTTAAAGATTATAAAAATTACATACAAATGAATGGAATATGGTAATTATCTTGTGCCTATTTATGAACCAATTAGTGTAATAAAGCAGCTATATTTGTAAACTGTTCAGTATGTTTATTTATTCTGGCTTAGGCAAATTGCACATTTATATTAGCATTTGCAAATCAGAGCACACTGAAACACACTGAGTAGATGCGGGCAAGAAACATTCTGTATGAACTGTCCCTAACTCATCTGTTTGGGCATATCTGTGAGTGAGAGCACGTGGGCGAAAGTTTTTTCCTAAATTACAAAACTATGTGAAAAAGTCCTACTTGAAAAACTGACCCAATCCTCTAATGTGAACCACTCTGAGAGCGCTGACAACAGTGTATTCACGCGTGTACACAGAAAAACATGTCATCACTCAAGCATTTTTTTCTGAGCTTTCCTACCGGAATTTCCATTCATAAAATATAAACACACATTAATATACAGTATACTGCCTCTGAAAGCGCTTACTAAAAATGATAATGTGTATAAGGCATAAACCTAGCAAAATCATTGCATTTTCAACATTTCAACATTTGGCCAAAAACCAAAAAGGTATTCTATCATTGCTTCTGAATATTCATACTTCCCTACTATATAGTATGCCAAAAACAGTATGCCAAAGGAGTAGTATGTCAGAATCCTCAGTATTCATTAAACAATAAGTGAGAAATACCCAGATGACCTACTATTTCCAGCAAAATTCTAAAGTGTGGATCGACTGGATACTTTACTATTCCATAATGCCTCAGCCACTTTGGAGATGTCATGTTTAAATGCTGGATTTTAATAAACATCAGATAACCACAAGTCAGGTGGCTCTTCTCAACTGTAAGTGCTATATATCACTTTAACAGACTTTTCAACCATATATTAGACCTTTTGTTTGGGTGAAAAAAGTTAATTATGGGGGACAAATCTCAATGTCACCACAGGTTTACAGCCCACCACCTTATCATCTTTTGGCATGGGTGGGTGGGCCCTGTCAATGCTGTAGTGGCAGCAGATCACAAACTTCAGTGCCTCACACAAATGGAAAAAGGGAGCTGATCAGCCATCAAAGATTAAGGCTCAAACCATAATGTTGCTATATATAGGATATAGGTTAATCTTTATAAATTTGATAAAATATATGGCAAATATAACAAATATAGAACTAATTGAATGCCAATTTTTTTCAAAATACATGACATTACGATTTATATGTATGTAAAGGGTAGAAACACAAGGTAACACAGGCAAAATAGTAGTTGAGAGGGGCTGTAAGTGACAATTGTGGACAGTTATGGTTATATTTTAACCGATTCCTTAATAGACATTGAAACAATAAATAGTAATTTTTACTTAATTCTTGAATGCATTTACAGTCAGTTTGAGCTGTTTGAACTTTTAACACTGATTTACATCAACTTAGCTCCAACTTTTCCATCTGAAATTCATTGCATCCTCAACGGAGATGATTTGTATCTGACTAGGTTTGCAGCGGTATACCGGTTTCACACTATACCGGTTTCACGGTATACCATGGTATGAAAATAGACGGTTATAGATTTGCTTATCTATGGTATTGAGGGGGAAAAAATGCAACTGGATGGAGAATCTCACCTGCAAATGCTCATCTCCTTTCCTCGTATGTCAGACTCGTCCACTTGCGCCACACACACACATGCAGCAGAGAAAATGTCAGAGAGAAGTAAGGCGAGGGGGTCTGACATAAGTGAGTGTGTGTGTGAGTTAAAGCAATGTTTCTCAACTGGTGGATCACAGGTCTTTATGGACTGGGTCGTGGACAGCAGGGAAAGAACAATGCCATGGTTCTTCAATTGAAGATATTTCGGCGGCCACCCAAGGGACAGCCTATATAGGACTGCCGAGGCAGATTTAATGATAATCTCGCAATCAGCTAAATGCTTCTCATCTGCACTTTTGGACAAGTGTAACGGAACCAGCTTGCTATCATGATCTACTCTTCTCTCTGGCGCACGCATGCAACAAACGGGCTACCCTCAATATTGCGGAGCGAAGACCTCAAAACTGATGTGACCAATTTAAATTCTAGTGAGACTTTTCTAGTTTGAAGCATTACGGAGGAAGTCAAGTCAAACCTCTCAAACAGTAGGCAGACCTGACATGCACTGAGGAGGAAAAGAGCAACACTGCTATGTACAAATTATAATTTTTTTCATTATGCATCATCACCTTTACAAATTGTTTCACGATTTTACATGAGTAAAAGTAACTTTTATATTTTGACAAATTGTTATAGTTTCATATGAAATAATCTAAAAGGTAGAATCTATTAGACCTAATTTTATATCAACTGTGGCAGTTGTAGTGAAAGTTTCACGATGTGTTTCAGCTTGTATTTATTTTTTCATAAATACTATAATTTGTTATTATTACTATTATTTAAGACTAGCTACACTGACATATCCATGGTAATGAGGAGCCTTTCCTCCTGTGTAATATGTATGTTCTGTATCATGTATGAATTATCTTTGAAATTAGGAAACAAACAGGATAAGAATGGGCTCATGTAAGCAAATATGCTCTTCAATTTTGTCACGGTGCATGCTCTTGTTCTTGAAAACCATGAACAAATCTATGCAACATAAAAGGAAATGCGACCCAGGATACATTTTCCAATGGTGGGTCACCACTTGATTTCCAATGTAAAATCTGGGGTCTGAAGCAAAACCAGTTGAGAACCACTGAATTAAAGGTATAGACAGGAGCAGTCTGGCTGTGCTGTCGCGCACCTACAGTATATGTTAATTATGAATAATCATTGGACATTACTTTAAAAGCTCACACAGCTGATGTTATTTTTTATATAGTAGTTAATGTAACATGCTATGCTAACATGTAAACTAACATGCTTTAGTTATATCATGTTAAAGTTACATTTTTTATCATGTTTATATTTTGGTTTATTATTACAATTCTGTTGGCTTTCTTATTTGTTCTATTCATTTTCAAAAGGGAGACTTTTTTTACACATCAATTAAAAGTTTCAAGTTTCAATTATAAAATTGTTTGTTCAACCAACTTTTAGTGTCATTGTAACTGATAATAATAATTGTGTAATACCGTATACTGTGAAACCGTGATCTTTTCTGAGACGATTATCGTACCGTGAAAATCTCATACTGTTGCAACCCTAGATCTGATAATATTAAAATTATTAATTTTATATATTTATAAATGACGCTATGGAAAGTAGATGTTACGGGTCAGTTTGACCCAGTTCATATATGTATACATACTAGAAAGCTATAGAAAATATATGCCAGAAAACTTGCATTTTAAATTTGTAATGCAGTGTCAAAATGTCACCAGAGCCTAGAACTGAAACAAGAAAAAACAATATTAGTCATGGAATATATTTGTTCCACCATTATAATAACCACACACACACATAAACAAACTGTACATAGATATATTCCAATGTAAAAGCATTTTTTTACTTTTGTAAATTTGTTATTGGTTGGTTGTTGATAAAAAAGTTGTTGAGGGGTAAAATTATCTGTGATTTAAGAAGTCAATTTGACCCGCTGAGTGCTACAGTTTTACTTAAAAAATCATAAATATTTTGCACACACACACACTCAATCATGTAGTGTTTTTTTTGTTTTTAAATATACCTAATTTTCAATTCAATTCTAGAAAGGAAGGAAAATGCAAAGCTGAAGTTCCCATTCGTTCAGAAGAATAATGCTTTGATACATTTTAAAGCAAATAAAGTTATTCCGTTTGAAGTTACTATAACAAAGTTTTAGAATTTATTGAAATGTATTTAATCGACTGAAAATGTTATGAATTAACTATTTGTATTACATTGAAATATAAAGATTGTGTAAAGCAATTAATGAAAACTTTTGAATTAAAATGAATTGTGATGAATAAATAGTAATGCATTTAAAGCAGGACTGACCATAAATGGATATCTTCTAGAAATAAAACATCATAAAAAGTTTGAAGGTTGTCATTTAGATGTCTATTAGAATTTTGAATGAAATACTTTTTTCCCTTGGCTCCTTCCTTGGGTGAATGTTAAATGTATATAGCAAAAAAGTTTAAATGTTGCTTTTGTTTGTTTGTTTTTAGTTTTTTGCAAAACCAGAGAAGATTATTTTCCTGGTTGTTGTTATTACATCATGTATTCGTGTCACAGGTCAATACCCATGTTCCCGGATGAAGAATGTCCGGAATCTATTCATACTAAGATACATACATAAAGAACGTACTGTTTTACCGGCTGAGAAATGCTTCCTTCATCAAATACAGTACATTCTCTGACAGTATGCAATTTCAGATGCTGGGTATGTGAAAGGAGCAAACAAAGGGGAAAACAATGATAAATGGATTGTGGAAATAAAGGATTAATGAAACACAACAGACAAAGATGCCAGCTACTCAATGCACCAGCCATCCACCTGCTGCATTTCCTTTCTTTAAGCTACATAGTGGCATTGTCCTGTGACTTTTTAAAGCCTCATCTCTGCAGCTGTGAATAATTGGTAGTAATAAAGACACTCTAATTGGTCTATGACTGTTCAAAGGGCAATTACAGAGTGATCAGTATTACCAACAGGAAACATCCATAGATCTCTTAGCACAGAATTCAGCAAAAAATAACAGAAATCTCTTGGACAACTAATATTTACAAAAACTGAAAATGTAAATAGTATATTCTGTCTAGCTTTTGACAAATGTACAGTCCCTGTAGTCTAAGAGTAGCGGTCCCTCAGAAGAAAAGTTTAAAGTCTGAGTTATTGCAAAGGGTTTTCTACTGTTCCTTAATCTCTTTATTAGTTTTTCCCCACTACCTGTACCCAGCTGCATCCATCAAATAACTAATATGGGAATTTTAGGCCCTTGAGCTTTTGACCTGCTCACTTATCATCTGAAAGTTTTGAAGAACTTTGAGAAAATTTATTTTTTATTGAGTTTTGCAATGGATTGCCATTAAAGGTGCTGCAAGTGATGCTAGCCATTCTGAAACTTCTACCAGACTCCCATTCATTTGCATGCAAATGCAAGAGTTTGGAAATTTTATTTTCACTCAACAAACTATCAACCGCTTACTAAGCTGAATATGCTATTTAACTAAAATGATCTACTTCAGCTACCATTCTCTCAGCTTCCTGCTTCCCACACAGTATATGTGCTGCACTGTGAACATGCAAAATAATTGACAGGCAAAAAGAGCCTTAAAGGAATCTGATATTTGACTGTCATAGAGACAGGAGAGATATATTTTTGGACACCCAAATTAGGGATATCTGTCTGGTAGGGATATTTCCATGCCATTAAATGTATCATTCCTTAAAAAAATAAAAATGCTTACATTTACAATTTTCACTTCATGGTAATCATATGAAGTAATTTTTTCTTCTGTTGCTTAAAAACCTTTGCAGTCTGTTATAGGCTGTTTCAGGAGTGAAATCCAGAAGCATGTCAAGTCCTGTTGCTCGTACACTGTTTAATGTGACACATTCTGAAATAATAAAAATGACAGAAGCAACATGTCTTCATGAATAGTTCATGTAACCAATTTTTAATGACAGTGGATTGTTTATCCTAATGTGCGTTTAAGAGCAATGCACAGTGTTCATTTGTTTTCTACTTTTCAGAAAAAATCAAATCCATTAATCTTATTTAAATTTATTGAAACGTCAAAATCCTGTTTTTGTTTTATCCAGATGAAGTCAACAGAGGTGGACCAGGGCCTTTTCACAAACAGTTACTGCAAAGTGTGCAGCGCTCAGCTCATCTCAGAGTCACAGAGAGTTGCACATTATGAGGTGAGATCTGCTTTCTGTAGAACTCTCTGCCCTTTGTTTGTTTTAATGTTAGTCTTTTTAGATGCTTTCATCCAAAGGAACATGCAGTATACTTACAGTGCAACCTAGGGATTAAGTGCCTTGCTCAATTGCACAATGGTAGTAATTCATGGGGTTTGAACCAACAACCTTTCAGTTACCAGCCTAAATATGTAAACACTATATGCAACATCAAAACAACACCAAAGAGCTGATGGAGTGTGAAAATATAAATAAGGCCATGATACAGTATAGTACACATTCATCGAAGTCTTTAAATTTCATTGTAAACATGCAGGTTAAAGGAATACTCTGGGTTCGATACAAGTTAAGGTCAATCGACAACATTTGTGGCATAATATTGATTACCACAAAAAAATGAATTTTGACTTGCCCCACATTTTCTTTAAAACAAAAAGGAAAAATGTTGGTTTCAGTGAGACACTTACAATGGAAGTGAATATGACCAATCTGTATACGATAAAATACTCACTGTTTCAAAAGTATAGCCACAAGACATAAACAATATGTGTGTTAACATGATTTTAGTGTGATAAAATTGCTTTTTAACCTTTTCTGTGTAAAGTTTTAGCCAATTTTACAACTTCATTGCCATGACGATGTGATGTCAACAAACCATAAAATATTATTTAAACAACTTTACAACTCAAATAATATTAGTGCTTTTATAAAATTGCTTCATATTTCTGCCTCTAGCCCTCCAAAAATTGGCTCCATTCACTTCCATTGTAAGTGCCTCGCTGTAACCTCGATTTTGTTGAAATAATGAACAAGGCGAAATGATTTTGTTTTTGTGGCAATCAACATTATGCCACAATTGCTGTTGATTGAGCTTAACTTGTATTCCTTTAACACTATATACTAACATTATCAGTTATATTTAGGTTGATTGAATGTCTCATAATAACAGTAACGTTTGACTACCAGACAAAACTGGGAATATTATGCATCATTATTCGATAGTTCTGGTCCTCTAATCTGATTGGACAAGCAGTTTGGAATTTTTTTGCTTAGTTTGGAACTATTTCCATTAGTGGGGCAAAAATGTACAAACAAAACTACAATATGTCTAAATTGTTAGATTCTCGATATTATCTTCTTGCTTATACGCTCGCTGAGCATTTTATTAGGAACACTATTGTCCTTTTTGTCTGAGATGCTATTTTGCTCACTACAATTGTACAGAGTGGTTATTTGAGTTACCACAGCCTTTCTGTCAGCTCAAACCAGTCTGGCCATTCTCCGTTGAGCTCTCTCATCAACAAGGCTTTTCCATCCAAAGAACTGCTGCTCACTGGATTTTTTTTTAAATTTTAGTACCATTCTGAGTAACATAGTGTGGGGGTGGGGGCATGGTGGAGCATTCTTCTGATGAGAGGGAAAGTGGTAAGGCTTCACCGCTGGGTGATTATTATTACTAATAAGTGTTGTGCATTTAGAGATGCTATTCCTCTTACCACTATTGTACAGAGTGGTTATCTGAGTTACGGTAGTCTTTCTGCCAGCTCGAACCAGTCTGGCCATTCTCGGTTTACCTCTTTTAGCAACAAAGCAATTCTGTCTGCAGAACGCTAACTGGATGTTTTGGTGTTGGCATCATTCTGAGTAATCTCTAGGGATTTTGAGCATGAAAATCCCAGGAAATCAGCAGTTACAGATGCTCAAACCAGCCCATCTAGCATCAACAATCATGCCACAGACGAAATCACTGAGATCATTTATTTCTCCCCCATTCTGATGGTTAATGTGAACATTAACTGAAGCTCCTTACTGCTGCCAAACGATTGGCTGATTAGATAATAGCATTAATAAGTGCAAACCGCAACTATCATTAAAAGGGCGAAGTTATGAAAAAATGGCTTTCATGCTCCTAATGTGCAGAGACGTGCAGTGGGCACAGTGATTTTGTGCTGAGATCCATATTTATGGAAGAGAATCTCTCTCTCTCTCTCTCTCTCCTCACTCTCACTCTTGCTCCCTTCAGACAAAGTACAAATTGTCAGAGGTGGGACCAAGTCATTGTTTTCCAAGTCACAAGTAAGTCTCAAGTCATTGCAAGTCCCGAGTCAAGTCCCAAGTCAAGGCAGGCAAGTCCCAAGTCAAGTCCCAAGTCAAGGCAGGCAAGTCCAAGTTAATTTACAAGTCCTCAACCTTTAGCTTCAAGTCTTAAACAAGTCATTAGTGCGCTTTGCCCAAATTAGTGTCAGAGTATTAATTACTATAGTAAATTATAATAATTTTATCTAGAAGTTTCTAATTTATAATCTAATTTGATCTTTTTTTATCGATATCTACCTGTAAAGACTAAAGAGGGTAATAAAGATGATACATGGATCGTATCTTTGGACACACATTAAGGCAAACCAAACTTTTACTCTAAATACACAGTGAAAGGATGCTGAACGTGCTTAACTGGTGAATGAAATCTGAAATATTACCAAGCAGTGGCTAATTGCATACATTTAAGTTGCATATACGAGTTATATACTTTAAAGGGCTGCGAACAGAGTAAATGATCGGTTTTGTGATTTTTAGAACCATAACCAATATAATTAAATAAATATAGCTAAACGCACGACAGAGGACAGCACGTCCGCAAAAGAATGAGTGTGTTTACATGCAAATTCTAACCAGTTATGCTCAAAAAGCACCAACGTGTGTGGTCACAATAAATGGCGTTCCTTTATCGAGGTCATACAACAGCGTAATAAAACACTGGGTAGATTTTGCCCATTACATCAGTTGCTATAACACGTTAAATGCTACTTACCGCAGTAACAAAATTGTTTGCGGTTCGATATGCAGACTTTGTTAGCCTGTAAATCTGCTATGTGCTGCCATAGACATGTATGTTACTGAACCCATAGCTGATGTAAATTAGTTAACAACTTACCTCTGTCTGTGGATTTTCAGATGCCTCACAAAATTGGACGTTGTCGACGAGGTGTCTGTAATTTTGGAACCACAGGTTCTACATGTTGCAATCCTTTTGTTGCCTTTAACGCTGTATTCAATATATCCCAATTATATCACCTTTGGTATAATTTTTGCTGTGTCCTTGTCCTTAAATGCGCGCCGCAGTCTTCAAACTTGGTCCAGCTTTTGTGGAAGCTGATTGGTTGGTTGTCTGATTGGTTGAATATGGAGCGTTGAAATGCAGATTTGAAAATCAAATTAATCGTTTATTTGGTAACTTAATCGTTGACTTACTGCACATTTTTAATTATGCAACAATTATCTTTGGTTTTAAAAAAGTAAAGTATTTCCAAGTCAGACGGCTGAAGTCCAAGTCAAGTTGCAAGTCTTTTTTAATTCTATCGAGTCGAGTCGCGAGTCATCAAATTATTGACTTGAGTCCGAGTCAAGTCCAAGTCACGCGACTCGAGTCCACACCTCTGAAAATTGTAACCTTGATCCTCAAACGCAAGCTCAGGTATTCACAGACTGTGTTTATCAGAGAAGTCATTACTGATTAAAGTTCAGATTTCACTTTGAATTTTACCTTCTGTTTAGAGAGACACATGTCTCTGTCTTATTAATTAGGCATATTTAGCTGTTCAGCTGTGACGTCAATTTGTTGGCGAACCCGGAAGTCTTATTTGCCATGGATTCCCTCTGGATTTTTCTATGGGTTTCTATAATGGGGTTTTTGAACTTATGAGTAAAATAAGGTCTGTGGTAAACATTGCTTGATGAAAAGTGGACATTTTATTCTACAATATAAATTACACACAGTCATACCTCAAACTTGAATTTTGAAGCCATATTGATTTAAATTAAATTTTATTTTAAATGCACAGTGTTTTCAAAATTCACATTTGGGGTATAACTGTGTTATTTAGGTTTTAGAGCAAAATGTCCACCTTTTGTCAAGTAATGTATACCACAGACCTTATTTTACTCATAAGTTCAAAACCCCATTTTAAAAACCCATAGGAAAATCCAGAGGGAACCCATGGCAAATTATCTTCTGGGCTTTTGGACTACAAGCTGAACCGCTTAATTGTTTGAGTATTTTAGAATTGGCAGAGAACACAGAACTGATGAAGAATCAGTATATTTATATCACCATTAAATACAGAGATTCATTACTCTGAAATGTAATTTTCTTTTAAATGCATGAACGGCTTGTAAAGCAACTTCAAAAATGAGCCCTACCGGTCTTCCTAGGTTGCCTATTAAAGCCTGTAGACTGATTTTCATGCGAAGGGAGCGGGTCGCTTTTGCCGGGAAAATCCAAAGGATGTGACGTGTATACGCGCTCCCGAGAACCTTGCCTCAGTAATGGCTTCTCTTCTGCATCAACAGACAGTCTGCAACATTAGGTAACGTTATCTTAGAGATGGAATCCAGCAAACGTCCGGCTCCCAGCACAACACCGACTCCTACACAAACTCTGAGTATGCCAAAAAAAATAAAAAATATTCCCATCTGGCTAAGCGGGAACGTGATTGTGGTCGAGCGAAAACTAGAGTGAACATTGGTAGGGCATTTGATTCCTGGAGGGACCTTCATCGGTTTTGAGGATCAAAACCAACCCCGAGTTGGTGTTCTTCTTATTGGACAGGTAAGCTTATATAACTGCAAAGCATGTGAAATATAGTGACATAAGGATTGATCTGTGTAATTTTAGCTAACTTGATCTTGCATTCTAACTCTGACGAATTGCAAGATACTTTGCTTCATAACTTTCAAATAATTTAAACAATCTTCTCTTCATACTAAATGTCAGGTATGCAGGATAAATTTAAGCAAATACGCAGGTTTCTTATTCACAGTACAACATATGACATACAAAACATACAATAGTGCAACATAACAGTGCAACAGTAAACCGTCTGGTATAGTTCGGTAGTATGTAGCTGTATTTGTGTTAGCTGATAAGACGTTTTAGATTAGTCTCAAAGTTTGTAGAAAAACAATCATAACTGTGTAATTTTAATTATGCTACCTCATCTGTCATCATGATTTCAGTGAATCGCGTTCAGTTTCTTTGTATGTTACGTCATTGTTTTGGATGCTGGATTGCTCATGTCCTTATGGAGTGTGTGCACGAGCACGAGCAACAGGTAGCTTGATGCAGTTCACATAATGGCCACAAGTGTCATTAAAAACAAGGATTTCTGAATCTTACATACTGCACCTTTAAACAATTTCAAACACAGATTGAAGGCCAGCCCAATGAATCAAATCACTTTCTGTCTTCTTTAAACTGACCTAATATTCAGTAAATACATGTCATTAACACAGTTCAAATAAGCCCTGTATGGTTTCAATTCTGTTTTATTGAATTCTGTTGCACTTTTGTTGGCTCTGCGCCTGTAGAAGCACTTCACAGAAATCAGCGTCATGTTGTTGACTATGTGTGCCTGAAGTGTAACCCTTAATTGACAGTCTAGAGTGCTGTGTTCAGTTTTCAGTCAGTTTAAATTCATTTAAATTTTGCGTTGCGTATAGCAAAGCCAAAATGCAACGTCCGCACATGTGGACGCGGGGTCGCACAAGGATAAAGGTGTGCTTTTGAAATTCAGTATCAACAGAGGACATAAAGGGAATGATTTTCTTATGTGCACCACATATTTTAATCATTAAATTAAACAATGCAAACTTTAATTAAGTATTTTATTGATTAATTTCATTGTTATTATTCTAATTATTAATTTACATAATTCTGTATCCAGAATCTGTATATCATCTATTCAGTCTTTTATTGTCAAAATTTTTGTGGTTAAAATATATTTTGGTGGTTTTGGTGTTAAATTTAATTTGAAAATAAAACTACAATTACCTTTTTGCATTCAAATTTGTCGGTATCTGAATTATAGAGGTTGCTTTGGGTTAAAACATCTATGGAGGCTTGGTGCTCAGATCATGGTTTTAGAAATTATGCTGAAAGCACAATTTTTCCCTCTGCAATGAGCTTTTAATCCACACTCCTGAAACATCAAAGACAGAAAGAAAGAGAGAGCCAAAGAGTTAGTGAGAGCGAGAGAGAGACAGAGTGGAGAGAGAATTCACATATTTGAACTGAACAGTTCAGCAGCAGCTGTATTAAAAGGGACATTATTAATGCATTAGAAAATCATGGACAGGAATAATGCTTCAGGCATTAGTTTTATTTCGTAGTCCACAAGGTACTGATCTAGGGTCCCTGCTGTATTCATGTGCTGATTCTCAAGGTTATATCATGCCCTTTTGTGTGGTTGCACTATTACCAAGGTCTGTGAGAACATCACAGGTACAGGTCTGATAGAGATTATTGCTGAGCTCCAGGACAATATTTTCTAAATGTTAAATTCAAGCATCTGGAACAGAATGATATTAAAGATTCCTCATATCCGGTTACTTTTCACCTTGTGTTGCTTTGCTGTTATGACTGCTAACGCTATGCATCAAGATGAATTTTTTTTCTAAATATGAATTACTGACATCAGGTATGCATTACATAAAGCAAATAGAAGTTATTTGGATTCTTTAAAGCAGTAATTGAGGTCTGTGGCCTGTGTCTCCCATGGGGTGTAATCTCTGTGGTGAGCTGCTTCTGGATCTTTGATTTCATTTTGTTGTTTAGCTCTCTGTCTGTTTGAGTGCCCTTGGCTTGTGTTTTCTCCATGCAGTTCCGATCAGCATTTTCTAATCTTACATATGTATGAAAGGCAAAGCGGGAAGACTGCAGGCTCTTATTTACGCTTCATCATGGCGATATTATCAGTCTTCAAGGGCAAACCTCCCTTTCATCGTCCTGGACCCTCTTCTTCAAGATGTGTCGTGTGTCTCTGGTTCTGATGAGACCGCTTACAGTTAGAACTAAAGGACACTGATGTAGATGAGATTGGGAATTGTCAATGTGATTTTTCATGGCATAATTTAAGTTGGCATCTGGTTACAGTGACTAATTTAGCTTTTTAAAGGAGTGTGGCGGAGAAATGTAAAATATTACTGAAAATAGCTGTTTTTTACTTTAAAGCTGAAGTGTGCAAAGAGGCTTCCACACAACTCATGTCAGTGTTGCTTAATACGTTATGCTGTATGGAGTGAAGTGCCAGAGTTATTGCAGGCATCACATTGCGCTTCCATCAAGCGTTGTAATGTGGTGCATGATATAGGAGAATTCTCAAGACTGAATGCAAAACATCAACTAACATGACATTAAAATAGTTTATCAATTACTTCATGCCTCATTCTATGAGTAAAATTCACACGTAATCTGTAAAAGAAGATGTTTTAACTACTTGATGATGATTTAAAATAATAAATATACAGTAGGTAATGTTTCATTTGTCTTGTTTACATTCTAAATTAATGGAGCTAATATGCTAGCATACTATATGTGGCCATAATATATGCCAATTACACTCTGTTATTGTAATTCGTGATGGCACTCATACTACTGCAAAGATGGGTGTATAAAAGACTGTTAATGGGCAGAATACAGACAAAAGACTGATAAGGAATATTTTACTTTGGGTAGTTGTGTGAATGGCTTTTGCTGTAGTAGGCACATGAGTGAATGTGCACCTAAGAGTATTTGAGTAGATTTTATTGCTTTTGTAGACTAATTAAATGTGTTCATGTTGATTGATTTTAACTGACTTAACTGGAATTAGCTGTCGGCCTCAAAGTAGGTGGATTTCCAGGTCACACCTAATGATGACGTGAACCAATGGCAGTAAGAAGCTTAAATTTTCCTAAAAGTTCCCCCTAGCAACCTGTTACAAACCACAGAAACAAATGGAAAAACACCTTATTTTTGGACAGATTGGAGGGACCTTAAGGTTCAAACTAGCTTGACTTTCACCCTGTTGCCACTGACCTTTTGAAGTGACAGCCAATGATTAATGGACAATTCAGATGACATATTGGCAATGCAAGCACCAAAATCAAAACATAATGTTTAGTGGAGCACGTTTCATGTGTAGGTCAAAGCTGCACTTGATGCTAGTGTTGAGCAGTGCATTCAAGCATTGATATGAGTCATGTGGACGCTCCAAAATGTATGCACCACTGGCCTCACCAAGTGGAATTGCAAAAATAATGATTAATTTCATTTTAAACATGTTTCCCAAGTACTTCTCCAATCTGCCATTGGTCGTGAAAACAGATAGTCCTGCCCCAAAGCTCATGTTATTAGTTGAGCTGGCTGGGGTGCTTAAGCAAACAGCAATGTTTTGATAGTGTCAGAGAGCCACAGAGTTTACACATTTCAGGGAAATTAACCTACATCATGCACAATTACGTTCTCTGCATATTAAGTTGGGATATGACAAAATATTTTACATTGAAAAGGCACACTGGCTTTGAACTTCAATGCATCCTCTTGTGATTAAATTGATGTTAAATTTAGTGGGATACATTTGCTTCAAACATTGATATTATGTTTGAGAGCAAAGCTGCAAAGAAACTGATGACAAGTGGTTTAAAATAAATGTGATTTGAAAACTTTAAATCAGTCAGATGATATGTCATACAGGATAAATTCCCTCAGGTTATATAGTACATACACTACTTTATAAATGTGAATCTTGTATTGCGTTTAAACTAAACTCACCCCTTAGCCTCAAGAGGTCTGACATTGATTCAGCACAGCCCACTTAAACACATCTCCTCTGTTATTACCTAACAGAGGATCAGTAAGGCCTTAAATTGCTGCTCTAAATTTGGCTTCTACAATTAGCTCCTCTACAATTGGCTAAGCCAGAATGTTCTTGTTGGCCATACAACTGTAAGAGTTGTAAAAAAAATTCCCGGTGAGATTTCTTGCTGCTTTTCTGATTGTGGTAATCAGAAAACCTTAAAATAAACTTGAACAAATAATTAGATGCACAAGTCTAATCAAACAAAATTATTTTCCACCCACAGCATCTCTTTCAAAAGCAACATAAAGAAAAGGCTCCAGTAATTGGATGGCTTTAAAGCTAGTCATCATTTGTGGGTGAAATATCTCATATTGTACATTATAATTAATCTATTGTCAGCTGATATTACTTCTTTTTTTCCTTTTAATACTGACCTGAGAACAAAGCCAGTTATATAAAGCTAATGTTTAATAAAGCCAACCAGTTGCTTTCCAGCATACAGTACACAGTATAAAGAGCAGTCCAAGTTATTTTATTTTGCAATTTCTTTTAATTAGTGCTAACAGTCGATTAAAAGTTTTAATTGTGATTAAATCACATATTTTTTGTAGTTAATCTTGATTAATCGCAGATTTTGAAAGTGCTGAAATTTAAGACTGTATATATATATATTATATATATATATAATTTCCGTGTCAAAATGAATTTTATTTCCATTATAGGTGTGAAAATAAAACAACATGTAGCAATATAGTGCTTTATTAACATTTTACAAACAAAGCCTTCAGCAAGAACTGCAATAAAATATCACCAATTCAAGTAACATTAAACATTTCCCAGTGGGAGATTGACTAATTGAAAAAACTATTTTATCCATAGGTTGAACATTGATGTGGGCATTAAATCTCTTAAACTCTCATCCTCCACAATATTAATCTGCTGGTGGACTGTGACTATCCTTTGTTACAGCAATCATGAATCTGTGTTCATAATTCCATGACCATGAAAAGCACTTCCAGACAAAAATATCTCATTCTGCGTTTTGGTGATAGTTATGACTTGACTTGCTTCTGTGGAATTAAAATGCACTTTACAAGTCCCATCTGGGCTTTTTTTTTGTACATCAAATAGAGCTAAGAGCTCCTTTCTCCATCATTTTATCACTGACAGGGAGTCTGTCAGAGATTCTTTTATTTACTGAGATATCAACCTCCGTGGCTCTATAATTGGAGAGTATTATGACAGAAGAATGACTATAGATAGAATGTCTATATCTGTGTCCCAAACGTCACACTTACAAAATATCCTATGCACTCAGCCATGTAGTGTATGCATTTTCAATGTGTACTATCATCCTAAATGAAACACTTAACTTTTTTTTACTGCATTCACCTTTTAACAGCTGATGGGAGTGACGTTTCAAGTGCACGTGATGTGTTGCCGCTAGCTTTAGCGTGTTAGCCAACCTCAGTACAACATTTGTATCGTAAACAACATACATGCTTACACAGCTTGGGGTGATGGTAAAGCATTCAACTCACATTTGTAAGGTGCTCTATCCACTGAAGTTTTGCTGGATGCTACATTCTTCATTATTTACAACTGTTTTGTCAGACCAGCAGTGCAGCCAGGTAACTCTGCCCCTTTCACTAGTGCATGAAGTGTCCAACATTCCACACTTCGTTTTGACGGTTGAAAAAGTGCATCATCTGGGTATTTAAAGTACACTTCTTTTGTTGCATTTTCAGTCTAAACATACTACTCTACTATTTACACTACAAAATGGTGTAGATTTGTGCAGAAGTGTGCGATTTGGGATGCAACTTATGGGACCGCAACGGTATGCTATTTTATGCTAAGCTTGTAGGCTCATCTTGAAGGGCTCTAGCGCTGTGTTTATGAAGCGTGCGTCAGTGTAATGACTCCAGGCGGACACATTACAAAGGTTCACATATGTGTTTATGCTGTATTAATGGTAAATGCATTTTTTTAATTAATTGTATGCTTTAACGTATTAATTCTTACAGCTCTACTTTTATTGCATTATGCATCTGTCATGGTTTATGCAATTACATAGTCCAATGTTTAAATGGTTATTTTGTCAGTGCTGTGATGAGCTGCATCCATTCTGTTTAATTGTTGCATGCACATGCATCCATCATGCACCAGCTTCAGCTAGTATAAATGCATCATACATGTTTTTTGTTCATTCCAAGTCCTTCTGCAGTGATTACACAGGTTTGTTTCTGCCACTGAGGGCACCAACTGGTATGAAACCATGGGTGGGGGTGGGGGGGGGTTATCTGCAGTTTGGAATGCCCAATTCCCAATATGCTCTTAAATCCTCATGGTGGTGTGGTGACTTGCCTTACTCCGGGTGATGGAGGACGAATCTCAGTTGCCTCTACATCTGAGACGTCAATCCGAGCATATTATCACTTGGATTCTTGAGCGCGTTACCACAGAGACCTAGTGTTTGTGGATGCTTCACGCTATTCTCAACTGCATCCACGCACAACTCACCATGCACCCAACCGAGAGCGAGAACACATTATAGTGACCACGAGGTGGTTAACCCAATGTGACTCTACCCACCCTAGCAACCGGGCCAATTGGTTGCTTAGGAAGCCTGACTGGAGTCACTCAGCACGCCCTGGATTCGAACTTGCGACTCCAGGGGTGGTAGTCAGCGTCTTTACTTGCTGAGTTACCCAGGACCCCTCATGGATTCACTGTTTGAAAAAAATAAATAAAAGCAAACAAAAAACAATGATTACTACATTATCCATGTACAGTAATAAAATATAGCCATTAAGTTTAAGTTTGTGGCAAATCTTAAGTTCTTAATGTGGAAAGGAGGAAGCGGAGACTGAGTGAACAATCCACATAGACATGAATTTTTCCACTTTTCAGTGACACAATGAGACATTGGTTGTTCCACTTTTCAGTGTCACACATAACACTGCTATTCAGCAGTACACACAAGACTAGCTTTTCAGCAGCCACTTCACACTGACATGCAGACACACAGCTCTAGCATTTCTCTCTCTCTCTCTCTCGAACTGGTACTCCAGCACCTCTTTATATCGCTCTCGGCTGATTGCTAATTCTCCGCCAGGTGTTCGTCCTTACTGCACAGCCAGCTGGCCACATACCCCCATCACCTGACTCAAGCCGGGAACACAAACAGGATGAGGGATAGGGTAGAAAGAGAGAGAGATTGAGAAGAGAGGAAAAATCAATGATGTCGGGCGATGGCACTGGACCCCTCAACCGCACCTTTCGGTCACCAGCTGACGCACTGCTCCAGTGGCACCGGATCGAGCACTCCCTCTGCGTTGCAATCCTCTCCATGATGGCGGGTCTTCTTCCAGTCCCGGGTTTTGGAACCTATACCCTGTATAACAGACCAGGTTCTTAATGTGGAAAGGAGGAAGCAGGGAACATTCCACATCAAACATTTAATGAACACTTTTCTGTGTGTAACAAAAGCTTGCTTTTCAGCATCACATTCAATACACGTGCTGCTTTTCAGCAGACATGATCAACATAAAGACACACACACACACACACACACACACACACACACACACACACACATGTTGTGTTTCCATGTTTTATGGGGACTTTCCATAGACATAATGGTTTTTATACTGTACAAACTTTATATTCTATTCCCTAAACCTAACCCTACCCCTAAACCTAACCCTCACAGAAAACTTTCTGCATTTTTACATTTTCAAAAAACATAATTTAGTATGATTTATAAGCTGTTTTCCTCATGGGGACCGACAAAATGTCCCCACAAGGTCAAAAATTTCAGGTTTTACTATCCTTATGGGGACATTTGGTCCCCACAAAGTGATAAATACACGCTCACACACACACACACACACACACACACACACACACACACACACACACTACCCCTAAACCTAACCCTCACAAAAAACTTTCTGCATTTTTACATTTTCAAAAAACATAATTTAGTATGATTTATAAGCTGTTTTCCTCATGGGGACAGACAAAATGTCCCCACAAGGTCAAAAATTTCGGGTTTTACTATCCTTATGGGGACATTTGGTCCCCACAAAGTGATCACACACACACACATCACACACACACACACACACACACACACACACACACACACACACACACACACACACACACACACACACAGACTGCTTCATGCATCTCTCTCTCCTCTTTATCTCTCTCCCCGCTGATTGCTAATTCTTGCCAGGCTCATTCTACTGCACACGCTCACCACAAAGTTCTATTTTTTTATTTTTGAAAGTGGAGGGAGAGATGGGAAATAGTCAGGGAGAAGAAAGAGAGAGACAGAAATTGATTGGAGAGAAGAGAGGAATGGGATCAGGAAGGGACCTCAATCCAGGGCTGGTACAGTGTAACAATGTTTTTTGTGAATGTAGAGATATTCTGGGGGGAATTTTGGCCTGCTGATAGTGTTGTTCATTTACATGTGCTGTTTACATTGTTTTAGCACCTATGTCCAGTTGCAAGAGACCCGATGAAGGAATATTCCAGGTTTAATACAAGTTAAGATCAATCAACAGAATTTGTTGCATAATGTTGATTTCCAAAAAAAATTATTTAGTCTTTTCTTTGAAAAAAGCTAAAATCTGGACAGAAATTTCCATTTACAGTGGAAGTGAGTGGGGCCAGTCTGTAAACGTTAAAATACACACCGTTTCAAAATTATAACAACAAGATGCAAACAATATGACCCTGACATCATAACGCTGTAAACCCTTAAATGAGTATAAAAACGATAATGAAAACAACTTTACAGATCAAATTTTTGCAAGAGCTTTTATAATATTATAAGTTCCCCTTCTGTCGCTCTCTCCACGTTGTGTCAGAGAAGCGACACTAGGTGTCTCTCTTGAGCGCTGATATTCACCTCTGAACTATGAAAAAAGGCCAATGAGAGTTGGCAACCAGTATTTGCATGTCCCGCCCCCGGACATACGGGTATTTAAGCGGCGCAAATACGGGAGTTCATTCAGAAAATTTCTTCGGAGCCGATGGTCGTGTTTGCAGACTGCTGCGTTTTACACACCGAGTTCATGCTATCCTCTGCTGCATGCTGTTGGATTCTACGGCGCACAACAGCGGCTTGCTCCTGTTTGCACGGCTGTGCACTTCCTGCCCCTGAGCGCATAAAAGAGTGATTTTATTTAAAAGAGTAATTTCCTCTAAAAGAGCAAAAACACAGCGGCGTTGAACGTCCTTTTAAGGACGCGTCTTTATAAAGATGACTTTCCGCCCCTGTGTTGTTCCTGGATGCAGTAGAGTACTCTCCGCTTCCGACGGCCACAGCCGTTGTCTCGTGTGTCTGGGCAGCGATCACACTGAGGCTGCGTTGTGGATGGTTCATGTTCTCATTGCGAGAACATGACCATGACAACGCTACGGTCGCAGCTTGCTTACAACCGTAAGCAGGCCACTCCAGCCGCCCCGCGTCGCTCCTTCTTCCCACGGGATTGAGGACGATGTGGCTGGCGATGGAGGCGATTCGGGATGGCAGCGGGTGCAGCTCCGCCGGTACGCCCCTCGGACCACCCGCGCCCGGCACGCTCATTGACTCCCATCCCGCTCAAGGTGGCGGCGACTCGCCTCACAGCCAGTCTGCCTACCCTCTTGCGATGGAAGCAGATGAGTTCGCTGCGACATCGGAGGGCGTGGGCTCTGATGCTGAGGGCTCCTCTGGGCTGCCGCCTCGGGCTTGCACGCCCAGGAGGAGGCCGACGCACAGATGTCCGATATGCTTTCCGGGCAGCCAACAGCGTGGGTCTGGATTGGAACCCTCCATCCTCCCCACAGCCATCACGGCTGGACGATTGGTTCTTGGCGCTGAGCGCCACAGCCTCCCCGCCCAGTTCCTTTCTTCCCGGAGGTGCATGATGAGCTGACATCTTCGCGGAGAGCACCCTCTCCACTCGCCGCACCGCCACCTGCTCATCCGCCCTCGCCACCCTCGACGGCGGAGCGCCACGGGTACACGGAGCTCCCAGGTGGATAGAGCTGTTGCGCTCCACTTATGTCCCGAAGCACTACCACCTGGCGGGGCCGCCCTGTACTCCCTTCCCGGTCCTGTAGAGCAACATCCTCGCTCACCGCGAAGGCCTACAGCGCTACCGGACGCGCCGCTTCGCCCTGCATGCCATGGCTCTCCTGCAGGTCCACCAAGCCAAGGCACTTCGCAACATGCACGGGGGTGGCCCTGATCCCGACACGCTGCAGGAACTGCGCTCAGCGACTGACCTCGCCCTGAGAGCGACGAAGGTCACAGCGCAGGCACTCGGGCAGGCGATGGCCACTCTGGTGGTCCAGGAACGTCAGCAATGGCTGGACTTGTTTGAGATACGTGAAGCTGACAAGACTCGCTTCCTCAACGCCCCTGTCTCCCAGTTCGGCCTCTTCGGCGACACCGTTGAGGACTTTGCCCAGCAGTTCTCCCTGGTGAAGAAGCAGACAGAGGCCATTTCAAGACATCATGCCGCGCCGCAAGCTTGCCACTCACGGCCCAGGCCCCACCTGCTCGCCGAGGGCATCCTCCCGCTGCCAGAAGACCTTCTGCTCCGCCCCAACCTGGGCCCAGCTCTCAGCCCCGGCGCCGAGCAAACCGCAGGGAAGCTGAATGCCCCTGCCTCACGGACCCCTTCGAGGACCCGGAAGGCTCCCAAGCGTCCCTGAGACAGCGGACCCAGAGGACAAGAAGTTAGCTCCGAGGTGGTAAGACCACTCCGCCCCCAGTGGAGGGCCGGGAGGAGAATCTTTTGTTTTTTCATTTGCCGCACCCTGACAGGGGCTGCGTACCAAATTCTCAATAAAAGAGCTATTTCCTTTACCTCTGGGTCACATGGCTCGCAAATGCCGTTCTCACGGCACTGTGCTTTCAGGCCTCAACAGTCTCGGCGCCCAGGATGCGGTGCTCCGCCCTCAGCCCCACGACTGTTCCCCGGCCGGCCGGTTCAGACGAGTCCATAGGACGCCAGCATCAGACCTCCTCCTCAGTCACTGAACCCGCCCCTGCCGGGTGCGCTGAACAAGGTAAGTGCTTTGAGTTTATTCTCAGCACCAGAGCCTCGGGACGCCACAGCGCCTCCCGACGCCGCGTTACCTGTTCCACGACCGCTGCAAGCCCGCCGGGTACGTCCAAAATACTCGTCCCCTTGGTGCCCCTAGCACGGAGCTTAGAGGCATGGCTTTCACTGCCCAGCTCGTCACGGTGGCTGCACCGGACCATCCGACTCTGTTATGCAATTCAGTTTGCCAGGTCTCCGCCCCCCTTCGTGGGCGTTCGTTCCTCCGCAGTGCTCAATTCGCCCTCGACATCGACTCTTTCTACGGTTCGCGTTCGACAGCCAGGTGTATCAGTACAAGGTCCTCCCCTTCGGCCTGTCTCTGTCCCCTCATGTCTTCACGAAGGCTCCTCTTGCCCCGCTACGAGGAGCGGGCATACGCATACTCAATTACCTCGACGATTGGCTCATTTTGGAATTACTATGCGCACACAGAGACCAGGTGCTCGAGCACCTCGGCCGTTTAGGGTTTCAGGTCAACTGGGAAAAGAGCAAGCTCACCCCGGTCCAGAGCATCTCTTTTCTCAGTTTGGAGTTAGATTCAGTCTCAATGACAGCATGTCTCTCCAACGAGCGTGCTCAGTCAGTGCTGGAATGCCTCGCTTCTTTCGAACCAGGCACCGTGATCCCTTTGAAACGTTTCCAACGGCTCCTGGGGCATATGGCATCCTCGCGGCGGCCGCGCCACTGGAGTTGATGCATATGAGACCACTTCAGCATTGGCTCCAGACTCGAGTCCCGAGACGAGCATGGCGCCACGGCACGCACGGCGTGGAAGTTACCCCTGCCTGCCGTCAAACCTTCAAACCCTGGACAGACCTCTGCTTTCTACGGGCAGGAGTACCCTTGCAGCAGGTGTCCCGTCGCGTTCTGGTTACAACCGACGCCTCCGAATTGGGTTGGGGCGCCGTGTGCAACAGGCACGCAGACGCAGGCCGGTGGAACCGAGGCCCGCTGCGCTGGCACATCAACTGCCTAGAGCTGCTGGCCGTTTTTCTTGCCCTGAAGAAATTTCTTCCATTGATTCGTGGCAAGCACGTCCTAGTCAGGACAGACAGCACCACGGTGGTGGCCTACATAAACTGCCAAGGCGGAGTACGCTCCCTCCACATGTCACAGCTCGCCCGTTGTCTCCTCCTTTGGAGTCAGCAGCGACTGGAGTCACTGCGCGCCACTCACATCCCCGGCAACCTCAATGTGATAGCGGACGCGCTGTCAAGACAAAACTTGCCCGGCGGAGAGTGGAGGCTCCACCCCCAATCGGTCCAGCTGATTTGGGACAGGTTCGGCAAGGCCCAGGTAGACCTGTTTGCCTCCCAGGAAACCTCCCACTGTCCGCTCTGGTATGCCCTCACAGAGGCTCCCCTTGGGACAGATGCTCTGGCGCACAGCTGGCCCGCGGGGCTGCGCAAGTACGCTTTTCCCCCAGTGAGCCTTCTTGCACAGGTGCTATGCAAGGTCAGGGAGAACAAGGAGCAAGTCACTCTGGTGGCCCCCTGCTGGCCCAACCGGACGTGGTTTTCGGATCTCACGCTCCTCATGACAGCCCCTCCCTGGCGAATTCCCCTGAGGAAGGACCTTCTTTCTCAGGGACGGGGCACGCTCTGGCATCCGCATCCAGACCTCTGGAATCTCCACGTCTGGTCCGTGGACGGGACGTGGAGGATCTAGCCGGCATACCTTCGGCCATCATAGACACTATTAACCAAGCCAGAGCCCCTTCGACCAGGCATCTTTACGCCCTGAAGTGGCGTCTGTTCGCGGACTGGTGTTCTTCCCGAGCCGAAGACCCGCAGAAGTGCGCAGTTAGGTCAGTGCTCGTGTTTCTTCAGGAGAGGCTGGAGAGGAGGCTGTCCCCCTCCACCCTCAAGGTGTATGTTGCTGCTATCGCGCCCACCACGACACGGTAGACGGCAAGTGTCTTGGTAAGCATGACTTAATCGTCAGGTCCCTAAAAGGTGCCTGGAGGATGACTCCCTCCCGGCCTAACCTGTTTCCCTCCTGGGATCTCTCGGTCGTCCTTATGGGACTCCGGAGACCCCCCTTCGAGCCGCTTGACTCAGTTGGACTCAGGGCCCTCTCTCTCAAGAGCGCCCTGCTGATCGCGCTCGCTTCCATTGAGAGGGTCGGGGACCTGCATGCGTTCTCTGTTAGCGACGCTTGCCTGGAGTTCGGTCCGGCGGACACTTTCGTGATCCTAAGACCGCGACCGGGCTACTTGCCCAAGGTTCCTACCACACCCTTCAGGGATCAGGTGGTGAACCTGCAAGCTCTGCCCCGGGAGGAGGCAGACCCAGCCCTTTCACTGCTGTGTCCAGTACGTGCCTTACGTATTTACCTGGACCGCACACAGAGCACCAGACGCTCTGAGCAGCTCTTCGTCTGCTTTGGGGGACAGCAGAAAGGGAATGCTGTCTCCAAGCAGAGACTCGCCCACTGGGTTGTCAACGCCATTTCCCTGGCTTATCACACCCAGGCCGTGCCCCCCCCTTTGCGGGTCTGAGCCCACTCCACCAGGAGTGTTGCGTCCTCGTGGGCACTGGCTAGGGGCACTGCCCTAGCATACATTTGTAGAGCAGCGGGCTGGGCAACACCTAACACTTTTGTGAGATTCTACAATCTCCGAGTTGAGTCAGTATCAGCCCGTGTTCTCTCAGGTACCGAGCCCGTAGAACTTGGTGGCACGTCCACGATCTGACTGTGTGACTGTGTGTAAAACCACGGTTCTGTCCCCTCACGAGTTGACTCCATGTTTCCCTTAGACAGTCACAGCTGCCTCGGTTGCCGTGCTGTATGCTTCCCCCCTCTGCGAGGCTGGATCTACCACCGCACTACTTTTCCGCATAAGACCTAAGTATAGGCCATGCGATGTATTTGCCACTCAAAACTTGCCTCCCCTCCTGGGTAGATGTGGCCTCCGCAGGGTCTTCTCCGCCCTAATAAAGGCTAAGACCCCCTTCCCTCAATGCGTGTAAGGGCCCCGGCCGTAGTTGCTCTATGCGAGAAACATAGAGAGAAAAGAGGCCCAGCCAGGCTGGCCCGTTCCCATGTTGGCGGCCATCACCTTGTTCCCCCCTCCAGGGTAACGATAAGGAATCCTGATGGCTTAAATGGGGCATTGGGGAAGGGTACGTGCAGCCTGATACAGTTGGTCGTTCTGCACGTAGGAATACCTGCTCGCTCCTGTATCAGCAGATCACGTACACGGCTCAGCGCATGGCTCTTTTTAAGTGGACCCCTAGTGTCGCTTCTCTGACACAACGTGGAGAGAGCGACAGAAGGGGAATGTCTAGGTTACGTATGTAACCTCCGTTCCCCGATGGAGGGAACGAGACGTTGTGTCTCCCCTGCCACGTCGCTGAGCCGAGCCCCTGTTGTGGCCGGACCATTTCCGGCTCCTCAGAAAAATCCTGAATGAACTCCCGTATTTGCGGGAAAATTGTCCACATTCACTTCTATTTTTAGTGCCTCTCTGTAACCTAAATTTGTGCTTTTCTTCTTTTTTTTTTAAGAAGGATAAGTTGAATTTTTTTTTTTTTTTTGTGGTAATCAACATTATGCCACAAATGTATAAACTTAACTTGTAGTGAACAAGGAATATTCCTTTAAGTTTAGAAAACCCTTAGTGACAGTTCCGTTACAATTATAACTAAGGGTTTTCTTAACTCAAGGGATTTTTTTGCAACTAGGACCTTATTCACTCAAATTAATTATGCAAATTAGGTAATGGCGCAAACACAACCCAACAAATCTGCATGTTTCCCATCTGGCACTCTAGCTCTGAGTGCTATAGCATCATACCACCACTGTGATCCAGGCACCAGAATTAGCTCTTTAAAATACAGTAAGTGTGCTTAACTGCACATCGCGTCTATATATACATCCTGGATTGTGGATGGTTAGGTAATAAGACACAGGTTTTTGCTCTGAAATACAATGCACAACATTGCTGCAACTGTTTTATGAATTCACCCCTCTGTGTTCTTCCTTTCAATTGTCATACAATTGTAAAATACACAAACACATTACATCATATTGAAGACACAAAGCATTACATCCATTCAGAAAAGAATTTGATGACTTTAAATCTTACTTTTTTATATCAATGGACTTTATTCTTATATACCAATTCTCTGGCAAAATATGTTATTATTATTAATTTGTTATTATTGTAGCATAATTACAAATAATGCTACAAGCTGTAGCATAATTCTTTCTTGCCTCTGCTGATACTTTCTTTTGATCTTAGAGGGGGAAGTTCTTTTTTTCTGCCTTCATCCTTATTCCCCCAGAGCATAAAGTTCACAAGACTTTATTCTACCCATTAACACATTCTTCTTCCAATCTGTTTTCTTCCAAATTTGTCATTTGAAGAGTTCTTGGGTTTAACAGTGAGTATTTCATATCCAAGCCACATTCTCATTGCTAATAAACCAATTTTGTCTACTTTGATCCTTATTTTGGTTCACCATGCACCACAATTTCTAAATGTCCAAGTCACGTCTTACCGTCTGAAACTGATTTTACCATCTGATTTTAACTGGCATTTGTAGGAATACCTGAGAAATTGCATTAATTGTGTAAATTAATGCACAATTAATGCATTAAAAATCGGAGTGGTGGTGGTGTAGTGGTCTAAAGCACATAACTGGTAAACTGGTAATCAGAAAGTTGCTGGTTGGATCCCCACAGCCACCACCATTGTGTCCTTGAGCAAGGCACTTAATTCCAGATTGCTCCGGGGGGATTGTCCCTGTAATAATTGCACTGTAAGTCGCTTTGGATAAAAGCGTCTGCCAAATGCAGAAATGTAAATTCGACCCAAGTCATTATCAAAGGACAAAGATTATTTACTATATCCATCAGTGGATGATATATTTTGTACATGTATCTTTCATATAGCCTACACAATGTATTTTCAGTTACAAGTATGTCTTTTTGTGGTTCCACATCTTGAATGAAACCTCTTCAAAGATTGATACAGAGAAATTGCATAATGATTTCTAATCATTCAGTGTGCACAGTTAAACCAGTTTCATACACTAACCTGCAACCTCATCAATGTCATTGTCATTCTTAAAGAAGTACAAAAACCTTCGCAACTTTTGTGTGGACAGTATGCGTCCTGTGCAAGGAGCTCAAAAATACCCGTTCTATGTTGTGATACCTCTGCCTTGTGACCTGCTTCAGTAAATGTTATATCAGCCCCTTGTGGTCTCCCAACACTTTTAGGCCAGACATTAATCAGAATTACAACTGAGTGAATTGGAAAACACACAAATTTGACATCTAATTTAAACGTCTGCTAATATGTTGATGCCTCAAAAATTTATCAATAAACTAACGTGCCGATCAATAATCAAAATATCTATATTTTCTGACATGCCTAAATTGCATCCAACACATTAAGGTTATATTGCGTTTTTTAGATTTTTATCTCACTTTGTTTTTAGATCATTGCTTTGTTGAAAGCAGCTCATGTTAGAATACTGTCAAATTTCTTGTGGGAAATTAATAAAAGTTGTGACAAGTTTTCAGACGAGCATTATTAAATCACTTTTGGTCTGTCCTAGTTTTTGTGCTATTGTGAAATCTTCAGAGGTCTATATTGTCTGCTGCTAATGGGCCACACACCCATGCAAGGAGTATTTAGCCTAAATCTGAAATTCCACTCAGTTTCCTGGCATTTTATGGATGTCTGCCCACTTCTAAAACTGGGGCTCAACAAAATTTTGTGACTAATCAACCAAAGCCCAATGAATGAAGGCGTGTACAAGTCTGATGCTTTGGAGTACAATATCTTGTGGATCTGTGTCATGTTAATAAACCAGGCTATTTGATGCAGACAAATTAATTTATAACAGTAAATTTTTTTTCCAGCACCTTATTTTATATTTGTACAACTTTACACATTTTTGGGTCTGACTAAACCATATTAAGTGAAACTATGCTGGAAAACGTATCGGTTACCTAACGTAACCTCGGTTCTCTCTAGATGAGGGAACGAGTATTGCGTAAGCTAGCTTACACTATGGGAAAGATTCATCTTTTCTGAGATATTGAAGCCAAAAAATTATCCTTAATTTTTGTATCCATTGTCAACGCAGTGCGGCAGCTGCAGACCTTGAGCGGGCTAGCTAGCGAGCTCATAGGTTGCTCTGCGGCAACTGCTGCAGCCTATAGACGAGCTTGGGCGAACTCGCATCCAATGAGAGGCGTCCGCGCGCTCACTGCATCAAAGCCCGCCAAAATGGGCGTGACTTGAGTGCATATAAGCGTAGTTCGTAGGCTGGAACCCTGGTTTTCATTGACTGAAGCGAAAAGTCGCTCGCTACGGGAACCCATTGTCAACGCCGTGCGCGCCAAGCATCCACTGTATGAGCCCCAGGGAATTAAGGGGGGACCCGGGGGAGCCCTTATGAGTGGGGAAATAATATTTGGCCGGCAAGAATGCGGGTCATTGATTGTGTAATACATAAGCACATAGTGGGAAGGGAACGACAGAGCGGCGGTGCCGGTCTGTGTGGAATGTGTCCCATCAGTGCAGCTCACCAGGGGAGCTGTAGCGTATTAAACCGCTAGTAGTTTTGCCTGCAGAGCGGGCACTTCCATATTGTAAAATCTGACAAAGGTGGAGGGGAAGTCCATCCCGCTGCCACACATATGTCGTGAATGGAAATCCCGCTGGACCATGCCCACGAGGATGCCATGCCTCTAGTGGAGTGAGTCCTAATGCCCAACGGGCATGGCAGGTCTTTTGACGCCGTATGCAGCAGCAATAGCGTCCACTATCCATCTAGATAGTGTCTGTTTCGAGGCGGCGAGACCTTTGGTGCGCCCTAACGAAACGAAAAGCTGCTCAGAGCGCCTGAAAGCGGCGGAGCGCGCAGTATACAATCTCAGTGCTCTGACCGGGCAAAGGAGATTGGTGTCGCGTTCAGCTATCGGATGCTGGCAGCGCCGATAGGGAAATGACCTGTGCTCTGAAAGGAGTACCGATCACCTTGGGAACATAGCCGTGTCTAGGCTTTAAAATGACCTTGGAGTCACTTGGTCCAAACTCAAGACACGCAGTGCTGACAGACAGCGCGTGAAGGTCTCCCACATGTTTGACTGATGACAGGGCAGTCAGAAAAACGGTTTTGAGTGAAAGGTATTTCAAATCCACGGATTGAAGTGGTTCGAAAGGGGGCTTTCATAGTTTCGAGAACTATAGAAAGATCCCAGATAGGAACCGATGGGGGCGCGGGGTTCATCCTTCTAGCTCCCCTGAGGAAGCGGATGACCAGCTCATTTTTACCCCATGGCTGGCCGTGCAGGGGTTCAGCGAACGCCGCAACGGCCGCCACATACACTTTGAGCGTGGATGGGGATCTGCCCTTATCCAGCAGCTCTTGTAGAAATACTGAGCAGCTGACTGACACCCCACATGTCCGCGGGTCCAGGTCTCTGTCGGTGCACCATTTTGAGAACACAGACCATTTTGACGCATAGAGTCTTCTCGTGGAAGGGGCTCTAGCGTGTATGATGGTGTTTATTACTCCTTCTGGCAGAGCGACGGGTAGTCGCTGATCACCCACGCATGCAGCCCCAGCTCTGGGTGGGGATGCCAGATTGTGCCGCTGAGCTTGAGAGAGGAGATCTGCTCTCACTGGGATGGGCCACGGCACTGTCAGTGACAGCTGCGTAAGCTCCGGGAACCATGTCTGATTCTCCCAACGAGGAGCACCGAGTGACGCTGTTTCCTGATCCTCTGCATTACCTGTGGCAATAGCGAGACGGGAGGGAAGGCGTAAGCGGGCATCTGGGCCAGTCCTGGGCCAGCTGGCCCTCGCTTTGAGAAAAATATTGGGCAGTGAGAGTTCTCTTTGGACGCAAAGAGGTCTATCTCTGCTCTGCCGAATAGGTGCCATAACGTCTGGACTGTTTGAGCGTGCATGGACCATTCCCCTGGGGGAATATTGTCTCTGACCAACTCAGTATGCGTTTCGTCAGATGGAACAGGTTCCTGGATCTGACACCGCCCTGACGGTTTAGGTAGGATACCACAGATCTGTTGTCCGAACGGACCAGGACGTGGTGACCCTGAATGACCGGGAGAAAGCGCACGAGCGCGTACTCGACCGCTATCATTTCCAGACAATTTATGTGAAGGAGCTTTTCCTGAACTGACCATAGGCCGAAAACCGAGAGCTTTCGCGAGACCGCTCCCAACCTGTGTTGGACACGTCTGTCGAGATGACTTTTCGGCGAGATACAGCTCCCATTGTCACTCCCCGCTGATACCATTCGGCCACTGTCCAGGGCTGCAGAGCTGAAATACAGGTCTGAGTCACCTTGATGGGCTGGCGGCCTGTGGCCCAAGCCCGGCGAGACGCGTGGGTGTTTAGCCAATGCTGAAGCGGGCGCATGTGCAGTAAACCCAGCTGAAGTACTGCTGCGGCTGAGGCCATGTAACCTAGCACTCTCTGGAATTTCTTCAGAGGTGTGAGGCTGTTCATCTGAAAAGATGCGGCTAGTCGCTGAACACGGCGCGCTGTGTAGATAAGCGAGCCGTCATTGCCACGGAGTCTAGTTCTATTCCAGGGAAGGAAATTGCCTGACTGGGCTGTAGTGAGCTCTTGGTCCAATTGACTGCAAGACCCAAACTGTTCAGATGGCTGAGGAGAACTGCTCTGTGAGACAGAAGCTCCATATGTGACTGTGCCATAATCAGCCAGTCGTCCAAATAGTTCAAGTACTGCAAACCCTGACTCCGCGAGGGGTGCGAGCGCCGCATCCATGCACTTCGTGAAAGTACAGGGTGCTAAGGACAGGCCGAACGGAAGGACGGTGTATTGATAAACCTGGCCGTCAGGCGTAATCTCAAGAATGGCCTGTGACGGGATTTATCTGAATCTGAAAGTATGCATCTTTCAGATCGAGAGAAATAAACCAGTCCCCTGGCGCACATGCGCGAGGAGTTTCCTGATTGTAAGCATTTTGAACGGTCTTTTTGCAAGCACCTTGTTCAAAACCCTGAGATCTAATATGGGTCTGAGGCCGCCGTCTTTCTTGGGAACAAGAAAATAACGGCTGTAAAGCCCCGACTCGCTCAGAGAGGGTGGCACTTTCTCTATGGCCCTTTTGCACAGAAGGCTTGCTATTTCTGAACGAAGCATGCACGCTGCTTCCGTGTTCACAGTGGTTTTGAGCCAGCTCTGAAGCGAGGAGGGCGGCGATCGAACTGTAGCAAATAGCCCTGTTGTATTGTGCTTAACACCCACTTGGATATCCCTGGAATAGCTTCCCACGCTTTGAAGCTGTAACGCTAGAGGGTGAATGGCCAATTCGCTCTGATTGCCGCACACAGAGCTGAACAAAATGTGTGAGCTGCGTTTAGTGTGTTTATGCATGATTGCTCGCGAGACAGCATGAACAGGCTGTTTTGTGAGTGACTTCCGATTGGAATGAATGGGGAAAGAGTCACATCTGTTACGTGATGCCCAAGCATAGTCATGGGCACGGGACTTACACACAGAGGAATGTTTGCTGGCCGTGTAACAGAGCGGGCAGAGAATGGGCGCCGCGACGTATTCGTGGGCGCATTTATTGACTCTAGCGTCGAGCGGTTCGTGAATCGCTTTATGTGAGCGTGCTCTGGTGGGGACACGAGACATGCAGTGCTTGTGTGTAGAGGTGAACACTGGATTGTGGGCACATTTTCTACACATAGGGCTGGTCGTATGACAGAGCTGCCAGAGAATGGGCGCAAGACGCATTTGTGGGCCTTCATTGACTCTGACGCTCGAGCGGTTCATAACCGCTTTATGAGATCGTGCTCTGATAGGGGCACGGGATGTGTTATGCTTGTGTGTAGGGGTGAACACTGGGTTGTGGGCACATTTTCTACACATAAGACATGTTTGCTCTTTACAAGATTTATTTGGGTCGCCGTGAAAACGGCGCTTGAGTGCAGGCAAGCGGGCAGTGTCACCGGCTTGTTGGCTGCTAAATTCACCACTGCAGTAGCCTGAGAGAAGGGGACTGACAGGGGCTAAGCTTTGACGGTGGTCCGCCGCGGCGGACTGAGCCGCCGCTTGTTCAACACAGTTAGGAAGACTTCGGCTGCTCGGGTTTCAGCGCTACCTTAGATCGAGGCCCGCTGGGGCGGCGGTCTGCGGCGGCTGTCTGAGCGCTGATCGAGGGCGGCCGCCCTGTCGACGCTGAGAAGTCTGGAGTTTGTTGAACTGGGCGCTGTGAAGAGGCTCGTGCAGTTGGCTGATCACGTGAGCGGCCTGCAGAGGAGCTACGCGACGCCGCAGGAAGAGGTTCATGGCTTGGGTGGCTTTCTGGACTTCTGAGAAGCGGTCAACAATGCCACTCACCGCAGAGCCGAAGAGACCGGTCGGAGAGAGCGGTGCGTTGAGGAATGTGGAGCGCTCTGCTTCTCCCATGTCGGCTAGTGTTAGCCACAAGTGTCTCTCGGTCACAGTCAGCGAGGCCATGCACTTCCCTAGAGCTTGGGCTGCAGCTTTGGTAGCCGAAGGGCGCAGGTCTGTCGTGCTCGTAGATCAGTAACAGCCTCTGGGTGCCTACCTTTCTCATCCCACTCCCGAAGAAGGTCTGCTTGTAGGATCTGTAAAACGGCCATTGAGTGCAGAGCAGATGCGCTTGGCCGGCGGCGGAATAGGCGCGCCAACATAGGCGGAAGTCGCTCTGCAGGCCTTAGACGGAGCACAGGCTTGGAACGCCATCTCGCAGAGGGCGGACAAAGGTGTGCTGCTACCGAGTCCTTGACCGGGGATGGAGGAGTAGCCTCTCTCAGTGGCGCCGCCCACCGACGCGAGAGAGGTGGAGACGTGGGAACGGGACCTGGCTGAAAAGGAGCGCTCCACCGACTTTGCAAGCTCCGTGTGTAATTCCGGCAGGAAGGGAGCGCCCGGCCGCGGGTGTAGAGCGGCGATGGCTTTGAAGAAAGCAGCCGCCGAGTCTGTTGGGTGCCTGCTCAGGGGCGGTGACCACTGAGCCCGAGGCGGAGTGTGAGGAGGCGTGTTAACTCCCTTCGACCCGGCGCGGGTCCTGCTGGATTCCTGGGCCGAGGAGGAGGCTTGGGAGCCTGACCACTCCTCGCTGTCCGAAGCCATGATGGAACAGCGGCCCTTATCCTCCGCCTCGTCATCCGGAGATGGCAGCAGTGCTGCGCGCGTCCCGGGGCGGGGAGGGTGAAAGCGATGCTCGAGGGAGAGGCTCGGCGAGGCAGTCGCTTCAACCACAGTTTCCGGCAGCCTTTGTGAGCGGGCGCTTCTTCCTGCGCTGCTGAAGGTAAGGCGGCGCGGTGGTTTCTGCTTTGAGCGCTCGAGTCGAGCCCGCAGGGTCGACATCGGTAGCTGCTCGCAGAATCGCGATCCGCCCTCAGTGAGGGCGAGCTCTGCGTGCCCCAGTCCCAGGCAGAGAGCGCAGATGATGTGGCGGTCTCCTGTGCTGAGAAGGGCGCGACATGAGGCGCAAGTGGAGCGAGGCATCTTGAAAAAGACGCTCGTACTCTTTTGTGAATAGTTCGTGAGAACTAGCTTGCTGAATAAAAGGATACGTCGTCGGATGGCGTAGCTCGCAGGATGGCTGAAGGTTGCTGAGACGGCCGGCTTCTTCTAGCGCTGTCCACGCTTGCTTGATGCCCCTCGAACGGCGACGCGGCTTCCAGGTCAGCGATGCGAAGAGCTTCGCTGAAGAGATGAAAAACCAGGGTTCCAGCCTATGAACTACGCTTATATGCACTCAAGTCACGCCCATTTTGGCGGGCTTTGATGCAGTGAGCGCGCGGACGCCTCTCATTGGATGCGAGTTCGCCTAAGCTCGTCTATAGGCTGCAGCAGTTGCCGCAGAGCAACCTATGAGCTCGCTAGCTAGCCCGCTCAAGGTCTGCAGCTGCCGCACTGCGTTGACAATGGATACAAAAATTAAGGATAATTTTTTGGCTTCAATATCTCAGAAAAGATGAATCTTTCCTGTAGCGTAAGCTAGCTTACGCAATACGAGAGAACCTCTCGTAAGAGAACTGTACATTTTGTGGTATTTTTGATCTGTTGATTTTATTTTATTTTTTTAAACAATATAGAAATGTGCATAATCATTTTTCTAGTTGGAATCCCTTGGTTATTTCTATGGCTCAAAACTGTACCAAATAGTGTTTGCAATAGTGTAGGGGTTTTCAAAGTCTTAAACAGTAAGCCCCCCCTCTCAAGGGCGAACATTTCATAAAAATGTTGGGGGGGACAATAAACATAACAATTCTCAAGAGCAATTTTTGAAGAGGACACCAAGGGTTTTTTTGTTGTTGTTGCCCCGTTTGCATTTGTATTATTTTATTTCTTAAACAATTATTTTAAGAATATATCATTATATTATTTACAATACACATATTTTAATTATATTTTAGGGGGGGACAACCCTCAGATAGGAGGGGAGGGGAGGGGGGGGGGGGGCTGACTCAAATTTCCGCCTATGCTCCCTCTGACAAAATGTAAAAGACTGCGTCTCCCTAAACAAAACTTTTTTTGTTGTTGTACAGGTTTATATACATACAGTAATGTTGTACAGTACAATAGTGTAGTTAATAATTAACAAGACAGCATATGCCTAAATGTCACAAATATTTTTTTCCACTAAAAACAGCTGTATATTCTGGCCCCTTATTTGACCCTGTTTTGTCAGGTATTTTCCTCCAGTGTTATATTATCAAACTTAATCATATTTCAGGCGTTGAGGCATTGGAACCATAGACCTATGATGATCAGTAATCTTAAATTCAGTCTGACAGAATCATTTGGCAATATATGTCAGGTGTAAATATTCCTATTAATCATATGAAACCTATTATGTATACCTATGTGTGTACCTTATATGTGGCAGAGTTTTCAAATTACACGAGGAATTGCCGATAGGGGTAAACACATTACAAAACATTTCACTATTGACGAATCCCAAATGACTCTGCCTGGACTCCAAATTACATTTCACAACAGAGTACACGTGCGAAGTGATACGAGATACGAAAACAAATGCATGATCATATGTTATGAATTTCAGAATATGATGTGTATGTTTTTAATCACCTAAAGGCATTATATATTTTATTGGTTACAATATAAACAAGTACCTCCTACTGCAAAATCTACCTGTTTGCTTACCTGACTGTCCAAGAAAATTGGCAATTTCTCTCCAACCCTTCTCTTTCTCCACCCGGTTGTGGTACAGTTCAGATGAAACATCAAATAGGCACTGGTGCTCTTGCCCATGTTTCACACATTTTTTCTCCATTTCTTCGATCCAATGAGACTTTCTTGATACCGCACAGCCATGCTAGTTGATGTTCTGTTGCAGGTACATCAGGACTCCTCCCACTGAAACTTTCCATGCCCCGTTTCTTGCTCTCTCATTGGCTGTAGGTCAATGTTGCAGTTATATTTGGTCAAAACACATTTTACATTGCACGATTTGGAATCGCAGACAGGTCCAGATAATTAATATGCTAGACCTCTCGCTGACAATTACATCTTTGATTTGTGGCGATCTCCACAAAACTGTCGGCGAGTGAAAATCGGCCCTAAAATCATGTAGTGTAAACTCGGCATGAAATGTGTCAGCATGAAGGTGAGCAGCCTGCACCCCACCAGACTGTCTTTTGACTGGTTTTAATTTGTGCTTCCTGATGGCACATGCTGTTGTTATCTCCAAAGGCTATCCGGTCTCCTTTGTGCTTGATGAGTCCGTTAAAATCTGCATTAGATAAAAGAACAATTCTACAACAACTTGACTGCTTTTCTATGCAGACTAAGGAAAATGAGAAACAAAGTCTCTAAAAAAAGTGTTAGAACTTGCAGCATCATCACTATACATACTGTACTTGTCATGGTAAGATGATGATGTTGGTGAAACTGAGTCAGACACAGTTGAATAGACCTTGCATTGCAGGGAGCTGGAGTCCCATCCATTATAGACAGGGTCATCTTCTATTTTGAAAGAAACATCTAAGCAAACAGTCCTTTACCATTGGAGTGTGGGTACTTTTATTATAATGAGTCTTGACAGCTTTCTCTATTTGCTAGTTATTTTCCCCTGTGCTTACCCATGTGTAGAGCTTGATGTTTTCCTCTGGCCAAATGACAGTGGGGTTTGTAACATCATGTGCTTTTGGCTTTGAGCTAAATTGTGGCCTTCAAAATCTATTGCTGTGACAGTACAACCCCAATCTGAGTTTACCTCACAATTTAAGAGTTTTATCTACCTCCATGTAATTATTACCCCCAAGACTCCCATAAGGACTTGAGTTGAGAGTACTTAACAGAACATTTCAGGTCAAATTAGCCCTCAAGTGTCAAAACAACCCCAATACTCCTCACTGAGGAGCGTAGAGCTTGAAAAAACAGCCTCACTTAACACTTTGAAATGAGACTATGTAGCATTATCTATCTTTCGGCAGAGCTCCAGACAAAACAAAAATGACTTAGAAGCCATTGGCTAATAAACTGACAAATTTAGGAGCCAAATGGCTGTTTTTAGTTGCCAAATCACAGATTTGCTCGATTTAGATTGCTGTTCAGAAACACGAAGTAAAGCAGAAGAAAAGGAAGCTGATAATTAATCGAAGGTTTAATAAGCAGTATATATAGTTGAGAAGATAAATTTGCATTCCTTTTTGTCTCATAAATGTTCACACACCTTTCATAATTTATACAAATTTAAGAGATAAGATTGTTTTTATTTAATACTGCTCTTCACAATCTACATTACAGATAATTACATAAAGTATAGTATGTGTATAGTAGTGTGTTGTCTGCTTGAGCATCAATTAATGTTTGTACCTTGTGTAATAGTTGTGTACAAGTGTCAAAAGTTTGATCGATGTTTTTGATACATCAGTATCGCAAGAATCGATACTTTAGGATTGATCCGCCCATCCCTACTCGTCACAACAGACTGGGTGAAAAGCAGCGTGAGACACACTAGTGCACGCTCTAAAGATGCATTCAATAACTTACAAGACGATTAATGACGAAACCGCATATGAACGCACACAGCCCGACTGTCGCCAATAGTTTCTAGATTTTTAATTATTGTTGCAATCAATTATTTTTAGACCATTTTAGTCGCAGTCTGGAGCCATGTAACGGTCTGTCTAATATGCTTTGCCATTAGGTCTGTGTTATTAAATTACAACATAAAAGGTATTATACAGTTTGTTAAATGGCAAAGCATAATACATTTTCTTTAAATCATACTTTTTGCCAGGAATATTTTTAAGTGTGCATATTGAGGCTGCCAATAGATTAAAAATATTAATCTTGATTACTTTTTAATGATTTCTTTGGCATTAAAACAATCTCAAATTTTTAATGCTATAATTTAACTCTAAATATATATATTTAGAATCATGTTCTTCATGTTAGTCTGTTAGATTTTTTCATGACAACTTTTATGAGAACCTCTTTAGCATGTTTCTGGGTATGACATATTGATAGGATATTGGCCTTGGCAGACTAGATCTGCTAAGCTGCTGCTGCTACAGAGCAAGTACGGATACTCGCAACTGCTAGAACATACACAGACATACTGAGGAAATGTGGACATCCTGCTGCTATTGCACAGTTAAATAAACTCAAGACATACTGCATCAAGCATGTATGACATACTTCTGCACATTCTGGGCCGAATTAAGGTTGTCCTAGGCCTCGGGGCTTATCGTTTCGCTGGGCCCCTGTCAGTCATCAGAGCGGGACGTTTTCACTCAATGATCTTGCGCTATGTGGACGGGTTTAGACGTTGTGCACCCTCTCTATGTTTATATCAGTGTCTCCCACAGAATGCATCTGGGCCTCCCCCGGGAGTTCGGGGCCCCCCTGCTGCCACGGGCCCCCGGGCTTAAGCACAGGTAAGCCCGTGCATTTATGGGGAGGAGGAGGGTTTCAGAAAAAAACTCACATCATGCTGCAGTAAAACCGGCTTACTTGCAAACTGAGCAAATTTCTTTTTTAGGCAAAGGGAGCGTACACAAGTTCATTGGCTACCTGATTAAATATAGTCAGGTCCATAAATATTGGGACATCGACACAATTCTAATCTTTTTGGCTCTATACACCACCACAATGGATTTGAAATGAAATGAACAAGATGTGCTTTAACTGCAGACTTTCAGCTTCAATTTGAGGGTATTTACATCCAAATCAGGTGAACGGTGTAGGAATTACAACAGTTTGTATATGTGCCTCCCACTTTTTAAGGTACCAAAAGTAATTAACAATTAACAATCATAAATAAAACTTTCACTTTTTAATACTTTGATACTCAATTACAGCCTGAAGTCTGGAACGCATAGACATCACCAGACGCTGGGTTTCATCCCTGGTGATGCTCTGCCAGGCCTCTACTGCAACTGTCTTCAGTTCCTGCTTGTTCTTGGGGCATTTTCTCTTCAGTTTAGTCTTCAGCAAGTGAAATGCATGCTCAATCGGATTCAGGTCAGGTGATTGACTTGGCCATTCTTTCCCTTAAAAAACTCTTTGGTTGCTTTCGCAGTATGCTTCGGGTCATTGTCCATCTGTACTGTGAAGCGCCGTCCAATGAGTTCTGAAGCATTTGGCTGAATATGAGCAGATAATATTGCCCGAAACACTTCAGAATTCATCCTGCTGCTTTTGTCAGAAGTCACATCATCAATAAATACAAGAGAACCAGTTCCATTGGCAGCCATACATGCCCACGCCATGACACTACCACCACCATGATTCACTGATGAGGTGGTATGCTTTGGATCATGAGCAGTTCCTTTCCTTCTCCATACTCTTCTCTTCCCATCACTCTGGTACAAGTTGATCTTTGTCTCATCTGTCCATAGGATGTTGTTCCAGAACTGTGAAGGCTTTTTTAGATGTTGTTTGGCAAACTCTAATCTGGCCTTCCTGTTTTTGAGGCTCACCAATTGTTTACATCTTGTGGTGAACCCTCTGTATTCACTCTGGTGAAGTCTTCTCTTGATTGTTGACTTTGACACACATACACTTACCTCCTGGAGAGTGTTCTTGATCTGGCCAACTGTTGGGAAGGGTGTTTTCTTCACCAGGGAAAGAATTCTTCGGTCACCCACCACAGCTGTTTTCCGTGGTCTTCCGGGTCTTTTGGTGTTGCTGAGCTCACCGGTGCGTTCTTTCTTTTTAAGAATGTTCCAAACAGTTGATTTGGCCACACCTAATGTTTTTGCTATCTCTCTAATGGGTTTGTTTTGATTTTTCAGCCTAATGATGGCTTGCTTCACTGATAGTGACAGCTCTTTCGATCTCAAATTGAGAGTTGACCGCAACAGATTCCAAATGCAAATAGCACACTTGAAATGAACTCTGGACCTTTTATCTGCTCCTTGTAAATGGGATAATGAGGTAATAACACACACCTGGCCATGGAACAGCTGAGCAGCCAATTGTCCCATTACATTTGGTCCCTTAAAAAAGTGGGAGGCACATGTACAAACTGTTGTAATTCCTACACCGTTCACCTGATTTGGATGTAAACACCCTCAAATTAAAGCTGAAAGTCTGCAGTTAAAGCACATCTTGTTCGTTTCATTTCAAATCCATTGTGGTTGTGTATAGAGCCAAAAAGATTAGAATTGTGTCGATGTCCCAATATTTATGGACCTGACTGTATATACATTGTACAGGCAAAATTTTACTATTGTGAATATAAAAAATTGCATGTTTATTGTTTGATGAAGTCATGGGAAACTGAGAGGAAATTATAGACAGAAATGTTGGTTTTTTTGTCACTCCCACAGATACTGGAGAGGCATGAAGTTATTTCATTTTCTCCCATTGTATATCATTCTCAAAAACTCTGAGTTCTACTCTTCATCTGTCTCTCGATCATACTTGGTCTCTTTCCATAGTTACTGTCTTGAGAATAGATATATGAGGACCAGACTAATATGATTCTCTCAGACAATGTACAAACACAAGGTGACAGATAATGTTTTTCAACCACATTCATTTAAAATCAATCAGGTCTGTTTTATCCAGGTCTGTGTTATTTTCTAAGAGAGTCTAAGAAAAGCAGACAGAAAACCGTTCACTCCTTTAGGTGACCATAAGTGGCTTTCAATGCAGATTATCCCAGTGCCACTCTATGTCCTTAATTTCCGCCCGTTATGTTGAGGATGAAATTCAATTACCCTCTTGTCAAACAACATAATTTTCAGGTAAACTGAGCAGTGGATCACTCTCTGAAAGCAGTGCCGTTAAATCCAAGTAACTGATGAGTTGGTGATTTGTGGCTCACTTAATGCCAGCCGCAGTAATTATTTATTGGACTGTGCATAAGATGGGCACTTCTGGTTTACCTTTTTCTCCTCTCACGCAGTCCCTAAACCCTGCTCCAGTTCGCGTCTTTTTTTACAGCCCCATGACCGCATTTGTATTTATCTTAAAAAAAAATTATAATCATTTAATTTAAAAAAAAATATATATATTTTTTTATATATTATATAATTTTTTAAATATATATATATATATATATATATATATATATATATATATATATCCCCAGCCTGGCCAAGCTGTAACTGTTTTTTGTAATTTTAACGGAAAAACAATGCAAATTGCTACAGTAAAAAAAAAAAGAAAAAACAAAACTGTTAAAAACTTGTTAACTGGTAATTACCTTAAATTGTACAGTGACAAAAATTATTTGAAAGTAAAAAGTATGATTTACCCTATAGTTAACAGTGAAAATGTATTTAGATATTTAGAATATGATTTTATCCAAAGCGACTTACAAATGAGAAATTTATATTATGTTTAACAAGACAATACATGTACTTTTCCGGTAAACTATTGTTAAAATAAATGCATTCCCAAGTCTCTACGTGACCCATTAAATTTGATTATATTTTCTTGAAATAGCTACAGTATGTTTCTTCCTAACTTTGATATCAGTTATGTACATTGGTGTGTTTGTTACATTTTATTTTGATTAGTTCATGTTTATTGCATTAATGTAGTGCCCTGTTGGTGTTTTATATGCCTGTCACGATTATTAAATAATCATCTGATCGCTGTTATTTAATCTAACTGCGATTATTGTGCACTTTAACTTCCAATCATATTTAACTATCCAAATAAGGGAAGGATGCCATGTTTGAGTGTGTTATTCAGTTTAACTCCAATTGTCTCACTGAGCCATACAGCGGACCACACTGCATGCAGTTCATGAAAAGTGTGTTAAGATTAACCGCTTCAGAACTGGACTTTAAGCGATGTGATGCATGCACCGTCTGCGGAGGTTTTGCGCCAAACTCCCGTGCAAATAGAAACAAGCATTTTAGTGAATGCAAAGCGCTCCGGTTTCACTTTAATTTAACATTCATGTAATGGCAAATGTTATTTGTTATTGTGGATTCATACACGCAGTGTTAAAGACAATATAATAATAATAATAATAATATAATATAATATAATATAATAGCTATTCACGTTGGCTGGGTTCCAACAACAACTGTGTAAATGCAAAATGGACCAAAACTATATTATTTTAGATAAATATTTTAAGTATTTTTAAATAATTTGATATTTAAAATATTATTTTTCATAAGTTCATAAGTTTTTAAATCCTTAAAGGAAATAATGTAAAACTTAAATATTAATAAATGACTTCTTAAGGTTTATGAAGCACACATAGACCTATGACAAATGCATAGCCATTTGTATCACAATTAATCTTCATAATCGTGAAAGCCCTAAAACTGTTAATTAATCATCATAAGTGTCATAATCGTGAGAGCCCAAAAAAACAGACAATTAATTGTCATAATCGCAATAATTTGTTTGACAATTAATCCTTTAAGTCATGATGTTGCCTTTTGATTTACCATCTGTATTACCTGGTGATTAACAGTACATTTAAATGTGCTAAGCAGATAGTGAACTGTGAAATATGCAGGCACCAAAACAACATCCTGTAATGTATGAAACATGGGCACTATATTTTTTTACAGTGAATGTTTGGCAACCACAGCAGCCAGTTTTTACTGTAAATTTAACAGGATTTTCTTTTTTACAGTAGCTGTTCTCCCAGTTTGGCCAAACTTGTGCTCAGCTGGTTTAGCTGGGAAGCCAGCTGTTCTCTCAGCCTGACCATCTAAAAAAAGTGCTTTTGACTCTTTTCCAAGAACTATAAACTGTAACTACAGATAACTGAACCATTAACTATTACACATTCTAAGTCTATAAAACTTAATGATTTACTATGTATTCAACTAATAAACTATAAATATTGAAATAACTTTTCTCTTTGTTCTTCCCTTTCAGAGCCGAAAACATGCAAACAAAGTGCGTCTGTATTACATGCTGCACCCTGTAGATGGAGGATGTCCGGCTAAGAAGCTCAGAACAGATGATGTAGGTATCCCATCCTATTCTTTAAAAAAATGACACCTGTCTAATGTGTTCCTAAATGACTGTGCTAGCATTTCAGTTGGGCTACATCACAGCATACATCACATTATAGCTGTTGTCTTACTTCATACTCTGAATCATTCAAAGGTCGGGGTGCTGAGTCTTTTCTTTTAATGGGCTTTTCTAGCCATTGATCTCTACTGTATGTCTGTCAGTGCAGATAATATTTACAGTGACTGGTGTCCTATTTATAGATGAATGTAGGGGTAACTCAAGAACTATAGTGTCCTGATCCATCTTGTTTTCACATGTCACTCTGAGTCAAAAGGTGAGGTTGCCTGTGTTCAAGCATGGATTTGAGATTCAATTTCAACAAGTGATCGACTGATATGGGTTTTTTAATGGTCGAAGCTGATACTGCTGATAAAAATTAGGTTTACACAATTTCACACTAAACTTTAACTTTGTAAAAAACAATCTAAACAAAATATGTTTTATTTTAAATGGTAGATAGCAGTTTCTTCTGATTAGTCATCAAATGTTATAAATTTATTTGCACATTAAGAAATTGTTAATATATTAGAAAGAAGGAAATAACAGTACACACAGAAGTCCAGCAACCATGGATTGCATGTCCATGTTAGCAATCTCATAAAAAAAAAATACAGAATCAAACCAATTGTACTGTACATGCAGTAAACTGTGAATATGACATTTACTTATAGCACATGTGAAGTGTGTTTACTTTGAAGTTGCACTCACATGCTTGTGCGGATCCAGTGCGAGTAGCAATCTACTGACAGTTTAAACGGTCTGGATCACCTGCTTGGATTGTCACAGACTGACCATCATGATTTGTGAATCAGAGGAACTTTTGATACTGATCCTGAAGTTTTTGATTCTGGCTGATAGAATACGCACTTCAGAGGAAGATATTAGATGGTCACTTGACGGAAATAAAATGCTGGATTTTCATGAGGTTCATGAATTACATCTTTTTAAACAAGATATCTGCATATTTGCAGACAGTATATATAATAGAAGTTTTATTGATATTTACCTTTTATCATTAGAAAAAGTTACAAGGAACTGTTGAGGAGAGATTGTTAGAAAACATGCTTCAGAGGAAGATTTAGGAGAGCTCCACAGGATGCTGGATCTGCTGAGGTTGGTTTATTACATCTGTTTAAACGAGATATGCGCATATTTGCAGATGGTATATGATATTAGTTTTATTGATATTTGCCTTTTTATCATTAGACAAGACTTACAGGGAACTGTTGAGGAGAGAGAGGGTGAATGAAATGCGTTTAAATGACACTTTGTTGCGCACCTTTCTATTATTGTAGTAACACAATGGCATGTAACAACAAAATGAACCGTGACTGGTCGTTTACATGTCTCAGTCACTTCACATGCAAGCAGGCAATTCTCAATACCCTCAAGAAACAAGTTGTCTAAAGGGGAAATATATCAGGCGATAATTAAAAATCCTGAATATTGGCCAATTTATCAGCCTCTGTGATATATCGGTCGACCACTAATTTCAACCCTTTAAAACTTACATTTATGGCCGCAATTAAAATGAAAGAGAATCAAAATGGTGCCAAAGTTACAACCTGTAGCAAGTTCAGTGCATGCTTTCTACTTTTAATTCAATTGCTGATATAATTTAAAAGAACAGATATAAGAAAATATAACTTAAACTAAAAAGTGATATGGAAGAAAAAGTTGATATAACAATGATTAAATCATTAATACACTGTGATATATTTGCCTTCGTTAAAAACCTGCAAGTTTAGTAAAACAAACAATCAAACATGAAACTTTGATTAAAGTCTAACTTAACTCTTCAGCCATCTTCTGAGTCTAGCTGAAATGATAGTGTATGTGCTCTACTTCTCTCAGAAGGACAAAGCAGACTTTTGCCTTATTGTCATGTTTGAAGGGACATTTTAAATTTTAAAAGTTTCACAAGCACAGGGTTCTGTGAATGTTGCTAGGATCAGCTTTTTCCTCTCTCCGCTGTGACGAGACAGTCTATGATGCCTGTGGTTTCTGCAGATGTTACATGTTCTTTAGTTTGCCTCCAAACAGACCAACAAAACTCTCAGAACAGGAGGCCTCATCTAAATGTTTATGTGAGAGCCAGAGATTGAGAAATCATAGCCATTGGCTGTGGGATGCAATCAGAATTAAATTATATTGATACCATTATTGATGTGTTGTCTGGTTACTGCAGTTTTATACATCATTAGACAAACTGGGGTGAGGACATGGGCAGCTGTATGATAAACAAGGACCTCACGGCAGTTATGGTATACTTAAGGTGATCGCTATGGTTATTGTGTTGGGAAAAGATTTCAAAAGACTGCGTACATTTGATTTCTTGGAGTGAACTTGGAGTGAGCACTGCACTTGTATTAGATCAATAGTAACAATGAACAGACGGTCAAGCTGTCAGTGAACTCCATCTGTCATCCGCTATATCAATCAATAAGCTCTGTATTCAGACTAGACTGGATGAAGCTTGTCACCTAAGGATAGTTATGTGGCATTACCCTCTGAAGCTCATGTTAATGAGGTAGAAATGAGGTAGAAATATGGACATGTTGCTTGTAAATGGATACAGATCATAGGTTAAAAATGAATTAATAATATTATATGTAATGGTTCTGATGGACTGCATATGAGTAGGTAATGCATAACATATGTAAGAACTTCAACATCAAGATTTTAGGTAGAATTTTATATTAATGCAGAAGGGAAAGCATGACTGGTCACCTTTCTGCCTTAATATAAATGGCTTAATGTAAATGGTCATGCAGTGTCAAATAAATTCTTAAAAGTAAAAATATTCTGTGTAGTCACTCAATTAACACATGATGTCCTAACTTAACATAATAATAATAGGGCTGTCGATTTAACGTGTTAATTCAGTGCGATTCATTTGACAAAAAATAAATCTCACCATAATAAGGAAGATTCCTGAGAAATGCATGCTTGTAGTACCACCTGTTTACTCCAGAGGGCAATAAGTGAAATTTCAGCTGTATGAATAACGCACAGTTTATACAGTGAAGAAAACAACCCACAACACAGACATGCGTTACGTTTTTGTGTTCAACACTTGAAGGAGCGCAAATGCGAACTAAGGGATCTCAAGATGTGTTTAAAGATTGAGTATTAAACTATATTTAACTTGAAACAGTGAACTAAACATTTTATGTTTATGATGCAACACACCCGAGACGCTACACAAGCATGTCTGACGCAGGTGTAGATTGACGGGCTCTTAAACAAGCCCTCATGATAAATCTCCAACTTATTGACAAATTCACTTGTGAAATGGATTGCTGTGAACTCTTTGCCAATGATTGACTTATGATCAATAATATGGTAGTAAACAATACATTGTATTCTAAAGCTGCTTTTTGTATTGTCTTATCAATGATGAACTGTTCTGCTACAAGAATATAATGCATTTTAATGATCTGAATATTTTTTTATTATATATATATATATATATATATATATATATATATATATATATATATATATATATCATTTTTAAATATTTAAATATAACTATGTATAATTATATATTGATATAAATATGTATAATCTTTATTTATTGAATTATTGTTATATGAGGGGCTTTCTCAGCAAATATTTGTGTATGCGATTAATCGCGATTAATTAATCAGTACACCATGTAATTCATTTGATTAAAAATTGTAATCGATTTACAGCCCTAAATAATAATAATACATACAAAATATAATGATTATAATAATACGCTAATAATAATAAAACTAATAAAATAGTTTTAGATGCAGCTTAGCATGTTACCTTGCAGGTCAGCTTTCTAAACAAAGCTTATTTCATGTCTACTACCCATACATTTTGCTTTTATTAAATAAGTTTAAATTAATACATTTTTAATATTTAGGCAACATTTTCTCCACTTAATAATTGAGTAAATCATCTTATACCTTCTTATCAGTTAACAATTAATGCACATATTAAAAGCAATCCTCTTTAAACAAAAAAAGTGCAAGATATGGAATGTTTATGATTACCTTTTTTTCTGTCAATAACCTAAAGATTTGATAGAGGAAAAACTCAAGAGTCAGGAGGCAGACTGTGTTCAGTATCAGCACTTTTCACAGTGGGACTGAGGGAGTAGAGTGGAACTGAAAGCAATTATTTTTCTACCACATTGCTCTTTCTGATATTTAAAGATCAATGAGCTCTACGTGACTACTGTTGCATGTGCAGTGCTGCTCTCAGATATTGTTGCAATGTTTTGGGCTTTGAAACATGAAAAAAGCAAAAATGTATGTTTTTAACATGCCATGGTTTTTCTCGAGGAAAACCTTTTATCAAATTCAATGCTACCATGCTTTCATCTTTTCCACAAGTTATTCTTGGAAAACATCAGGCAAGAATACCTCTACATGCTATGTCGGGCTGGTCAAACAAGCATTTGAACTTTGAGGAAATCAACCAATTTTGCACAATTCATTGAAATAAAATCAAAATTGCGATATGACACTGTTTTTTATTAAGCTGCAATGGGCTGCAATTTAATTAAATAAATATTCTGTATGCATAGCTCGCTTCAAAGTGTAGACCTGTTCTGTTTTTAATGTATTAAATGGTCTGCACTTATATAGTCCTTTATTAACCTTTCAAAGCGCTTTACACTGTGACTCATTCACCCGTTCAAACACACACACACACCAATGACGACAGAGCTGCCATGCAAGGCGCTAGCCTGCCATTGGGAGCACTTGGGATTCAGTGTCTTGCCCAAGGACACTTTGGTTTGTGGAGTAATGTGGGCCAGGAATCGAACCGCCAACCCTGCGATTAGTGGCCAACCCGCTCTACCACCTGAAATCTACCACCGAAAACTACCTGCATCGAGAGCCAGTGAGAAGCCAGGTAGTAACAAGCTGTGCTCTGCTCTCTCAATGCCTAATAAAACGGCAACTGATCGTACAGAAGATCAGTGGCCCCATCCGTCTGTTTAACACAAATCAGCTGTCTACAGCGGCTACTAATAGCTACATGGTCCCCTAAGGACACTTAAAAAAATCTCTCCCCAAGTCTCTAGCACTGTAATTCAATGCAGAGGCCATTGCGGTGAATACAATTAGCAGTCTGGGACAACTTCTGCACTGATCGAATAGCCAATCGGATACTTACTCCTCTTTAATTAGCGGTGATTAAATCAACCCCTGCCGGGGCTCATGTTTTCAGGGGAAAGGAGGGTAGACGGAGCACTTGTGGAGAACTAGAAAGAAAGTAGAGAACAGAAAGTGAGCTGGAATTTGAGCCTGGATCTACATTATTTTGTTGGAGTCTTTGTTAATGACAGATCAGTGACTATGTGTGGAATACATTAGAGCGACACACTAGCTCAGTTTCCTCTTTTCTGCATATTTAGTTTACTGTAGATCTCAGTTTATGTTGCCGTTTCTTCATACTATCTGCAGACATCTCAAAAATCCTTATTCATTTCATCAGTTGGCAATGATTGCATATGCTCTGGCTTATGTTGCAGTGGTTCACAAGTTATTGTGCTTCAGGAACCAAGTTTACTTTAGACATCATATTGTGACCCAACACAGTACCAGAATTGTTTGCCATGCAAAAATAAACTATAATGTCCTTAAAATAAAACGTTGAAATGTATTAATATATTAAATAATGGTCATTTATTAATTTTGCCATTATAATTTTTTTGTCTTTATTATTTGATTATTTCATTTTTTTAATGTCTCTTTCAAAGGTTTCATGCTCTTGCCAACCAATAATTTGCACGAAATGCATTGTGATCAGCACAAATTATGTTGGCCCTTTTCTAGGTACCGTATATCTTGGCATGGAGTTAAATCTAAATCTATCCAGACAGAGCTGTGGTGTAGTGATTAGAGCTGAGCTGGTGCTGATGTGAGTGATGCAGGTTTGAGTCTATACTGTGACACATCCTGGTCCCATACCCCTTCTTCCACCATGGCCTTAATGGTTTGTGTATGCTGGCGGTATTAACAGGAGTGTGACACGCCTGTGGCCATTGCATGTCTTGAAAAGCAAATATCTAATAATCTAGCATTCTATTACTATGATTTTCATAATTATAAAATGGAGCCTACTGGTTGAGGCATGAAGTTGCAAAAACAATAAACTGTATTTAAGGCTGAAAAGTATCTTAAATATGGGAATCTTTTTATGTATTTTAAAGGTGCTATATGTAATATTTTTACTGTACTAAATCATAAAATGCCCACAATATGTCATTAGAGAATTAGAAAACATGCTAAGTTAAAATACTAGCTCCTCCGATAACAATGCTACAGCCAGTATATTCTACTTTGAAATCAATAAGTCAATTTCAGAAGTCACACATATTAAACATGTCACAGTAACTTCACTGGACAATGTAGATACTGTACATCATGATCAGTTAACACACGAGTAATGTTCGATTCATAAAAACATGACAAGCAATATAAGCTTCAACAACCCTACCAGAAAAAATATCCAAGCATTATAGCAGGTAAATAACTTTGCCAAATGGATAACAGATAAACATACACCTAGCCTGCAACGATGCTTTCCTGAACTGTGTGAGTGTTACTGAACTGAGTTGAACAGTGTAGTTTCTCCAGCCGGAACATCAGTGAGGCGGCCTCTATGTATGGACATGATGTAATGACGCAAGGATGAATGTAATAAGCCTGCGATTTCACGTCAAATCGATCTCGACAGCTCAAAATACAATTCATTTTATATGTTTACCATAGTTAATCAGGGTAAGGTAAGGACATTGGTTATGTACTCAATACATAGTCCAACTTTAAAATTCTGTTTGAATTTGACTGATCTGATTTTGTCTGACAGCTAGTACGTGCTTCCATTGGTTGGCAAAGCATCCTGTCTTGGAGATGCTAACTAGATTGAGTTCTGACCTTTTTTCATTGTTTTCTGTCTCAAAGTGAACAGTTGCCCATTCTTGCTGAAAGAAAAAATATGTATTATAAAGGAATATCAAGGTAAAGGAATAGTTCAAACAAAATTATGTCAATATTTACTCACCCTCATGTCGATTCAAACCTGTATAACTTTCTTCTGTGGAACACAAAAATTTAAATGATGTGATGGTCATCCTTGCCTATGCATTTATATTGAATAGGGCCTTTCAAGCTTCAAAAAAGACGGACAAGCACCATCAAATTATTAAAGGTTATCTGAAGCCATACAGTACAATAACTTTATGTGAGGAACAGTGTGGAATTTAAGTCATTATTAACTGAAAATCTTAACAATTGCACTTGCTTTGCTTGATACGTCCATAAGAGTTCATAGTAATGGCATACTAGTTTGAAATAACATTAGGGTGAGTAAATATCAATTGTCATTGTTGGGTGAACTATTCCTTTAATAACCCTAATAGTGAATGAACACATCTACTCCAGTTTGAAGCACACTGCCTGGTTGTTACATTGGTTTTCAGCATTCTGAAAGCACTAAGCAATACCCCTGCTGCACAGCATTCACACTGTGTAAACAGAATTAAACCTCAAAGGTTTTACACCAAAGCAATCTCCCTAAAGCCCCCAGAGGGCCTTCAGCAGCAACACAACTACTGCCTTCAAGGTTCAGACACAATTGCTGAACTGAGGTCTTTCATTGTTATTTTTTTTTTTACCCTGCTTTTGGATCATATATTTCATATAAAAGAGCTGCAGAAGGTAAGGAATCAGAGAAAAAACTTAAAAACAGACACAATGTCAAATACCTCAAAAGAGAGGTGCTTAAAGTAAAAACATATATAAGAGATATATAAATAATCATGTTTGTTTTTAGTATAAAAATATACAGGAACACACATTTTGTATCTTTCCTTCAGAGACTCCTAGATCCACTGTGTGTCGATCGCCTGTATCTCCTTTTCTTATTTTGGTGTTTAAGAAGCAATTACAGATTCAGCATCTCTTTCCCAGAGGCCAGTTCTGCTGTTCCAATCAGATGGTTATCAGTATACTGATTACTCCATCACAGCACTGAATGAACACACTCAGACTACTAACAGTTGTGTCTCTGCATAGTTTGGCAATTGGCAGTCATTTGTCACTTTTTATTGACTTTATAGTTATCAGGAAGACTAACAGACATAAGTTAAGTTGAAATTGCATTTATTTGATTAAATAATATTGAAAACAGAATCGTAATTTCTCTTTTGGCGCAAGCCCCATCTGGCGGTCCGATGAGATTGCCACTTGAACTGTCAGATCCTGTCGGAGATAGGAGGCAGGGGGTATGGAGCTACCCCAGTGCAGAATGGGACACAACTGATGGCGGTGGGGAGGAGAAGGTTGCCATGCTGGCACATTGAAACAGCAAATATGTAGATTGAAAGGGGGCTTTTGAGGCAATGGCTGATGTATGATTGGCTAAGAGGTAATTAGATAATAGTGTGATGATGTACAGCTGTGAGTCTCCTGCTAGATCTACACTTACACTCAGAGATATGCAAATTACAGGCCTACTGTATTGCTTGTATGAAACACCAAAAGATAGACATGCTTTTAACTCTGTACTAGTTTTATTGATCCCACACTTTTTGACCAATGGATATCCATGACTTTACATGAACATTTAAGTTGTTTGCAATTACTTGATAAGGATGTTTTCAAATAATTTTGATGCAGACTGATTTGTGAATAAATCTGTGAACCAGCTTGAACAATTTATTAAAAAAAAAAAAAAATGGTGTTTACAAATCAGACTTGCATGCATCAGACTATGGCTTGCAAACAAGATTTGTTTTTCACAAGCTCTATGTGCATGGCATAACTAGATGCATGTATATTATGTAGACATTTGCATGGACTTTACATGACTTTTCCAGTTCTGGAAAACTATTTTTAAAATCTAGGTTTTCCATGACTGTTTAAACTCTGTAGTTCAAATATTGTGCTCAGTATGATCTTAGTTCATAGAGTAAGTTAGCATGTGGGCAACAGCAACATCAAGCACTGACAGAACAAGATGTGACATATGCTTCACTCGAAGCGCTATCATAATGTGCACCCATTGAAGAAAGGGCAACAGACTGTAGACTGTACTGTAGATACGAGTTCACCATGATTTTATTTTCAGTAGTTAATTTAAGAGTTCTGTTTGAACAGCACAGTCACCCAATTATTCAAAGGCTGTTTGCTTAGAAGCCAATCTCAGAAATTAAATAACCATTTCTAATAGTTGTATAGGAGACCATGTTTGATGCGGATAGAGTATGTCTAATCATTTGCAGTTTATGGTAGCCCTGGGATGCACAAAGTTGAAAAAAGAGGAACCATTATATTCACTGAATTGAAACATTTCTTAATTGCAGCATTCATTTATATCACTTGCAAAGTAATTATACTGATTATCTTAAGCATGAAGAAAACAGATTAGTGTTTTTCGGAACCATGACATTGTGGTTAATGCCTCAGACATGTTGAGTAGTGTGTTATGATATGTGGAAGCAGGAGAAGACAGACGGGGGTGTGGATCCAAATGCGGCTTTTATTGTAACAAAACAGAATAAACAAAACACAGGAACAAAAGAAAGTCCTCGATGGGAAAAGGGCAAACTAAATACTAGAGGATACGGAGGGCGGAGAACGACAGGGTAACCTCGGACAGATAGATAACAGGGTAACCTTGAGCGGGCCGACAGACAGGCAGGCAGGCAGGCAGGGAACACGAAGAGAGAGTCAAACCATACATGAGCGGAGACATGGAACATCAACGAACGACAACGGGAAGGGGAGAAAGCGGGGTTTAAATAAACAGACAAGGTAATGACAAAATAACTGACAGGTGCGGACAATAACACAGTGATCAGGGCTGGGAGTGTGATCCGAGAATTGTGGGAAGTGCAGTTAAACACACGGACAGTGAGACTCAGGGCGGACAGCAGGGAAAACGTGACATGGAACGGGATCGGTGACGGGTGAAACGGAAAACACGGAGCAGACAACAAGGAAACGTGACATGAAGGTTACTAGTGAGACAGAGAACATAGGGCAGACAACAGGGGATCGTAACATAGTGATTCTTATGTGGGAGACGTGAGTTTGATTCTGGCTTTATATACTGAACTTTCCATAATTTTTCTCCTCACGTTTGAATAATAACACTAAACTGTATAATTACCTATTATCCCTGGAATCCAGTCTCCAAGTTGTTAACTTGCCGGTTTTGTGTTTGCTTGTGTACTATTAAGCAAATTCAGACAGTTTAAAACATTAACAAAGAATAGAATAGCATGCCATGGACATGGAGTTCTTAACAATGTTTAATATGTATTAACCTTAATCTTAATGAAGTCAGAAACTTTGTTTAGCAGTCTGTTTTTTTTTAAATTACATATTAATTAACAACATTTTACATTTCACAAGAATACTTTCATGAAGTAAAAAAATGACCAGAAACCTGAAAAATATTTCATTTTGCAACATTATGTATAGAATGACCAAATAATTCTGACTGCACTGCACATTCACAGAGCGCGTGTGTGGTTGATTCCTCTTTCCAAAGCTGATGAGGGGTGTAATGGATATACTTTATGTACAGTACACATATTGGAGCACAGAGCAAGGTCATTTTTGAGAAGTGTGTGCTGTGTGTTCAGCTCAATCTATTAGCACTGTGTGTGAGGCTTCCATGCCTCTTACAAACAGAGAAGACAAAGGACATCTTATTGCATCTTGTTTCGGATTGCTTCCTCAAACAGTAGATTTTCAACAATTGGTTGCAAGCCTGTGCTGATTGGTATGTGGACAGCAGAGCTAAAAAATAAATAAATGCTAAATGCAAATAATAAAATGCAACTAACCATAAAATTGGATAGAATTATACATGTGAGTTTTTTTAAAAGGGAGAAAATTGCAAATCTTTTGTTGTTGACATGACCAAACTCAATGGTATTTCATTCACTAGGTAGAAGCTAGCCAAATTAGGTAGATTTCAACATAGGCAGGTTGCATGACATGCCTTTATCTTCATAACCATGCAAGGTAAGGTAAAATGCAAGGTAATAAAGGTAAAGGGGTAAAAATTACAATGCAGACTACATTAAATACTGGTTCACTTGCAGCAATGTAAGACATTTAGAGACCAAAATTATACATTTTCTGATTCCGCCTATTGCATGTTAATAAATTTGAATATTGTTGGCCCTATGCAGTTCATGGTAATAGTCATAAATCACAATGTTTAATTTTAAGGATGTTTTTGTTAATTTTGTTTTACAAAATTATTGATACTGTGTTGGGTCGCCACTTGATGCCCAATGTAAAATCTGGGTCCTGAGTAAAATCCTGTTAAGAACCACTGTTGAAGAATATCAAACACACCTTTAGTAATGCAATCAGTTCCGCTCTGTAGTTTAGGAAGATAGTGTTTCATGCTCATACAGAAAGTGAGTTTACGTGTGTGTGTGTGTGTGTGTGTGTGTGTGTGTGTGTGTGTGTGTGTGTGTGTGTGTGTGTGTGTGTGCGCTTGCGTGCATGGATGCTTGTGTGTAAGAATGCCTCCAAGCATAACCTAATCCTGTTTTCACTCCACATGTGTCATATCAGTTTGGCCTTCCTACCGTCCAAGGCTCTGTGGCAAATGAACAAAATTGCTGGAAAGTGTATTCTAATAAGTCCCTTGTTTTATTTATAGAGCTGGAAACTGAGCTGTAGGGCAACCATTGTTTTTGATTACTATCAATACAAAGTCACTATCCATAATTACTGTTAACAGCTACAATGCCTATAAGCAACATCTAACCCAAAAGGCCAAAAACAAGAAAAGTTCACAATGGAAGCTTAACATTTTTATTTTAGTGAAAGAAAGGCTCGACCTTCAGCTAAAATTCATTAACATCATTAATATATTTATGATGTATTTTATTAATAATGTCCGTAAAATAAAATACAACATAAAATTAAACTAAAAATAGATCAGATGCCATTAAAAAAAAAAAAAATTGTTTCCCTTACCCAATATCCTCTTACTAGTCGGTTGTTGCTGATAATCTTACTCTAATTACATTGAAGCTATTTAAGGGGCAGTATCTTATATATATATATATATATATATATATATATATATATATATATATATATATATATATATAATTATCTGATGATAGAATTTATAGATGCAATCAGAGCTATACTTATCTGCCATAAAAACAGTAAGAATTAGGGCTGTCAATATCGATTAAATTTTTAATTGAGTAATCTATTGATTATTCTGATAATTAATCAAGTAATATGAAAATAAATATATAACTCAAGCTAAAAGACATACTCTAGGTGTGTCCAACTTTTATGTCTATTGCAAGATCCATTTTTTTTTTCATTAACTAGTTAATCATGTTTTGTCCATTTCAGTTTTTAACTCTCATATGGAAAGTAGGCCATGGAAATAAAATATTTTCCCTTTTCGGAAACAATGTCTGCACACCAATTTAGGATTATAGTGAAGTTATATTCATAGTTTTTATGGAGATATAAAAACCATTTAAATTTATTTAATTTTTTTTAACCATCACTTACATGCAACATGGAATACAATAGACTATTTTCAGTAATCAAATCATTGAGAGATGTTTTCACTCTCTTGTGCTGAGCTGAAGCAGTAGCGGGGATCTTTGTGCTTGTGCTAAATACTGCTCAGATTGCAAAAGCTTGTCGCTTGCCATGTACTGTGTAAAATGCCTTTAAGCATCCGGACATTCAGTTCCTTCTTGAGGAAACGCTGTTAATCATTTGTGAAGACTAGCTGTTACTCCCCTCAGGTAAGCTTGTTTCATATTTTGTCTGGAGGCCCGAGACGTGCAGCTGTGTGGCTTTAATGACAGACGTAGGGCATTGCAAACTATTACAAACTAAATCATCATGAATTCTAATTTACATGAGGAGGAATATCACATTTACATTAAAATTGTAATTAATGTACACAGATCAGAAGACAAACCACAATTTGCTGAAAATAAGCTTATTAGATTGTCTGGATTCAGTCAGATTTACTGAGCAGAAAGTGTTTGTGCATTTGTCACTGTGTGTAACTATAATCAAGTCTGATAGATGTCTTTTTACATTATTTTATGTTGCTTCATAAAAGATTACATTGCAAATGATTGTGTAGATAAATAGGTATAGAGTGCATTTCAATGTATGTCCCACACGGCAATGAACGGCTCAACTTCTCCCCTGCATCTGGACGCAGCACTCCAAATGGCATACAGTCTACCTAGTGAAAAATGAATGTCTTCTTTTTAAGTGCTGTTGCATTGCTGATGCGATATTATGGTTTTTCAGGTCGACTGACATCTTTAAAAAATATTGTGCTCTTACACAGCTTGCACCTCTTGTCATTATGTGTTCAGACCCTCATCTATGGACTGTGCCTTTTTCACATCCGCCTTAGTTTTTTATTTGTGTAATCAAATACTTTTTTTATCTAGTAATTTGAATTAAATCAAGTAAGTGTGACAGCCCAAGTTAGGACATTCAATTAGGTTGACAGAATTAAACTTTGAAAAGATACATTTGCTCTATATTTCTATTTTTATTAATAATAAAAAAGATGAAACATTCTAATTTATATAACTTAAGCAGTATTTTGCATAGTAAATTTGTTGCTACAAAAAATAAATAAAAAGGAAGTAAAGTGCTTCACAGAAAAAGGCCTCAAATGAAGCAGGTTATTTTAATGAACTGTCAGAACAAACTGATTCACTAAAATTAATTGGACTTCCTAATGCGACATATTAGAAAGAGCTGTATGCATACTACAATTTGATGTAAAAGTGCTACTTATTGGAAAAAGTAGCTTGTTACTTGAAAGTATACACTAATTTGAAAACAGCTACTGTAGCATTGCATTAGTTAGTTTCTCCTCAACACTGGTTGAGATGGCAGTAAAGGGTATTGTGGAGGACATCAGTTAGTTTGTGAAGTTTCTTTTTGTTGGATATCCACCCCAAGCAGGCATATGCTGCTGGGGAAATTAAGGCAGTCATGTGAAATGGCTCTGCAGGTTGCACTGCTGGTCTTTGGTGTAAATTGTGTAATAGATCTTATTGCATGCAGTACAGTCAGAGGTCTTTACTTTCGATCTGTGATGGTTCATTCAAACTGGCCCCATTACAGTGAAATCACTTCCATTTGAATCCCACCAGGATCAACAGAAGCAATCGCAAAGTAGCAGAGACATTTGCACTTTCTCCTTCTCCCTTGCTCACACTCTTTCCTCACTCTGTGAGATTGCAGTTACATTTACTGCATATTTACACTCAAGCATTGCTTGGGGGTTCGACCTCCAGGGTTAGGAACAGAAAGTCTGCTATTCTGGTGCAGCAATATCAGTATTGCTCCACTTAGCATTTTGTGCAAAGCAGTTAAAACTGTTTATTCCCTGATTCAACCAATGCATATGATCTGACCGACCTTCTGACTTTAGTGAATGTGTCTGATGTTTTGCAGGGCAGTGAGGATGGAGACGTGGACAAAAACAAGTGCTGTACACTGTGTAACATGTCCTTCACTTCAGCGGTGGTAGCACAGTCTCATTATCAAGGCAAGATCCACGCTAAGAGGCTCAAACTGCTGCTGGGGGAACAGCCTGCCATAACAGCCAAAGGTAAGTCTAGTACACACATGGGATGGAAATTAGTTGGGACCTGGCGATAAATATTATTAATATCTAATATCTGCGATACAGTAATATAGGGATTCTTTATTTTTTGTGTGTAGTACAATTCAAAATGTGATGCAATCTTTTACATGTTTTTTTATCTTTATTGGAATTCGGTGATTTGCGCACAGAGTACTGAACTTCCTGCTTCATTGTAGAGCTACAGATGTAGCATAAAGCTTAGGCTTGTCAGTGAGAATGTTTACATCATTTAAAATCTCAAGTAAACATGGTTTGCTTGCGTTGCCTATTTTTGTAATATGCTGAAGTAGTTATCAGCATATTGCTGTGCATGTAAACACGCAGAGTTAAATAAAACATCTTTATGAATTAAAGTTAAAGACTTGTATTCTTAGTCAGTTCTGAGTTTTCACTTTGGCCGGTTTATTGACCTAATGCCACGGTATGTTTCATTTTCTCAAACTCTTGCTCTTTTTTTCCACAAAATATTGAAACATGTTTCTAAAAATACATTATCTGTTCTTAATGTTAGATTATTTAGGTAAAAAAAAAACAGCTCTGTGCTGCTGTCAGGGAGTGTGTTTGTGTTTGAGGGGCTCTCTGCTGGATTGGACTGTGTGTGTATTCCTTAGCAGTGTGTGGCTGCGCGATCAGGGCAGGCGTTTGAAAGGGCGGGACTCTCTCAGCCTTGCACTGTGAATCAGTGCTCAATGCCTGCTTGCCTAAAGGGTGGGTAATTGACCCAAAAATAAGGTGGAAGAGAGGGAGAGTGTGTGCTTGTACAGCGTGTGTGAATGTGTGTCCGTCTGTCTGTCCAAGACATCATAAAAGGAGCTTTACATAAGCAGCCAGCTGGAAGCATGGAAGAAAACTAGAAGTTTGACTTTCTATGAGAATGCTGTCATCACACTGTATTGTTGTCTATGTCTTTGCCAATTCTGGCATGATGCCTGTGTCATTGCAGTACTTTGTTGCGCTACATAATGCTGGTCTATGTTATGTTTTTGATCCATTTGCAGCACAATAGTGGCATAACGTTTTCCCTGACACAAGTAGAAAAACACTTGGGGATGGGGGAAGGCTGTAAAAAATTCACTCTATGTCTACAAAAATGTCTACTTTTGCAATATTGACTACTCAATGAAAGAATGTGATGTCTTTAGGGGCGGTCACACTAGGCTTTGAACGTGCAAATTTTTTTTCGGACTACACAACAGACCAGGATATGATGTCATGCAGGATGGCTTTTGGTGTAAGTATACAGAATAATACATTACAAATAACAAATAATATTATATTTAAAATGTTAAAATATATATTCTACTCACTTTCCTGCAACAATAAAACAAGCAGCTTTGAAATATGTATTCTTTGTATTGAGCCAAGGGGTAAGCTTGTGACATTAAGCTATATTATTGTTATTGACAGTTATATTATATGTCACTGTCATACGGATTTGCAGGTCAGAGTTCACAAACTTGAACTCTTGTATGCAGCAGAGTACAACATTTCTTTGAATGAGCTTGCGTTTCCAGTCTCCCGCATTTGAATGGGTGTGAATGGAGCATGATGTGTAGTCTGACCGACCCGTTAAGTTAACAGTAATATATGTGATCTTTTATGTGGGACTTGCTGTTTTATGATTGATCTCAACACATTTTATGTGTTTGTTCATCTTTGTGAGAAGCCAAAGACAATTTTCTCCATTAGTGGACAACAAAGTATAAACAACTTGTGAATCAGTGGCACTTAAATAATCTGCAAGTAAGAGGGTACACATGGAAATGTGGGACTTGCTGTTTTATGATTGATCTCAACACGTTTTATGTGTTTGTTCATCTTTGTGAGAAGCCAAAGACAATTTTCTCCATTAGTGGACAACAAAGTATAAACAACTTGTGAATCAGTGGCACTTAAATAATCTGCAAGTAAGAGGGTACACATGGCAATAGCATACTGTATAGAAAGAGGCTCCATGTGTCGTTTTTATTTTAGCCAATGGGGGGAGAGCACAAGGCATGGCATGCCACACTGGCTCTCAGTTCCTTTTAACATCCATTAGTCACCAGCTTTTCTAACAGCAGTGCCTCCAAACGGCCAGCGTTTATTAATTACACTCTTCACTGGACAGCTGAACCACATATGGCATAGTTAGGAGGCACACCACATCACAACCAGTGTTTAGGATCAATTACGGAAATCTGACTCTTGAGATAGAATCACAGATTGTCCAACATGCATGTCAAACTGATGAGATCTAATGGGCATACAGATTAACTCAGTGTATAAAAACTATTGAAATATTGACAATTTTCTTCCATGGTCCACATGACTGGCATGCAGCACATTGCACTTTTTAACTGATAACTGGCTTTGTTCTATTAAATTTAGTTTTTAGGGTGACCGTGATTGCAGTATTTCTGCCTATAAGCACGTAAAGGGAGCTCTGGAGCTTTGGCCTCACTTATTATGCCACTCCAGCTGGAAATTGGACTAAACCATTTCAGTCAGGAAGGAGGGTACCTTGTTTATCTCTTCACATCTTTGCAATAGTTACTATGATTTATTCATCCTTTAGTTATTAGTTAGTTTGATTATGCTTATGTCTGTTTATGTCAACATTATGTATATTATTTTGGTATTTATTTTTTCCATTATTAAAAACTTGTTATTTAGTGCTAGTCTTTCTTTAAAATTTTGGGTTGAACCAACCATGTATATTTAAAATATTTAGACAGATGGATCTGACAGATCTTTCTTTGGTCATTTTTGTTTTCCACCTTTTTTTTGTTTGACCAGTGTTTGTCAGGACAAGAAGTTATATTTTGTTTCAATATGTATTTTGTTTTTATTGTTTGTTTTTTTTACCCATTTTTGTGTTCCCTTACGAGGGAACTTGCGATGCGTCGATGACGCTTTGGGAACGCCTTTGCGTGTTTACCCCTGAAGCACGTATGTCAACTAGTCAATGGAATGAATGAACGCCACGGGTGGGTGACGTCATGACCAGGAAAGGATATAAGTACATCCGGTGCGTTACTCGCGTTAACTTTTGTGCCTCAGCAAAGCGCTCTGTGTCAAAACTGTCTGTCATATTTATTGTTGTCTGTCTCTCATTATATTGGATATTATGGCGAAACAACTATTTAAAGCCTGTGCTTCTCCTTGCCCTCGTTATATCATGGGTGGAGATTGTGTAGTTTGTTTGGGAGTGGAGCATGCGATGTCAGCCCTCGAGGGGACTGACTGTCAGCATTGTGAGCGTCTGCCGCTCTGCATGCTCCGCTCCCGTCTGTCTACATTTGAGGATGATGGACAGGCTCGCGAACCTCAGGGTTCTGGACCCGCGGCTGCCGAGGCAGCTCGGAGAAGGCTCACTTGGGGTTCGCAAATGGATCTCTCGGCGGGGTTGGAGATGGGCTTTGCCTTATCTCCTCCTTTACCCGAGGGATCCATTGCTCTCTTGCCGGTGTCGGAAGCCCGTGCTGCGGCTTCTTCCGCCCGGGAAGAGAGCCCGATGCTTCGGTGCTCTAGCTCTGAGGAGGTGGAGTTACTGAGCATTGTTGAGAGTGACACAAACACTAATATAATAAGGGGAGAGGATTCGCCATCCCTCTCCCCAGCATATGAGGAGCTTATTGAGGTGATAACTCGTGCTGTTGAGAAATTAAATATTGACTGGCCAGCAGAAAAAAGAGATACTCGTCCTAAAAGCAATTTAGACGAGCGTTTTCTCACATCTAATGTTTCATCTCAATCACGGGCCCTTCCATTTTTTTCCTGATCTACATAGTGAGCTATGTAGATCATGGAATAAACCATATTCGTCACGTCTTTTTAGTCCCCATGTTCACACATATTCAAATATAAAGGGGCTGAAAGATTTTGGTTATGGGTCGATGCCCCCAGCAGAACAGACGCTCGCAAGCTATCTGTCTCCTGGGTCAGCATCGTCCCTGAAGGATCCCGTGTTGCCGAATAAACCACTAAAAACCACATCCAATTTAGTGGGTAAGGCTTATATGGCAGCAGGTCAAGCTGGAGCCTGTCTGCACACGATGGCAGTGCTCCAAGCCTATCAGGCAGATCTGCTGGGGGATATCGATAGGAGTGAGGGAGTTAGTCCCGACGAAATTCGAGAGCTTTGTGGGGCTACAGATCTTTCTCTCAGAGCTACGAAGGAGACCGCCCGTGCTATTGGGCGGTCTATGGCAGCCCTCGTAGCTACTGAGAGACATCTTTGGTTAAATCTTGCAGAGATTAAAGATAAAGAGCAGGCTTTTCTTTTAGATGCCCCTATGTCTCCCTCTGGTCTTTTCGGTGACTCTGTGAATACGGTTGTTGAAAGATTTCAAGAAAATAAAAAACAATCTGAGGCTTTTAAAAAATTCCTTCCTCACCGAGTCCATCCCCCTGGGGATGCTGGGCGTGAGCATCCCCAGCCAAGTTCCTCGCACCGTGTGCAACAGAAAATAAGTGTTGCGTCTCGTGCTCCCCCGAATAAATCTTGGGGACCGAGCCAACGCTCTCAGCCGAAGTCGGCTAAGTCTAAGCCGGATCTGAGGACCGTACTTACGGCTAAGAAGGCTTTAGCTCAGAAAAGGTCCTGATGCATGCACGTCAGACCATCGAGGACAGCCCCAGCCGGGGTGGAGCGGTGTACACCTCAGAATACGGTGCCCGCTCCACTTCGGGGTCCTCATGGGACCAGTCTGCCAACCCCGCCACCCTTGGTGCTTCGGGGCGCAGTGGTATCCAGCGAAATTTCGGCGCAATGTCGACTCGATGTTGCGTCGGACGTGAGCCCTCTGAGGGGGGTTCAAAAACAGTCAGTTCGGTTGTTTCCTGCCAATATGCTTCAGGTCGCCGAAGTGGCTGTTCCTTTAACACCAGAGGCCAGTCTCGAGAGAATGGTACCCTTAGTAGATTTTCTGACAGAGTGGAAGAATCTGATGAATATATCTCCTTGGGTCCTGCAGATAATAGAGAAAGGTTACAGAATCCAATTCAGTTCTCCTCCGCCTCGTTACAACGGGGTGTTACTCACGGTAGTACATCCCGAGCAGGCTCTGGTAATGGAGCAAGTAGAGTCTCTCTTAGCAAAGGGAGCTATAGAACAGGTGTACTCCCCCGACAGAGAATCAGGGTTTTACAGCCGATACTTCATTGTTCCAAAAAAGGATGGGGGGTTGCGTCCAATTTTAGATCTCCGTTTGCTGAATCGTGCAGTCATGAAAATTGAAATTCAAGATGCTCACACTCAAACAGATCCGAGGACTGGTTTGTCACGATAGATTTGAATGACGCTTACTTCCATGTCTCCATCCTCCCTCAACACAGGAAGTTCCTGAGGTTTTCTTTCGGGGGCAAAGAATACCAATATAGGGTGCTTCCATTCGGTCTAGCTCTGTCACCCCGCACGTTCACGAAGTGCGTAGATGCAGCTCTGGCCTCGCTCAGGCTGCAGGGCATACACATTCTGAACTACATCGATGACTGGCTGATTCTGGCGGAATCAGAGCAGTCAGCGGGTCGGCATCGAGACGTCGTTCTCGCTCATATGAAGAAATTGGGGTTGAGACTCAATGCCAAGAAGAGTGTGCTTTCTCCATTATAGAGAACCACTTTCCTTGGTGTGGTATGGGATTCAGTCACGATGCGGGCCACACTATCGCCCGTTCGTGGAGCTGCTATCATCACATCCACAAAAGAGTTGAAGCTAGGCCAGTCACGCACTGTGAAACAGTTCGAGAGACTGTTAGGCCTCACGGCAGCAGCGTCCAATGTGATCCCCTTTGGCCTGCTGTACATGAGACCTTTGCAGTGGTGGCTCAGGACCAGAGGGTTCTCCCCGAGGGGGAACCCACTTCGTATGATCAAGATCACACGGTGGTGCATCCGCGCCTTGATTATATGGAGGAAACATTGGTCCCTGTCCCAGGGTCCGGTGTTGGGAGCTCTTTGCCATCGAGTTGCTATCTCGACAGACGCTTCTCTCACTGGCTGGGGAGCGGTAATGGAAGGCCGCTCAGCTCATGGTCTGTGGAGGAACCATCATCTCTCTTGGCACATAAATTGCCTGGGGATGATTGCCGTCTTCAATGCATTGAGACATTTCCTCCCAGATCTGAGGGGCCATCATGTGCTTGTCTGTACAGACAACACATCGGTGGTCTCTTATTTAAATCGACAGGGGGGTCTGCGCTCGCGTCCACTCTGCAAACTGGCGCACCAGATCCTATTGTGGTCCCTGGGGAAAATACTCTCCCTGAGGGCAGTGTATATCCCAGGGTACCAGAATATAGGAGCAGACACCCTGTCGAGGCAGGTGCTGAGGCCAGGGGAATGGAGACTCCACCCCGAGGCGGTGGAGCTCATTTGGGAATTTTACGGCCAAGCAGAAGTGGATCTGTTTGCGTCTCAGCTTACGATGCACTGTCCACTTTGGTTCTCCCTCACGCAACCAGACCCCTTGGGGTTGGACGCTATGGTACAGACGTGGCCGAGGCTACGTCTGTACGCATTTCCCCCTGTTGCTCTGCTCCCAGGAGTTCTGGAGAGAGTCCGCCAGGACGGAGTAAGTCTATTATTAGTAGCTCCATGCTGGCCGAGTCGAATTTGGTTTACGGACCTAATTCATCTCCTCGACGGCCCTCCTTTCGAGGTACCTGTCAGGAGAGACCTTCAGTCTCAGGCAGGGGGCACAATATTTCACCCCCAACCGGAGATTTGGAACTTATGGGTTTGGCCTCTGAGGGGGCCCAACTTTTACAGAGTGGTCTCTCGACTGAGGTTGTTGAGACCATTCTTAGCTCCAGAGCTCCAGCCACGAGGAAATTATATACACTTAAGTGGAAAGTTTTCACGTCTTGGTGTCACCAGCATCAGCGAGATCCAGTTAACTGTTCAGTCACACAGTACTTGAGTTTCTCCAGTATCATCAGGTTCATGTCCTTCTACCTTAAAGGTTTACGTGGCGGCCATTGCGGCTTTCCGCGCCCCTGTGGGTAGTACATCTTTGGGTCGAGACCCCCTGGTTATTCGTTTCCTTCGTGGCACCTTGAGGCTGAGGCCTGCGGTTCGAACTAGGGTGCCGGCATAACCAATATTCCAAGGCCTATTGTACTGCAGGCATTCTGTCCTCCTCTGTTTACATCTTTGGACCAGGAAAAACTGAATCTCTTGTGTCCAGTGTGAGCACTGGACACTTATGTCCACAGGGCTGCCCCGTGGAGGAGATCTGATCAGTTGTTTGTCTGTTTTGGTTCACCTAAGTAAGGTCTTCCTGCTTCTAAACAGACAATCAGTAAGTGGATAGTTGAGGCTATTTCTCTTGCATGTGAGTCCTCTGGCCAGCTGTGCCCTTTGGTGGTTAGAGCTCACTCTACTCGAAGTATGGCGGCCTCTAAAGCCCTCTTATCAGGAGTTTCCCTCCAGGAGGTGTGTGATGCGGCAGGTTGTTCCTCGCCACTAACTTTTGTGAGGTTTTATAGCCTGGACCTGGAAGCTGCCCCAGGATCCCAGGTGCTTTTTACTTAATTTGCCGACAGTTTTTATCATCTGGCATTTTGTAATTATGGCGGATTGGGTATTATCGTTCCCTAAGCTTCATCGACGCATCGCAAGTTCCCTCGTAAGGGAACGTCTCAGGTTACGACTGTAACCCTAGTTCCCTGAGAAGGGAACGAGACGATGCGTCGCCCTGCCATACTTCCTGCATCCCTGCGATCGACTTTGCTTCGGCTCTAAAAGCTAACGCGAGTAATGCACCGGATGTGCTTATATCCTTTCATGGTCATGACGTCACCCGCCCGTGGCGTTCATTCATTCCATTGACTAGTTGACATACGTGCTTCAGGCTTCATCGTCTCGTTCCCTTCTCAGGGAACTAGGGTTACAGTCGTAACCTGTGACGTTTTTCATTTTTCTTATTTCCTCAAGATTGTATTTTTTCTATTTGAGATGTTCTTTTGCATACCACTAAGTGGTTTGTAAGTGAAAAGCATTAAAATGCCGACTTTTTTGTACTTTTTGTGTCCTGAGGCCAGCTCTGTTACAGTCTAGTGAAACAATGCTGACAGAATGGTAATCTCATGGAGCATAATACAGTTTAATGATCCTGCATGTTGCCATGTTAATTTACAATTCAGGTTTCAGTATTTTCATAATTACATTTTGAATCTGAATTTTTGAATAAAAATGAATTGCCACTGTAGTCTTCTGTCCTCAATGTACCTATCACTAATTTTCTCTCTCTCTCTGCTTGTTCCTCCCGTGTTTCCTGTCACTGACTGATGCCATCATTAGCTGTGCCATCTGCGTCTGATGGCTAGAGACAGACGAGGCTTGTGTCCCACTCAAAAGGGGATGGAGGCAGACCATCAATCGCTCTGACATGTGGCATACTGAAGCAGACTAGCTCAGGCCCCGCTTAACTGAGCAGGGAGGAGTTCTCTTTAAACTCTGTAGGATTCACATTGCTCTAACAATCTGTGGACAAGCTGTAAACATGTTGCTTTAAAATGTAATCTTACCGAAATTTGTTTGTGTTCTTTTTTTAGTGGCGGCGTAAAGATATCAAGCCACCAATTCTGCCTTCAAAGTAGGGGTCGACCGATATGTTTTTTTCAGGGCCAATACTGATACTGATACTCATTAATACTTTGTAAAATGAGAAAAAAGAATTAAGTATAAATGGGCTGATTATCAAATATCAATGAGTGATGGTGGTGTAGTGGTTTAAAGCACATAACTGTTAATCAGAAGGTTGCTGGATCGAGCCCCACAGCCACCACCACTGTGTCCTTGAGCAAGGCACTTAACTCCAGGTTGCTCTGGGGGGATTGTCCCTGTAATAAGGGCTCTGTAAGTCGCTTTGGATAAAAGCGTCTGCCAAATGCATAAATGTAAATGTAAATAATGGAAATATTGTTCATCATAAGTTTTGGTTGTCTTTCTTCCCATACATGCCAAAGATGATGTTATCTCTGATTAATTTTAACAAAAATCTCTGTTTATTATCAATATTAATTTAATAAATATAATTTTAGATGGAAAAAATTCTCAAGGCACTCTGGAACCACAATAAATTGTCCTGTCACAAAACTGGCTTAGCTGAACTGACGGAGTCATATCAGACACATTGTTACCATTTCCTTTTAGATTTCTGAAGAGTATTTAAGTGTAAGATCAATATTGCTGCTCCCTCTATTTCTCCTCTACGGTCTTCTGTCGTTAAAATAACAGCATCTGCAGCTTTATGCGGCGCCTAATGTCACGGGCTGGTGGAGAGATGCAAAGAACACAGCTCCGTTGATTTGTCGTGCTGCCAACCTAAAGTGTAGAAACGGTGAGATCGGGCAACCGTTGTCATTATGTCAGGCGGTCCGGATGGAACAAATCCAGGGTCCGGACACAGACTGCAGTTTATTGCAACTTCAGTATCTTTATTCTTACCTTTGAAACCAGCTTGTCCTCTCAGTGATGCATCTTTCTCTCATTGCTTTTGTCTTTCCCACCTCAACCCCACGAATAAGGAGTACTGTGTTGATTGGCTATCTACTTGTGACATATAACAATCCGATAATACTATGGGAGGACATTGAGCCAGACTACAAGCAGTAACCTTTCAGAGCGCGGCGGTGGAATCAGAGCCAACTGAGAGCATTTTAAAATTTATCGGCAATCAGATGTGATAAAAAACGATTCTGATCATTTGACAAATTATGAAAATCGGATTATCAGCCAGGCGACCCTTATTCAAGAGCATCTAGAAAACTCCTATGTCAGAGTTGGACAGTTGTTATCATGACATGTCACACATTGAAGTCTGAAACACACATTACTTGCACACAACTTATGATTAATTTATGCATGAGATCTAACAAATAAAAATTTGCAGAAAGCAAATAGCAAAGGATAAGTCATTAGCTTCCCAATAGTTGACAATAAGCACATTAACAAATTATTAAAATAAAGCACTGAAATAGAATGCTTTCCTCATGTGGAAATGCCCCTTTCACCTTCGCAACTACACTGTAAAAAACGTGTTTATGCTACCTTGAAGGAGTAGATCACTCAAAAATGAAAATGTTGTCATCATTTACTCACCCTTTTGGCATTCCAGATGTGAATGACTTTCTTCTACAAAACACAAAAAAAGATTTCTAAAATGATATCCAAAAGTTATCCAAACGACTCCATTGGTTAAATACATATCTTCAGAAGCGAACAATAGGTGTGGGTGAGAAACAGATCAATATTTAAGGTCTTTTTTACTATAATTTCTCCTCCCAGCCCAGTAGGTGGTTTTATGCACAAATAATGAGAATTGCCAAAAACAAAAGAAGAATCTAAAAGTGAAAGTTGATATTTATTGTAAAAAGGACATAAATATTGATCTGTTTCTCACCCACATCTTATCGCTTCTGTGGAGGCGTATGGATTACTTTTATTCTGCTTTAATGCTTTTTGGACCTTCAGCGTTTTGGCCACCTTTCTCTTGCATTTCAAGGACCTAAAGAGCTGAGATATATTTCTAAAGATCTTTGTTTATGTTTAGCAGATGAAAGAAAGTCATACACATCTGGGATGGCATAAGGGTGAGTAAATAATGAGAGAACATTTTGGGTAAACTATCCCATTAAAACATTTTTGTTGTGTAAACTTAAGTGGGAAATTAGTTTAAACAGAACATAAAGTTGACTTAAATTAATATAACTTGACATTGAGATAAATGAGATAAAATGTTAATTGAGATAAATGTCTTTTAAAGTAAACTTGAATTTCTTATAATTCAGTTCGAAGAATTTTTTTAGATGTGCAATAACTTATTATTATGTAATATTTTTGAGAACCATAATAGTTAGGAACCATCTCATTTTATGATTTAGAATGAAGAGCCATTTATGGTAAATGGATTACATATCTAGAATTATGTTTGACAAGGAGAAAGAGCCTCAACTTTACACTGAAAATCACAGTGATGGTGACAATCATCAAACATCAATGAATAAAAAGATGAGCTTTAAATTGTTGCTTCATAACAAATAACTGAAAGTGATAACAAATACAACAACCAACATCATAAATAAAAGCAGCAAATAGTAAATAAAAATGAAAAGTAAGACAGGAACAAGGATATTTGCATAATTTATTCATGCCATAGTGCATCCTGTGTATCTGAATACTCTCTGAATCTGTATCTGAATAGATCTCTTGACATATATTTTAGATTTCAGCTGAATAGTTTTTCTTAGTTCAATAACTTATCACATGTACAGCCAACAAAAACTTGGATAATTTAGTTATCTCTGTCAATCAAGGACCATTATTCTAACTCTTCCTTTCAAGTTACAATAACTAAAATACTAAATAATTTTTACAGTGTATATGGTATTCCTGAAAATTCAGAGTTTCCCATGTGCAAATTAAATATTTGTTTGGTTATGCATTTGCTCTAAACTCTCCGACAGCACTTGAAGGCAGCATTATTAGGTTAGACTTGAGTACATGTGGATTGAAATGTTCTACTTCTACTGTTCTACTACTTCACATTCAGTATCTTTGTAATTTTTAATGTTAACAAATTAGTTTATTCATAGAAGCTTTTAAAAACCCTTAAATATGAATTCTTGCCTCTTGACAGCAAGAAGCCTGTAAATACAAGCAATTAATATTTCTTGCTAGTGGTTTTAAGATGTGAGCACTTCTTGTGTGTGTGGGAATATGATCTGAGTGGTTCTACGCCAGTCTGTGTGAGAGATAAAACCAGTTAATTCACAGGCCACTCTTATTGATTTCTGCATAACACACATTAGTGACACGGCTGAATGTAGCCACTGACCAGAGCCCAGCTCATCTCCTGGGAAACACTGTTGTTCCAACTTGACATCAGCCAATAATTCAAAACATCCTGCTCTCTTGGTCTCATTCTTCCCCTTCTATTCTGCATTCAGTAAGACAAATGGGAAACCACTGGAAGGCTGCATGTATTGACCTACATGTACATTTGCTCATTTATACATGACATTTGAGACTTCTACATCCATCTTATCAAATTACTCAGCAGAGTGGTTTGCAATTAGGTCTGGTTTCCTATTCTATTGCTTTCTGTAATACAGGAAATGTTTGGCCTCTGGTCAAGAATGTTAATAGCTGGGTTCCAAAGTCAAATGGGAAAATACTTTTGTTTTGCAATAATGCAAATTTTTAAATAGAAATCATCAATATAACTATTAAAGTGAGAAGTTGAATTTTTGAATTTCTTCAAGTTAGCATTGAAATCTGGCCTTTTGTACAAAAGAGTTAACATTGTCACTAATGTCACTAATGTTTTTATTTTATTAGTGACCTTGAAATAATGCAGAATATTAAATATATTTTATTTTACATCATAGGTTTTTGCTCTTACATTTGTCAAAATCCTAAAAATCCCTTTTTATTTCCAGATTGAAGTTATATTTTGATACCAGATGTTCAAAGTGAATTCTACTGTAGTTTTTTCTTTCTTTCTGGGAACCAGATGTGCTATCTGAGGAACCTACAAGTTCATTTATAAAGATCTTTAATTTTTCAGACACACAGTACAAATTGTATGAAATCAGTCAAGCCCTTTTAGTTTAATATAAAAATAAATTTTGTTATTTGTTAAAACATGTGTATTCAAGAAGCTGTCAGTTCTTTGTAATTTTCATTTTAGTTTCCTGTTACTATTGTATGTAGTCAAAAACTTGCTGCTTATATCAGAATCAGAATGAGCTTTATTGCCAAGTATGCTTACACATGCAAGGAATTTGTCTTGGTGACAGAAGCTTCCAGTGCACAAACAATACAGCAACAAGACAGAGATGATAATAAAACAAATTGAATAAAAATAAAAGTGAATATAATATAAAGTATATATGAAAATAAACAATAGGACAATATATATATATATATATATATATATATATATATATATATATATATATATATATATATATGTAACAAGGTAAAAGGGAAAGGAGGCAAAAACCGGCTTGACAATATCAATGATAATTTAGACAAACACACACAGTTGTCAGCCAGTTGCCCGTAACTCTCTCTCTCTCTGTCACACTGCTGTCTCTGTTTGGCCCTTATTCCTCTCGGAGGCTTGATTAGCCTGATAAAGGGCTGGGTGTGCGGAATCATGTCCCGGTCCTGCCCTCCATTCTGCCACATATATGTATGTATGTATATATATATATATATATATATATATATATATATATATATATATATATATATATATATATATATACGTATGTAGAATATAGAAATATATTGCAGGATCAAGAATGAGATTCAGCATGGAAATTGTATGAAACTCCAGTAAAGAGTATGTCAGAGAGGGAAGAAGATAACTCAAGGACTAAAAAAAAATACTTTGATCCTTTTCAGGCTGATCCAAAAACTAAATCTTTCAAGCTGAATACCTCCATTTCATTAGGATGAGACTGCAAATGAAATGCACATTCTGTGGTTCATGCCATTTTCTGCAAGCTTAAGCTGTTTACAAGGTTCTTAAATAAATCAGAGGAAAAGGTAATATGAATTTAGTTGGAATATAACGTCTTGGTTACTTTCGTGACCTCCGTTCCCTGATGGAGGGAACAAAATGTTGTGTTGATATAGTGAAACTAGGGGTCACCCTTGGGAGCCCCAAACACCTCTGATCGTTGCGAAAAGGCCAATGGGAATTGGTGAGTGGAATTTGCATACCACTCCCCCAGACATACGGGTATAAAAGGAGCTGGCTCGCAACCACTCATTCAGGTTTTGTGCTGAGGAGCCGAGACAAAGTCCTGTAGATTTCAGCGGGTAGTTCAGTGTTGTGGCAGGAGGGTTGTAGGTCTCATTCCCTCCATCAGGGCATAGAGGTTACGAAAGAAAACAAAACGTTCCCTATCTGTCACTCACGTGACGTTGTGTCGATGTAGTGACTCTAGGGGTCCCTATACGAAATGCCACGTCTAGCTGAACTGTGTTACGGGGACTGGAGGTGCGAGATGGGGAAGCTGTTGCGTGCCTCATAGCTAGAAAACCCAGCCATCATGTAACCTCAACCAGCGAGCATCATTGACTGCTCAAAAAATTGGTACAGGCTGCCCCAGCCATGGCATCTTTTTTTGGAAAGTTTTTTCAGAAGTGTCGCTCGTGAAGTAATCCCTGTGGTAGGTCCTACCCAGAGGATCTCTACAACATGGCGACCAGTGGCAGAGGGAACTCTGCCCAAGGAATACGCGGGTTTACCAACGGGGAAACTTATAGGTTACGTATGTAACCTCCATTCCCTGATGGAGGGAACGAGACGTTGTGTCGAAGAAGCGACACTAGGGGTCTCTCTTGAGCGCCAAATATGCCTCTGATCTATGAAAAAAGGCCAATGAGAATTAGGCAGACAGTATTTGCATACCCCGCCCTGGACATACGGGGTATAAAAGCGAGCAAATATGTTGAGTTCATTCATTATTTCTCTGAGGAGCGGGAAATGGTCCGGCCAATACAGCGGCTCGGTCAGTGACGTCACCGGGAGGACACAACATCTTGTTCCCTCCATCAGGGAACGGAGGTTACATACGTAACCTAGATGTTCCCCATCTGTCGCTCTCTCGACGTTGTGTCAAAGAAGCGACACTAGGGGTCCAATTCAAATCACGCCATGCGCTGAGCCGTGTAAGTGTACTGCTGACACAAGAGCGGGCAGGTTTTTCACATGCAAAAGGTGACCAGTTGTGTCAGACTGCACATACCCTTCCCCAATGCCCCATAAAAAGTCGTCGGAATCCTTTTGGTTGCTCTAAGCAGGGGAACAAGGCGACACATAGAGCCAAAGTGGCTGGGGGCCTTACACGCATTGAGGGAAGGGGGTCTTACCCAATTTCCTATTCTTTCAGGGGGAAAGCCGCTTCCGCCCTGCATGCCATGGCCCTCCTGCAAGTCCGCCAGGCCAAGGCACTCAAAGATCTGCACGGGGTAGCCCTGATCCCGACGTGCTGCAGGAACTGCGCTCAGCGACCGACCTTGCCCTCAGAGCCACGAAGGTCAAAGCGCAATCACTAAGACCAGGAACGTCATCTGTGGCTAAACTTGGTTGATATGCGTGAGACCAAAAAAGTGCACTTCCCTTTGGCCTTTTTTCATAGATCAGAGGCATATTCGGCACTCAAGAGAGACCCCTAGTGTGGCTTCTTCGACACAACGTCGAGTGAGCGACAGACGGGGAACATGTGGTATGTATTACAGGAAACAATAACATGAGTGGATGCCATAAATTTACGCAATTGTTTGTTGTTGTTGTGGTTGAGATTGTGGTTGATCTTGAGCGGCGAGGGTTTGAGATCGATGTGGTTCCTAAACAGCAGATGTTTTAGATTGACGCAATAATGCTTGTAAAACACAGTGGATGAAATGATTGAACACAGTCGAGACGAGAGATGTAGACAAGTGGAAAATATCGAAAATAGCTAAGCAGTCTAGCAAGCTAAAAAAACACTCGTGCAGCGTGCCGTCAGCAACAGGAACAGGAAGTGACATCTGGATTACATTGCTATGTTGATGACCTAAATTAATTGTTCTTCATGCTTGTATGGAAGATATATAAATTTGGATGTCATGTAATTTTCTGCTGTTAAGTAAGGGATAATATACAGTTATTGCACAATAAACCACAACAGGGTGATCAGGACCCAGACATGAAGTGGAGGAACATTGTATCACCCTGAAGAGGTTTATTTTGCGATAACAACCAGCTGACTGTACATTATCCAACTTATTACATGGCTACTAATCAAACAAATAAATACATGGACATAAAATATTGATTTTCATTGAAATTATGTAATTTGAGAAATTGCTCAAATTACATAATTCTGGTTTGCGTTGGAGTTCTGTTTGTGGTTACATTTTTGTGAAATTGACCTTTTAACACCCGTTATTCAGCCTATTACAAGACCACTTGCCAAATAAACAAATTCATGGACATAAAACATTGATTTGCATTTATAAATATTTTATTACCTTTCTTGAAGAGATCGCACAGTGATCAAAGAAGCAAGAGAGATGGCTCGCAAGGACCCGGATGAGCGGTCTGATACATGGAGCTTCGGTGGTTACAGAGCAGGTGGTTAGACCGCTAGATGGCGCAATTGATCAATCAGAATCGAGTATTCCAGGCCGCCGTGTAATACATACTGATAAAACAGAGGTTGTTATTACTGGTCATAGTTTTTTTTAAAGTCAGATTGAGTCAACACTTAATCAGTTGGTCCTAAAAATTCAGCAGGTGGTGAGAAATTTGGGCACCTCTTTTCATACAAATTAACATTTTGAATATCACGTTAGGAAGTTAGTTCAGTCTCGTTTTTAACAGTTAAGGAATATTTCCAAGGTGAGACATGTCTTCAGTTTCACGGATACAGAGAAGCTTATATTGTACATGTTTTTAATTCTTCTCACCTTGATTATTGTTATTCCCTGTTTTCATATTTAAATCAAAGCTCTATAGCATGGCTACATTCAGTGGAGAATGCTGCAGCTAGACCTTTGACACAAACTAGGTCTTTTAATCATATTACTCCAGTTTTAGCTTCTTTGCATTGTTATCAATTTATTTTAGGGTTGATTCTAAGATTTTATATTAAGCATTACTTGGGTTGGTGCCAGATTATTAAGCAAAACTTTTGAGAACTTACGAAACAGTTAAACCTCTTAAGGCGGTCGCACACCGGACGAGAAGTTCCACTCCGTGTTGCGGTTAGGACGCTAAACTAAATCCAAAATGTGTTATATTTTAGCATCTTCAAAGTATTCACCCTTTGCCTAGAATTTGCAGACATATACTCTTGACATTTTCTCAACCCTGGGATGCTTTTTAAACAGTATTGAAGGAGTTGCCATCTATGTTGGGCACTTATTGGCTGCTTTTCTTTATTACTTAGTACAAGTCTTCAATTTCAAAATTAAAATTCCCAAATTTTAGTTTTGTAATGAAATTAATAAATATGGTGGCACAAATATATTTTAAATATTTTTGTATACAAAACAAATTTCAAACATTTAAGCATACGCCTTCAGATCAAAAGAGTTTTAAGATCATGAGAAACATTTCAGTCAAGTTTTTCAAAAGTTTTGACTGGTAGTGTATGTCCATTGATAATGATTTGTGTCGAATTGTGTCACAATCACTAGACGGAAGCAAAGATTGAAGTAACTCTTTATTAGAGTGAAAAGAAACAACACAGTTCTGGAGTACGGGTGGGCTGGTGACGCAGTGGCTAGATGGTCAGCGTGCTGGTACAGAGAGTGGTGAATCTGGTATGAGTAAACATCAGACGAGACGAAACCACGAAGACATCGAACAGGAACAGGAACTAACCCAGAACAGGACTGCAGACAGGTAAACGAAGAACAACACTGAGGGCACCAAACAACGATCTGACAAAGAGAGGAGAGTGTGATGAGTTCATATAGGGGAGTGAATTGGCAGCAGCTGGTGCGGGGAATGATGACAGGTGCACTAAACAATGAAACAAGCGGCAACGCCCATTCACACACGCTTACACACATAGAACAACAATTACACGAGACATGAAGGAAACAGCGAATTCATGAACTGTGACAGTACCCCCCCCCCCCCAGAAACGCCTCCTGGCGTCCCCAGACTCCCTTACCTGTCGATTGTAATCATCAATAAGGGAGTGATCCAGGATGTCTCTAGCAGGCACCCAACTTCTCTCCTCCGGACCGTAACCTTCCCAGTCCACCAAGCACTGGATTCCACGTCCCCTCCGCCTTGAGTCCAGAATACGATTAACCGAATAAGTGGGTTCCCCTTCTACGAGTCGCGGAGGTGGGGGAACCGGGGCTGGCGGATTAATGCGAGAATGAAATACAGGTTTGATTTTGGATACATGAAACACGGAATGAATTCTCCTGTACACTGGAGAAAGATTGAGGCGGACTGCCACCGGACTAATGATCTTGGTGACAGTGAACGGGCCAATGAATTTGGGAGCAAGCTTATTAGAAACGGAGCGGAGCGGAATGTTCTTGGTAGAAAGCCACACTTTGGAACCGACGACGTATACGGGAGGTCTAGACCGGTGGCGATCGGCCTTGGCCTTGGTGCGCGCCCCCACTTGGAGAAGAGTTTACGGGCTCTAGTCCAAGTGTGACGACACCTCTGGACGAAGGCGTGAGCGGAGGGGACCGCGACTTCGGATTCCAGACTAGGAAAAATCGGTGGCTGGTACCCTAAACTACACTCAAACGGAGATAAGCCCGTAGATGACACAGGTAACGAATTGTGGGCGTACTCCACAAATGACAGTTGTTGGCTCCATGAGGAAGGATTCTTGGAGACCAGACATCGCAACGTCCTCTCCAAATCCTGGTTGGCTCTCTCAGTTTGACCATTGCTCTGGGGATGAAACCCTGAGGACAGACTAACAGTCGCACCCAGTAATCTACAAAACTCTCGCCAAAATTTGGACACAAATTGGGGTCCCCTGTCGGAAACCACGTCCGTCGGGAGGCCATGTAGCCGAAAGACGTGGTTAACGACTGTTAACGCCGTCTCCTTGGCTGAGGGTAATTTGGGCAAGGGAGTGAAGTGAGCCGCCTTCGAGAACCGGTCCACCACGGTCAAAACTACCGTGTTATCCTGAGAGGGTGGGAGGGCGGTGACAAAATCTAGTGCGATATGGGACCAGGGTCTCGAAGGGACCGGCAGCGGTTGAAGGAGCCCATCTGGGGGTCGGTTGGAAGTCTTACCAGTGGCGCAAACTGAGCAAGCCAAAACAAAACTGTGGACGTCGCGAGCCGTACGTGGCCACCAAAATCGTTGCTTGACTAAAGATGTAGTGCGACTAACTCCTGGATGACAAGCCACATTAGAACAATGCCCCCACTGAATAATGTCAGACCGTAATTCCTCTGGCACAAATAAACGGTTCGGAGGGCAACCGACCGGAGGCATTACCCCTTGTAAGGCTGTCTTGACCTTCGATTCGACCTCCCATGTGAGTGTGGAGATAATTAAGGTCTCTGGAAAAATGCACTCGGGAGTAGACGGGCGATCGGAATGGTCAAAAACGCGCGATAAAGAATCGGGCTTGATGTTTTTAGAGCCCGGCGGTACGAAAGAGTAAAGTCAAAACGTCCGAAAAAAGTGCCCACCGAGCCTGCCTAGAGTTCAATCTTTTAACGGTTCTAATGTATTCCAGATTCTTATGGTCGGTCCAGACGATAAAAGGTACCCCCGACCCTTCTAACCAGTGGCGCCATTCTTCCAACGCTAATTTGACTGCCAACAACTCTCTATTACCAATGTCATAATTACGTTCGGCAGGGGACAAATGGTGGGATAAAAATGTGCAAGGATGCATTCTGTCGTCAGTGGGAGAACGTTGAGATAACACTGCACCTACCCCCACCTCTGACGCATCGACCTCTACCACGAACTGACGTGATGGATCAGGGGTAACCAGGATGGGGGCTGAAACAAAGCGGCCTTTCAGTTTGGCAAATGCAGCCTCAGCTGCGTCTGACCACCTGAACGCAGTTCTGGGAGAGGTCAAGGCGGTCAGAGGCGAGGCTAGTTGGCTGAAATTGCGAATGAACCGCTGGTAAAAATTGCCGAACCCCAGAAACCTCTGTAGGGCCTTACGGGAATCCGGACTTGGCCAATCCACCACAGCCTTAACCTTTTCAGGATCCACACGCATTCCCTCAGACGACACAATGTAGCCTAAGAAAGGAACAGACTGTGCATGAAAAGCGCATTTCTCCGCCTTGACAAACAGCCCATTCTCTAGCAGTCTCAGAAGCACTCGTCGAACGTGCTGCACGTGTTCCTGGAGAGAAGAAGAAAAAATCAATATGTCATCCAGGTAAACATATATGAACTGATCGACCATATCTCGCAGCACGTCATTGACGAGTGTCTGGAAGACTGCTGGGGAGTTGGACAAGCCGAAAGGCATGACCAAGTATTCAAAATGCCCCCTGGGGGTATTAAAGGCAGTCTTCCATTCATCCCCCCTCCTAATGCGGACCAAATGATAAGCATTACGTAAATCCAATTTTGTGAGGATCGACGCTCCCTGCAACCTGTCGAAGGCCGAAGACATCAGCGGCAAAGGGTAAGTATTCTTTACCGTGATGCTGTTCAGCCCCCGGTAGTCAATACAAGGTCGCAGAGACCTGTCCTTCTTCCCCACAAAAAAGAACCCCGCCCCCGCTGGAGAAGAGGAGGGACGGATGAACCCTGCTGCTAGAGAATCAGAAATATATTTCTCCATAGCCTCTTTTTCTGGAACAGAAAGAGAATATAACTTGCCCTGGCAGTAACTCTATCGCACAGTCATAGGGACGATGCGGAGGGAGGGAAGTAGCACGAGACTTACTGAACACCTCCTTCAGGTCTAGATACTCCGTGGGCACGTTTGACAAATCCACTGCCTCCTCCTGAAATGTAGAGACAGAAACAAACGGACAAGCAGACACAAGACAGGACTCATGACATTTACTGCTCCACTCTGATACTAGTTTCCGCTGCCAGTCTATCTTGGGGTTGTGTTGAATAAGCCAGGGGTGTCCTAAAACAATGGGTGCAAGGGGGGAGTCCAGGATGTAGAATGAAATGGTCTCAGTGTGGTTGCCAGATACGCTGAGTATAATGGGTCCAGTGGTGAATGAAATGGTGGGAAGTGCTTGGCCGTTGAGAGCGTGGACTGCGATGGTATGGGTGAGGGGCAGAAGGGGAACCTGAATCTTGAGTGCGAATGTGTAGTCCATGAAGTTACCCTCAGCCCCGGAGTCCAGTAGTGCTCGACAGTTGTGAGTGTAGCCGTACCGGGAGGAGCATGGATGTAGATGAGTTCTTCTCAGCGGAGATCCCACCCGACAATAGCCTCAGATTTACTGCCGGGCTTGCCCTTTTACCGGGCAGTTAAAAGCAAAATGTCCCGCTGTGCCACAGTAAAGGCAGAGGCCCTGAGATCTCCGCCTCTGCTTCTCCTCCCGGGAGAGCCGAGCTCGCCCGACCTGCATGGGCTCGTGATCGTAGACGGGGCTGAACGCATCCCCGCTGCTGGTTCGCAGAGTCTCCACCGCTCCAGACACCCGAGCGGGTAACTTCCGACGTTCGACGAGAATCGACACGGAGCACCAATTCGATCAAACCATTGAGGGTAGCATGTAAATCCAGCGCATAAATCTCTATCTGGACGCGGTCAGCCAGCCCATGCAGGAACATATCCCACTGCGCCACCTCGTTCCACTGACATTCTGTTGCCAAAGTCCGGAACTCGATAGAGTAATCCGATACGGACCTTTTGTCCTGCTTGAGGTCCGCGAGAACCCGTGCCGCTTCTCTTCCTGCGACCGCACGGTCAAAAACTCTCTTCATCTCGGCGGCGAGTGTTTGGAATGAGGTACAGCATGGATCTTGGTTCTCCCACACCGCCGTTCCCCATAGCGCTGCCCTCCCCGTCAGTAGCGTGAGCACAAATGCAACCTTGCTACGTTCGTTAGCAAAAGTCCTGGGCTGCAGAGAAAAGTGCATCGAACAGCGTGTTAAGAATGCTCTGCAAAAGTTCGACTCACCGTTGTAGGACTCGGGAACGTGTAGGCGGGGCTCTGACTGGGAGATGTGCTCTGGTGGTACGGGGGGAGCGGCCAGTGTGGTTAGCGCAGTGGGAGCTTGCATCAGTTGGAATCGCTGGGTGAGCTCGGACACCTGCGTCACAAGAGCTTGAATAGCCCGACCCGACTCATTCATGTACCTCTGCTGGGAATCCATCCATGCCACACTGGTCTTGATGAACTCCTCCAAGGATGAAGAGGTTCCGCTTGCTGCTTCCATAGCTTGGTCAGATCGTTCTGTCACAATCACTAGACGGAAGCAAAGATGCAAGTAACTCTTTATTAGAGTGAAAAGTAACAACACACAGTGGCTAGTTGGTCAGCGTGCTGGTACAGAGAGTGGTGAACAGGAACTAACCCAGAACAGGACTGCAGACAGGTAAACGAAGAACAACACTGAGGGCACCAAACAACGATCTGACAAAGAGAGGAGAGTGTGATGAGTTCATATAGGGGAGTGAATTGGCAGCAGCTGGTGCGGGGAATGATGACAGGTGCGCTAAACAATGAAACAAGCGGCAACGCCCATTCACACACGCTTACACACATAGAACAACAATTACACGAGACATGAAGGAAACAGCGAATTCATGAACCGTGACAGAATTGTATGGAAAATAACACAATTCTGACAGACGCCGTTGTGTGTACATTCATAGAAAACAATCGTTTAAAATTTTTGAATGCGCCATGTCAGGTGTGTTCTGAACAGCTGTTGGCTGTTCCAATATCCAAATAGAAAACGTGAGGTAATAGAGCTTTTGTACCGAAGGCCCCACGGTTATGGAACAGCCTGCCCTGCAGATATTAGATCTGCTGAATTCGTGTTTGTTTTTAAGTCTCGTTTAAAAAATTATTTGTATAGACTTGCATTTACTACTTTTTGGATTTTTTGTTTTGTGAAGCACTTTGTGCTAAATTACTAAAGGGTGCTCTCGAAAAAAAAGTTATTATTATTATTATTATTATGAAAAGAAAAATTTTATTTACTGAAAATTAACTTTTGGTTTATGGCACTGGTATTGCAGTCCTTCTTGAGACATAAATTAGTTTAAACAACCATTTTTAAAAAAGTTCCTCTACTCCTTCCCAATGCTTTCAGCTACCATACCTTCAGCTTTATTTCTCACAATTTACTAAATTATAATGCAGAATTTTCCCAACAATTAAATGTGGAAATAAGTGTACAGATGTCCTGTGGGTGTATTTGGAATTAACAACATAGGTGCAAAGAAATCAATGGAATTCAAAGGTTTGTTCATAACACTTGCGCTGTTCTAATACTTGGATAACTTATCTTTTATAAAGTCGCTCTCCATCTTTATGTCTCCCAAATTTGCCAGATGTCTGCAGTAAATCTCCTGATAAATGAGACTCATCCTTGCTTTACCCAATCCCCTTATTGCGGAAACTGTCACCTGGAGTTACCTAAAGTTTCAGAGAGCCTCATGAATGTTTTAAATCTCCTGCCTGGTGTTAGACTTTTGTTTGTTATAGTGAATTTTGTCCTTGTAACAAAGAACAACCACTGTCAAGTGGCCATTAACTTGTTTTTCCTCTTAATTCTATGAGACTTTATTTCAATAACTGCATTATGATATATATATATATATATATATATATATATATATATATATATATATATATATATATATATATATATATATATGTTCTATTTATATGGGTTTTCACTGTTCTCTGCCTGCTATCCCCTCCTCTGTCCCTAATTCTATTCCCGTTATATATAGCCTTTCCTTAACCAGAGATACTCGAGAGCCTTCTAAGTGATTTTAAAGTGCTTTTATACTGCAGCAACCATGTGCAGGCAAAGGGCAGTGAATAAATGGAAGGATGGAGGTGTATCTGCCTTTTGGGGATCAGACATGGGTGTCACTCTTCCCTGAGCATGAAAATAGGAGGCACAATGGGGGAGCCAGAATGTGCTAATGAGACACCTAAATGGTGTGAAAGAGCAAGTGTCATGCCCAAAAAGAGAGCAGGGAGTAACAGTTATGAATGAGGTTGTGGCAACCCCTGGTGAACATAAAAACATTAAGTAAATTGGTTACTGGTATGATTGAATTTATGTCACAGGCTTCTCATACCCGTGGCACAGAACTTAATTTAGACAATACAGAGGGACTATTAAGACAGAAGTCTGGCAACAGTAATTCAACTGGTCAAAACAGTGCCGCCTGCATTAGGAATCTAGTGATGGTGAGTGATTGTGTTTTTAGGACTGAGATTGGAATATATAAATGTAACCTTTATAATTTTTGCGGGGGCTCAATTTTTCTACTGTTAATCTGTTAAATGTGCCCCCTATATGTGCAGCAAATCACTGTGTGATATTTCTGCTGGGACTTCACACCACCAAGCTGCAGTTACTGAGCCAGTTCATCCGTCATAGGTTAAAATGTTGCACTCTACACTCATAAAAATATAAGTAAAATAAAGCAGATGTTGGTTAATGAAGATTTGACATTAACTTTTTTGTTATAAGCATACCTTTTTAAGTCGCTGTGTCAAGTTAAACGTAGTTTGAAATTTAGAAAAACATGTCTTGGGATCCCTGCTTTTGGTGTTTGAACATAAGAACGTGTTCTCATCCTGTGCTGTCTACTGTTGATAAGTGTGGTTTTTCTGTGTATAAGCTATGCGTTGCCTCTGTATACGTTTTGCATACTGCGCCCTGGAGAAAACAGGTGGTACTTCAAGCTTGAATTGCTCCGATGGCATATTCCATGTTATGGTCTGGGGACACGATTAATTGCATAAATATTTTTGAACGCATTATTTTTGCTATAATTAATCACACTTAATTAACATGTTAAAACCGACAGCCCAAATTTGGATGTTACACTATAACATTTTGTTTATTGTCTAAAGACAACCATTGGTCTACACTGACACGCAACCATTTTGTCTTTTTATACTGCAGCAAACGTCATGGTTACTGTTGTAACCTCCGTTCCCTGAGGGAGACGTTGTGTCGAATGAAGTGACACAAGGGGCCTTTTTGGGACGCCAAACGTACCTCTGAACCTGAAAAAAGGCCAATATCAAGTTGGCAGACAGAATTTGCATGCCCCGCCCCGGACATACAGGTATAAAGGGAAGCGGGGCAGCGAGTGCCAGTCAGGATTTTGCACTGAGGAGCCGAAAATAAGGTACAGCCGTTTACAGTGGTAGGTCTAGTGCTGTGGCAGGAAGGACACAACGTCTCGTTCCTTCCCTCGGGGAACAGAGGTTACAACAGTAACCATGACATTCCCCTTCTGTCACCCAGTCAACGTTTTGTCGATTGAAGTGACACAGGGGGTCCCATATAAAAACGCCACGCACTGACCGTGTTACGTGAACTGCAGAGACAGGTGCAAGCAGGCTACTTCATACTAGAGGCAACTGCGTCGGCTGCACGTAGCCCTCCCCAAAGCCCCCAAAGAGCCACTGCCGCCCATCTAGAGAACATCTAGAGCTCTGCATGCAGTCTAAATAGTTACGAAAAGCATGTACCGGACACAGCAACGAGAAGGCTGGGTCTGCCTCCTCCCGGGGCAGCTTGGTCCCTGAAGGGGACAACCTGGTCCCTGAAGGGGGTCGTAGGAACCTTGGGCAAATAGCCCGGTCGTGGCCTCAGGATAACGTGAGAATGTGCCGGACCGAACTTCAGGCAGGTGTTGCTGACGCATGCAGGTCCCCAACCCTCTTGATGGAGGCTAACGCGATCAGGAGGGCCGTCTTCAGGGATAGGGCCTTGAGCTCAACTGAATCAAGCGGCTCAAAGGGAGGTCTCTGAAGGCCCGAGAGGACCACAGAGAGATCCCAGGAGGGGAACAGGCTACGCCGGGGAGAGTTCAGTCTCCGGGCGTCTTTCAGGAACCTGATAATCAAGTCGTGCTTACCTAGGGACTTGCCATCTACTGATTCGTGGTGGGCTGCAATAGCAGCTACATACACCTTCAAGGTGGAAGGGGACAGCCTCCCCTCCAGCCTCTCCTGCAGGAATCAAAGCACTGACCGAACTGCGCACCTCTGTGTGTCTTCGCCTCGAGAAGATCACCAATTTGCGAATAAGCAGCAATTTAGGGCGTAAAGTTGCCTGGTGCAGATCTACGACTGCAGGTGGTAGATCCACTAGATTTTCCACATCCCATCCAGGGGCCAGACGTGGTTCCAGAGGTCTGGTTGCGGGTGCCAGAGGGTGTCCCATCCCTGAGAAAGAAGGTCCTTCCTCAGGGGAATTTTCCAGGGATGTGAGTGGCGCGCAGCGACCTGAATCCAAAGGAGGACATGGCGGGCGAGTTGTGACATATGACGAGAGCGCACGCCGCCTTGGTGATTTATGTATGCTACAGTGGCGGTGCTGTCTGAATGGATCAAGATGTGCTTGCTCCGGATTAGTGGGAGAAACCTCCGTAGGGCAAGAGATACAGCCAACAACTCTAGGCAGTTTATGTGTCAACGCTGCTGGGGTCCTGTCCAGAGGCCAGCGGCAGAGTGCCCTTTGCACATGATGCCCCGACCCTGTCAAGGGGTGTCTGTGGTCACCATGACACGTCTGGACACTTACTGCAAGGGGACTCCGGTCCGCAGAAAGCAGAAGTCTGTACAAGGGTTGAAAGTCTGACGGCAAGAAGGGGTGATTGCAACGTGGCACGATGTGCCGTGGCGCCATGCCTATCTCGGAACTCGAGTCTGTAGCCAGTGCTGAAGAGGTCTCATATGCATTAACCCACGCTGCTGCGAATGAGGATGCCATATGCCCCAGGAGCCTTTGGAATTGTTTTAGAGGAACTGCTGTGCAGGCTCAAAGAGAGCAAGGCACCCCAGCACTGACTGAGCACGCTCGTTGGCGAGACGCGATGTCATTGAGATTGAGTTTAACTCCATGCCGAGAAAAGATTATTATTCAGAAGTGGAGATAAATCAACCGCATCCAGGAACTACACAGATGTGGAAAGACATCTTTAAAAGACGCATCCTGAAAAGGATGTTCAACACCTGCTGTGTATTGCTCTTTTATGAGTGGGAACTCAAACTCTTTTAGAGGAAATAAACTCTTTTTAGGAGGAGAAACACTCTTTCAGGCAATGAAAGCGCTGTCGAAGCGCCCAGGGGCGTAAACTGCACAGCGTGAAGAGAGAGAGAAGACCAGCTGGAAACGCGCTGTAGATCCAACAGCAGTGCTTATCGCCAGTAGAGTTGAGTGAAACAGTGGTGAACTAAGCTTGCTGTTGCACAACCGTTCGGCTCCGAAGAAAAATTCTGACTGGCACTCGCTGCCCCGCTTCCCTTTATACCTGTATGTCCGGGGTGGGGGATGCAAATTCTGTCTGCCAACTTGACATTGGCCTTTCCTCAGGTTCAGAGTTACGTTTGGCATCCCAGGAAGAACCCTCGTGTCACTTCATTCGACACCAAGTCGAGTGAGTGACAGAAGGGGAACTGATTAGTCCCACAATAAACAGTATTTACAAAGAAGTGGAAAAAAAGGCAGTCAGTCAAAAATAAACTAGATTAAGCTTTAATGAAATGAAGTAGCTTGCTTATGTGCTTATTGTCTCTGCTGTCACACTCTTTTGTTGCATCTCATTTATCTTCCTTACGTTTAAATATCAAATAGCATTTAAATTTACTGTATCAAATTAATTTTTTTGCAGGAGTGGTTGTTAATTGTCCAAATTACATTTTGTCCAAACTAAACGTGTATTAAACTGTTATGAAAAACAGATTTAAAAGAGTGGAAAACCTAATGCAGGAATAATACACACATTTTGGCAGGGTATAATTTTCTTGGCACAACAAGGGCTTTTTTCAACACTCGCTTGTTTGTGGTTGTCCCAGTGTTTACAAATGTGCTGATAAATCAGAGCTTTCTGGAGGAAGTATATATTGAGTCTCTTTAGCCTTTGCATTTCTTCACTCATTGTACTTTAATTTAAAATGTGTTAAGCACTTTAAGTTCTGTGTATAGCAGGGTAAGAAATTAGCCATGGCTTGATGCAAAAATTTCCCTGAAAGGGACAAAAATGCCCCATATTTTTTAAATGTGGTGGTGTGAATTCCACAGTTTTTATTCTACAGTATGCCATGCCTAGGCCTGATCTTGTGCATTATATACAGTTACTTTTGCATTTGATGTTGATTTGATGATATAGCCTACTGTAATTAGTAGCCATAATTGGTCAGTATATGACGTACTGCAAATGGGTTACATGCTGCATTTTAATTATGCTAATGAAAATGTGCGTCATAAAGGTCAAATGCCCCAATCATTTGTGTTTTAATTGGTAATTGGCTTCCCAGTTTATTTTCAGCATTATGTAAAGCCATGTTCCAGTTGAATAGCCAGTGTATATGTGAACACAACTGTGTCCTAGATATTGGGTGGGTTCAGTTTATTTCCAACCATCAATAACTACATTTCAATCCAAGGGTTTTTTGTGACAAAAAGTGTAGCGAATCAAAAAGGTTACTGATTTAGCTGATGGAAAACGCAAAACATCACTAACATTTTTCCACATATTTTTCAGTTGAACTCTTTTTCGATATTTTAAATATCATTAAAAACTGGTTTGGAAACAGTGTCACATGACATAATTTATCCCAATCGTTAGCCTGTGTTAATCATGATGACAAGGTATAACTCCTTGAAAGACAATTTATTGTATGTGTAGCATTACTCGCACTGTTATGAATTGGTCTCTATGGCATACCTGCACAGATCCAATACTACTAACAAATCTGTGTCACACTTCTATGAGTGCCAACACAAATATCTCTCATGCACCTGTCATCGACAAGTGCACAGAGAACAAATTAATGGCTACTCTTTGTGATTAATTTAATCTGTTTATTTATTAAAGTTTCTTTTCCACACCATTAAAAATAATAGACGGTAGTCATGGAATTAGCCCACAATACAAAACACATAGAATTTAACATGTTTTAAATGAAAAATAAATGCACAATACCAGGAGAAAAGATTCAGTGTGCTTTTTTGAAACACTAACATAATGTAGCTTATAGCCAATACTATAAAATGATCGTTTTGCTTACTTTTGAAAAAATGCAGGCAAAATTCCCAGTATTAAATAAAAATATTACAAAATAAATAAAGCATTAAATGAACAAAATTAATTATCAAACAATAAAAATAATATTGTTAGACCTATATAATTGCCTTTTCTTTACACATACTTAAATTAGCCTTACCCTGTTCTGTAGATGAAAAAAAAATTTTTAACTATTTTTCCAATGCAGACTTCACTTTCAGAAATTGATCTTTTGAACATTTCATGCATTATGATGGTAAAATTAATTTTACATGACAATCAAGTTGGTTGTTAAAAGTTGCTGGACAAATATGCGGGACTGTTCAAAATAGCCTGTTGAATATCAGGAATGTATCATATTTGTAAACACTGATATTACACAGCATAATTGTTTTCTTTAATAGCTGCGCACACAGCATGTACACATCGATGGATGGTCCTTATGCCGAGACCTAAACTTTCCCCACTACTTGGTGCTCAATAGGCACAATATCAGGAAAAGTATTACAGTCCAATCAGAAGGCAACTGCTCCCTTTGATTGCAATTCTTCGTCTTCTGATTGCATTTATTTGTGAAATTAAATTGACAGGAAGCTGGCTAATTTAAATGAATTGTTTCAATACTCTCCCCATTTTACCAAAACACAATTAGCAATACCACACATGGAAACTGCTTAAGGGCAGATTTCTTATGCGATAAACCAAAACTTATGCAGCAAATTGTTATTTTAAGCATGACGTCATTATGCACACCATTTCTATTGATAAAAGCCATTTGAATGGAAACTGGCAGAAGACGGAAAAATTAGCAAAAAAATGTTTATGCATTTTCACTTTGTCGATAAAAAAAATGCGTGACAAGTGGATGGAAACTAGGTTAATGACACCTAAACACTGACACATTCAGACACAAAGTTGTCCATTCTCAAATGTTCTCTCTGCCAAATAATAGGAGGTGATGCAGATGCTGAACTGAACTATTCTAAACTTTGTCTATGGCAGGGTTTCCAAAGCAACAGATTGTTAGGCACTGCATTATGATTCTTTAGTGTTTTTTTTATTTGTGATGACACCATCATCCAAATAACATATCATTTGTTTGGATTACAGAAGCAAGTATTTGAGTGTGAGGTTTGTCAGAAACAATACAAAGCATCATCTTACATGCATTAAGGGCTATGACAACAGTTTTTTAGGTATTTAGTAGAAGACAGAGCCAAATAGAGGGACAGATGAAATACTAGTAATTGTGTTTTTGCAGTCAAGATCAGAAGGTAATTTGGACTGTAGTTTCCTGATGGTCAATGGTGACCGTGAATAAAACACACAGGACATTTTTTCCATGCACTGTCTGCGTTGTTTTAGCTCCTGATTCACTTAAAGAAACATAAAAATTAGGTAATGCCGCAACCGCGCCCACAACATTTGCACTGAAGGCAATTTGCACACCTCAATTTCCAATCCAATGTGACAATAACTTAATTTAAATACACAATGCTCAGTGCTATTTCAGCGCATTTTAGTGCCTAGTTTAACTGGATTACTGGTGGTTAGTGAATAAAGCCCAATTCATACAGGATTAGTTATATGCCCTTCACAACTTCAGATAATGCTGGCTGTTGCGTTTGAACTGATGGATGTTTTTCTCAAGCATTTTATGCTGTCGAGAGTTTATTTACCCATTTAGAAAAGAAAAACTAGCACATTTTCTTTTGAATGGGAAAATTAGAAAGGTACATATGCACATAATTTTCTTTTCTTTTTTATGATTTGAGCAGAGTTAGTGTAGGTGAGCCCCACATTTTGGAGCATATACAGTATTCCGGAGTGACAATTAAAATTTGATAATGTAGAGGGCTTGTCAATATAATTCAAGAGTTTAATATAAGATTACAGGCTTGTTAATGTCACCAGTTCTTTTGTATTTAGCAAGATAGTCCTGTCAGTTTCTTTTTATAAATCACAGATGATCATGTTTAATATTTCCTGCATAATATATCAGTACAATGTACATTTTCTAATAAGTCAGTGACGCGTGACAACAGTGTGTAACAGCAATAGGCACCTATCTCTGTGATTTTTACAGACTTCACTTATCCAGTGCAAATCAACTGTAAACATTACAGATTTACGCAGTAATAATTACTTTATGGACATATGTCTGGAAAAATAATCCCATCCGAAAAATGCTTAAGGTGCTGGTTTTTGTGCTGAAATACCATGTGAAAAAGAGGTGCAACTATTCAGTAAATTTATCCCATACTTAAACATTTTGTAATAAATACATGCAGTTTGTTTCATGGGGCTTGCTCATATGGAGAAAGAAGAGGTCCACAAAGTTATCTAGCTATTGCAACCAACATGTAGAGAGAGTGTGATAGAAATAGGGAGTCGAAAAAATCATGATGTCTCCCAAAATCGGATCTCTATAGCCCAATATTTTGGAGTTTGTCAAGCTGAATAATCTTGCTACTGAATGATGTAATATACTGTACAGGTATAATAACTTCATAATTGACAGACCTTCGTAAATTTGCATCATACCTTGACAGCATTTTTTACTGTTGTACTCAGATATGAAGTAGTATCTAAGATCTAGTCCATGTTTTGCTGTTTTGTTTTTTCAGAGGTGCCACCTAGTCCAGTGAAGACACCTTCATCAGAAAGCTCACCTGTGAGCTCCACACATCAGCACCGGGATTCTGATCGCTACTGTCAGCTGTGTAATGCTTGGTTTAACAACCCTGGAATGGCACAGCAACACTACGATGGTAAAAAGCACAAGAAGAATGCAGCACGAGCAGACCTGCTTGAACAACTGGGAAAAACTTTAGACATGGGAGAGATGAAAGGTACAGAGTCTTTAACCCTGTCTCCATAGCAGTTTTTGGCTGCATGGTAGCTTGTGCTGTTAGCTCATTAAATGCAGAGGCTATATTGAAGGATAAAGGTTTGTGTTGCTGTGGAGGTGAGGGCGTGGTCAAGCGCCCATCTGGGGAGAGAGAAAGCAGTAAAGACATGCACCTGAGATGAATTGTGACTAATTACCTTTTCTATGTCCACAGTGACAGTCGGGGGAGATAAAAGACGGCCCAGTCCAGAGTGAGAGGACAAAGCAGAGTCTGTGGGAAAGTTACTGCTGAAAAGCAAATCTTTAAAGTGACTGCTGAAAAGCAAATCTTTAAAGTGACTGCTGAAAAGCTTATCTTTGTGTGTTTATTTTATTATGCTGAAAAGCAAGTTTGTGTGCCTGAAAAGTGTTGCGATAAAAAGTGACTTACTTTGGATTATTCACTCGGCCCCGATTCCTCCTTTGATCCAAATACAAACCTGTACAAGGAGAAAGAGTATGCTGCTATGGAGTCATCTTCGCCACTGGAGGAAGTGTTCTGATCCCTCGCCAGCATTCACCAGGCTCCACACCAGGCCTTCTTGGATCTGCGGGCGGAGCAGCAACAGCACTTCGAGTCGCTCAAGGCCAAGAGGAGGACCGACGGGTATTGCAGAGCTTGGTGCCTCAGGAGGGGGTGCACTCCGTGACCCCGGCAGCAGTGAACCCCCATGTGTTGCTTTCTGGAGCTCTTCGAGTGCACTGCCTAAGCTCTGGAATGGCTGTGGGCGCAATGTGCAGTCCACCTCTTACAGCTGCTGACCGGGGAGGCCCAATTCACAGCCCAACAGCTCCTGGTCGACAACCTCTTGAGGTACCCCGAGCTGAAGAATGCCAACCTGCAGCGGGTCGGCTGTAGTCCAGGGGAGCACTGCCAGCGGTTCGATCCCTGATGCTAAGCGAATTCGGCCGCCCATTTGCCTTCACTCAACAGCTCCGTGACGCCTGCCTGCTGTGGGTGCTGGCTGAGAAGCCCAGCTATGTCGGGTATGCCATCGATCTTGTGGTGCTGGAGCAACTCATCTCCCGACTACCAAAAATATCAGCTGACTGGGTCCAGTTCCACTTCCCGATGTCACTGGATGAAGCAGTACAGTTGGCGGACAACCATTTAGCTGTGTACCCGGGGGCCGGCGCTCTCTTTTCAGTGTAAACAAAGTGTGCTTTTCAGCATAATATAATAAACACAGAAAGATATGCTTTTCAGAAATCATTTTGAAGATTTGATTTTCAGCAGTCACTTTCACACAGACTCGGCTTCATCCTCTCTCTCTGGACTGGGCGTCTTTTATCTCCCCAAACTGTCACTATGAACACTGTCACAATTCTCTCTCCCAGATGGCCGCTTGACCACGCCCTCACCTCCACAGTTGCTTTACTGTCCTCCAAGTCCTTGGTGAAAATAGGAATGATGGTGATATTAGCTAGTGCAGCTGCATAACCACATATTGGTAATGTGTTATTGCTAAATTTACCATATACAGTAATTAGACTTGAAATGATGGTGTCTGAGGTCTATTGAGAAATTGAATAAATGTATGTAAATACTCTTTTTCATGCTTTTTGTATATTTGTTGTTATAGGGCTTTTTTTATTGTTTTATTTTATCGTTAACACTTTAAGGTTCCATTAGTTAACATTAGTTAATGCATTAGCTTTATTGAGACGACAGAAATGGTTGTTAAAAACAGCAGCAAAATAGCACCCTCAAATGACAACGTTTATGAACAACATATGTCTCAATAATTCGCTGCAGCTACAACACTATGAGAACGTGCTAAATGACTGACAGGTTTAAATCATCATTTAGAGCTGACACAGAGACTGGTAAGATATCTTACAACACTTATTTCAGTAAAATCTCTCATGGAGTGTGTACCTTTCCATGAAAAAATAGCTTACATAACCTTTAAGCAAGATTGATTAATGCTGTAAAAGTATTGTTTATTGTTCGTTCAAGTTAAAAACTGTTGTTAACTAATGCTAATAAATGGAACTTTATTGTAAAGTGTTACCATTTTATATTTAGAAGCAACATTCAGACATCCAACAACAAAACATTTCAACAAAAAATATTATTTATATCTCTGATATTATGTTATATTATATTATATTATATTATATATTCAATTCAAATTATTTTATCAGCATAACTATTTGGGTTGCAATATTTTACAGTACATGTACTTTTTTATTTTTTATTTTGTATTTTACAGTACATGTACTTTCAGTATACTTACCCAAGAATGTACTGAGTAATATTAGGTAACTTAATATGGGTTAAGGTTAGGTTTATGTTTAATTACTGTACTTGTAATTATATAGCACGTAAATGTACAACAGTACTGCAAAATAATGTGCTACCACTATTTGAGTGAAAAGTTGAATTGGAAAAATTTCTTCACTGTAACTTTGTACAAAACCTGATGATCCATGTTGTCCAGCATGATTTCAGAATATTCCAAAGAGCATCTTGTGTGCTTCAATGGAAACAAGGAAATCTGATTTTCTGAAGAAAGTTAACATGTTCATTGTCACAGATTTGGTTACATTAGATTATTGACCAAGAAATACAACAAAATGTTATATATTTGTTATTCATATTGTTATAACTTTGCTTTAAATTTAAAAAACTACAAATTTGTTATAATATTTCTTTGTGAATTTGTTAGGACTGGTCTCTTATGCAGTGCACAGAAATATCATATGTCCACTCCCGTTCATTTGATACTGTAAAGTCCTGAAGTAACTGTATTTCTGTTAATGAGACTTTTTATATAGCCTCTTTGTACACCATAACACCTTGTAGAGTGAGTGCTCACTGCCACACTGTGAGGTCACAAAGAGTGACCTCTTTACCTCTGGTAGTTTAATGTAGCTTTTATTGAAGGCTATTCCCCACTTAGAGTGATAGTTGGTACCATGGGGCCCAATTCCTCAAAAAATTTATGAAACCTCACATAATACAATATAACCTATAACTCTTCAATGTGTCTCTTACTTCCCCTGACTCCTCTCCAGAATAAAAATAAAAGCAGCAATAGGTTTGTGTAGCTTGAGACTTCGATACAGGCTATTAATTTCTACAGGGATGGAGAGTGTGCTCTCCCATTGTCTCATCGCACACATTGCGTCAATACGAATACATTTCCTCTCAGCCGAGTGGGAATTAGTCCAGGCTGGTGGTCATTGCAAGGAGGGCCTCTACAGCTGAAACCATGCATGTTATTATATAACATGGGATATTTCCAGTCAGAGTTAAAGGGGCTAAATCCAGTAGAGTTTAAAGCTCTGGAGAGATTGCCACTTTGAGACTGAGTTGAGGTTGTGTTTTAGTGTGTTTTGACTCAAGGTTTCCCACAGCTTACAGTGATGGATGGTGAAATCAGACTATACTTGTTAATAGAAGACACACTGGAGACTTGGCCAGGCTCATAATGACTATTACTCTAACTCTGTCAGAACAAGATTAAAGTATGTTATGCCTCAGATGTTTCCATTTCATAAATGTTTTATATTAATATACTTATATTTAGATATTAATAATATTTTTCATATACAGTACATATTAAAGAAACAGAAATAGTGCTACTTTACAGCATCAGTGTACCACACCATTACATGTAACCAAAAATAACTGATATTGATAACAATGTAACACTTTACAAAAACATTCTATTTTGTTAACATAAGTTAACAACATTATTCATCATGAATTAACAAAGAACAATACCTTTACAGAATATATTAATCTTAGTTAATGTTAATTTCAACATATAGTAATACATGTTTAAAATCAAAAGTTATATATGTTAACATTAGTTAAAGAACTATGAACTAGCAATAACAAAGATTAATAAATGCTGTAAAAATATTTAGTTCATAGTTAGTTCATGATACCTAATGCATTAATGTATGCTAACGAATGGAACCTTATTGTTAACAATAACTTATTACTTATAACAATACATAATTTCAGCTACGCAAATAATTATACATAAATTTAAATTAAACAATAATTAAATACATGAAACATCCTAAAAACTATATACATTTACTTGAAGGGAAATCTTGTAAGATAATAAGACTTGTTTTCAGAGAATATATTGTGAATGAAGTTTATATTTCTTATCCTATTGACATTGTTTTTTTTTTCTTGTTTTAAGCATCAACTTAAAACTTTACAAAATGTTGTCAGATTAATTGATTCAAGATAGAATCTCTCAAAAACAAATATCATCATACACAATTTTGTTGAAATTATCTTTTTTTTTCCTTTGCATATTTTTATTAAGGCTGCCACACATACTTTATTAAAAGCATTGTGTCACGTAGTGAAGCGGTAGGTTGGCGAACATCCAATATTGAAATGTTCAAAATACTCTAGAATCCCGTATTTGCATGGTGAAAAGTTGTCAACCCTAAATGAAGACGCAATAGACTTGTTACGCTTGATTAACGAGGCAGACGAGGAGATGCGGATCCAAACGCAGTTGAACTTTATTTGAATGACTAAACAGGGCAAAACACAAAGTAACAACCCACGATGGGGAAAAGAAACATAAACTGGGTAAGCGGATCAAGGTAGACATGAACTGGGAACTCGAAAGGGAAAGTCACACCAGGTTTAACATCAAACGACGATCGACAAAGACAGAACAAAGACACGGGGTATAAATACACAAACATGGGATAGGTGGCCAATGAAAGAACAGAACTCAAACAAGATAACAAGGTGATTAACAGAAACCAAAGGCAAATTAACAAGGGCAGGTGTAAACAATGAACACGAACGCTAACAAGGACTATGGAATTACATAAGGGACTAAAGTGAAAACTAAGAAGTGCAAAAGTGACAACAATGGTAAACAAGAGGGCAACAGTGAAACGAGACAGGGTGGACTATGGAGTTAAATAAGGGACTAAAGTGAAAACTAAGAAGTGCAAAAGTGACAAGATGGAAAACAAGAGGGCAACAGTGAGACAAGACAGGGTAATCGTTACATAGCCCCCCTTAAGGATCGGATACCAGACGATCCAAAACAACAAAAAAAACACAAAAGACAAAAAGACCCACAAAGAAAAAACAAAATGAGGGCACCAGGGGCAAACACACAGAGACAGTTCACGGGGGTACAAGGGGCACTGCGACAGTCCACGGGGGCCATTAGGCAGTCCAGGGAGGTGGAGAGGGTAGACAGGTAGACCATGGAGGCCGAGAGGGCAGGCAAGCAGTCTATGGGGGTGTGTCAAGGGACCAGGGTCAGGTGGCCTGGTGGACATCCACTGGGTAGGGACTGGGTCAGGAGGCCAGGAGAGAGGACTCAGGACGGGAACAGGGGCAGGAGGCCTGGGTGGAGGCCACAGGACGGGAACAGGGTCAGAAGCCCTGGGAGGAGGCCACAAGACAGGGACCGGGTCAGGAGGCCTGGGAGGAGGTCGTGGGCCAATGGCCGGTTCAGGGGACCTGGGAGATGACCACAGGGCAAGGGCTGGTTCAGGGAACCTGGGAGGTGTGGCCACTGGGGGAGCTGGCGGAGCCGCGTGAGGCGGAGCCAAGGAGGACCTCTGAGGCGGGGCAGTCGAAGACTTGGGTGGCGGCGCCACAGGAGGCATAGGCAGGGCCGCAGGAGACCCTGGGGGCGGAGCAGTAGAAGGCTTGGGAGGCGGCGCCGTGGAAGGCTCGGGAGACGGAGCCGAGGGAGGCTCGGGAGGTGGAGCCGGGGGAGGCGATGGCGTAGAAGGCTCAGAAGGCGGAGCTGAGGGAGGCTCAGGAGGCGGAGCCGAAGGAGGTTCTAGAGGCGGAGGCCTGGAGGGCTCTGGAGGTGGAGCCGAGGGAGGTGGCGCCGTAGGATGCTCTAGAGGCGGAGCCCTAGAAGGCTCTGGAGGCGGAGCCGTAGGAGGCTCGGGGGCGAAGCCCTGGAAAGCTCAGGAGGCGGAGCAGAGGGAGGCTCTGAGGCTCAGGAGGCGGAGCTGAGGGCGGTGGCGCCGTAGGCAGTTCTTGAGGCGGAGGCCTGGAAGGCTCCGGGGACGGAGCTGAGGAAGGCACAGGAGACGGAGGCAAGGAAGGCTCAGGAGACGGAGGCAAGGAAGGCTCAGGAGACGGAGCCGCAGGAGGCTCTGGAGGAGGCTCGGAAGGCAGAGCCGTAGGAGGCTCTGGAGGAGGCTCGGAAGGCAGAGCCGTGGATGGCTCGAGAGGCTTGAAGGGTGGAGCCCTGGGAAGCTCGAGGGGCTTGAAGGGCGGAGCCCTGGAAGGCTCGAGAGGCTTGAGGGGCGGAGCCCTGGAAGGCTCGAGAGGCTTGAGGGGCGGAGCCCTGGAAGGCTCGAGAGGCTTGAGGGGCGGAGCCCTGGAAGGCTCGAGAGGCTTGAGGGGCGGAGCTCTGGGAAGCTCGGAGGGCGGAGCTCTGGAAAGCTCGGGAGGCTTGAGAGACGGAGCCCTGGAAGGCTCGAGAGGCTTGAGAGGTGGAGCTCTGGAAAGCTCGGGAGGCGGAGCTCTGGAAAGCTCGGGAGGCTTGAGAGGCGGAGCCCTGGAAGGCTCGAGAGGCTTGAGAGGCGGAGCTCTGGAAAGCTCGGGAGACTCGGAAGCTCGGAGCCCTGGAAAGCTCGGAAGGCGGAGCTCTAGAAAGCTCGGGAAACTTCGGAAGGCGGAGCTCTGGAAAGCTCGGAAACTCGAAGGCGGAGCTCTGGAAAGCTTCGGAAGGCGGAGCTCTGGAAAGCTCGGGAAACTCGAAGGCGGAGCTCTGGAAAGCTCAGGAAACTCGGAAGGCGGAGCTCTGGAAAGCTCGGGAAACTCGGAAGGCGGAGCTCTGGAAAGCTCGGGAGGAGGAGCCCTGGAAGACTCGAGAGACTTGGGAGGCGGAACCCTAGGGGGCTCGAGAGGCGCTGGCTCTTGGACGGTCACGGCCATTGGCACTGGCACTGGCTCTTGGACGGTCACGGCTACTGGCACTGGCTCTTGGACGGTCACGGCTACTGGCACTGGCTCTTGGACGGTCACGGCTACTGGCACTGGCTCTTGGACGGTCACGGCTACTGGCACTGGCTCTTGGACGGTTGTGGCTACTGGCACTGGCTCTTGGACGGTCGTGGCTACTGGCGCTGGCTCAGGGACGGTCGAGGCCACAGGCGCTGGCTCAGGGACGGTCGAGGCCACAGGCGCTGGCTCATTGACGTTTGAGGCTTGCGGCACTGGCTCATTGACGGTTGAGGCTAGCGGCACTGGCTCACTGACGTCTGAGGCTACAGGCTCTGGCTGGGTTACCGTGGTTGACGAGGATTCGGGCTCGCTCACGGTGACATGCGTGGGCTCTAGCTCGCTCACCGTGACATGCGTGGGCTCTAGCTCGCTCACCGTGACATGCGTGGGCTCTAGCTCGCTCACCGTGGCAGGCGCGGGCCGGGAGGTGGAAGCCCGTCTTCTCTCCCTCCTCCGAGCAGACGCAGTGGGCCGCGCTGGCTCGTGGAAGGCGACTGGCGTGGGGACGGGCTCGCTGACAGGTGGGGCTGGCGCGACAGGAAGCGCCAAGGACGACTGGGGAGTCACCACAGTGGGGAGAGAGGTGGAATCCTCCTCGGCGAAGACCACGGTGTAGGGTGAGCCGCAGACCAGTAAGGTCGCCTCCAGGAAGTCGTGGAGAGTCCACCCAAGCGTTGCCGGCGGTAGACGCTCCCTGAGCGAACCGTGTAACGTGTCCCTGAAGAAAACCACCAGGGCTGAGTCCGGGAAGTCCGTGAACTTCGCCAGCGCGAGGAAGTCGCTGATGTGGTCTTCAACAGGGCGGCCTTCTTGTCTAAGGTTGAGCAACCGGCAGTTGGCCCGTATAACTGCTGGATCCATGGGTGGTCGATCGTTCTGTTACGCTTGATTAACGAGGCAGACGAGGAGATGCGGATCCAAACGCAGTTGAACTTTATTTGAATGACTAAACAGGGCAAAACACAAAGTAACAACCCACGATGGGGAAAAGAAACATAAACTGGGTAAGCAGATCAAGGTAGACATGAACTGGGAACTCGAAAGGGAAAGACACACCAGGTTTAACATCAAACGACGATCGACAAAGACAGAACAAAGACACGGGGTATAAATACACAAACATGGGATAGGTGGCCAATGAAAGAACAGAACTCAAACAAGATAACAAGGTGATTAACAGAAACCAAAGGCAAATTAACAAGGGCAGGTGTAAACAATGAACAGTGAACACGAACGCTAACAAGGACTATGGAATTACATAAGGGACTAAAGTGAAAACTAAGAAGTGCAAAAGTGACAACAATGGTAAACAAGAGGGCAACAGTGAAACGAGACAGGGTGGACTATGGAGTTAAATAAGGGACTAAAGTGAAAACTAAGAAGTGCAAAAGTGACAATATGGAAAACAAGAGGGCAACAGTGAGACAAGACAGGGTAATCGTTACAAGACTACATGTAAATCCTTAACTAATGTGATATTATAATGTGTTATCAATTACTTTATGCCTTATTCAATGATTAGAATTCACACTAGATCAGTAACAGATGCTTTTTTAACAACTCTATAATGATTTAAATCATAGAATATTTAGCAGAGATGGGCCACTTCTATTAAAATTAATGGGAAAAATTGGAATGCTCAACCAAGGAGCTCTGAGCGCCCATTGGTCAACAGATGTAGAAAGGAAGTCCCGCCTTACAGTTAAAAGAGCCAATCACCTTTTAGATACAGACATCACCTGTCAATCAACACTAGAATGTGCATGCACATTACCTACAGTATATAAGTTGGGAAACTTATAAAATATTTTGGGAAAATATTTTTGCATAATATGAGGTAAAGAATCACATTTTATGATTCCAGTATTGTCAGAATGTTTTGCTTATTTGAAATACGTCCTTTGATTGTAATTTTGACCAACCGTTTTTGAGATTTTGGTCTTTCTCCATTCAAGTAGATAGGAGCTGCACCGGCATGACTAGAAATAGCCTCTTGAAAGCATTCCAAAGATGGCCGACAGTGGACTGACCTGCTAGAAAGACTATGTTTAGAGTAATATGTGCAGTAGAAAATGCAAAATTTGTCTTTACTTTCTAAATTCATGATACTAACGCACTAACACACTTATACACGGCCATGATACGTGCCGATGAACATTTTTCACAGGCATGTTATGACGTGTTTCCACCTTTAACAAAGTAAATGTAGTACAACTTTTTTATGTTTATTGAATTTTGTAAAATATTTAGTGTAAATTTATAACATTGTACTTTGTATTATATTACCCTGAAATACTTAAAAAAAAAAATCAGTTACCATAGCTGCGATGAGCCTTCTAACACAGCTGCTGAAGCAGTGACTGAAAATGTGGCCTATTTCTCTCTTTTTATTGTTGTTATCCAGCGCTGTATATTTTTATCTTCTTTTGCAAACCTGTGAAACCATAATCATTGATTTTCAATTTTGCTGTTGGAGCAAACAGGTAAGCAAAAATGTAATTTTCTGTGGTCCCTCACATTTTTCTTCTTGGAAAATGTCTCTACGTGAACGATCGTACATATGTAGGTAAATTTGCCTCAGCTTGCTAATAACTACACACTAGTGTGTTCATATTGACTAATCTTGACTGACTGAACAACGTAAAGAAAATTTGCTGTCGGCCTCAAGGTATGTGGAGGTCCAGGACACCTACTGATGATGTGGACCAATGGCAGTAAGAAGATGTTTAGCAGCCGGTTAGAAGTTTTGCTAAATGTTCACCCAGATGAGCTGTTACAGTCCACCGAAACAAACGCAAAATACCTTCTTTTTGGCCATGTTCTAATTGACATCATACCAGTTCATTATCCAGTTTTGTATGAAGTATATCGGGGCCTTGACACTTTTGCACTATGAATGCCTCGACCAAATGGACCTGCAGAAAAACAGCCACAGCTGATCTTTTATACACATTTCCTCCTCACTGGGTTAAGGAGGGAAAAAAGATGGGCCGAACATCTCTGCAATTTTTCCCTTGGCTGCCCGTATGCACTGTCTGCCTTGCAAGGTTTCCCACTAATGTCACCAAGTCATTACTCCAGCGAGGAAATGTCAGCGCAGACACAGCAGCGTTCAGTTGCACGCCTCTGATGGCTCCTCTCCAACGTTATTATCAATTAGTAATGATGTGGCAATTCACCCTAACGGCCAGAGTAGGATGAGTGTGAGAGAGACAGAGTGTGTTCTTTGGCAAAGAGGGAAATGTTGCAGGAGAATTTGCTGCCTAATTCATTGGGCTGGGGTGCTTCTGGTGGCAGGCTCATCTTTCAAACCAAATGTTAGCACCTACAACACTTCAGCTAGTGCTTCATGTGAAGAGATATGCTTCTATCTCTGTCTCTCAATTATAATTTCTACTGGGTGAACAGGCTTCTTTTAGTACACCTAAAAATTATGACGAAATGCACTGACATGTTTGTTCTGCTAAGGTGTTCATTTGGTGATATTTCTCCTGTTCGTGCACATCCTTGAGATTCTTGACCTAGGAGATCTCAGCTAGTCAAAGAGCATGGATGATTGGTTTAAACTAATCATGAGTGTGGTTTGGACATGATGTTCTTTATTCATATATTTTCCTAAATTATCTAATTTTAAAACAATGCCACATATAGTATAAGTTCTACAATGTTAAGTATACTAGTATATGCGCCTTTGTTCGCCTGAGTCAGAATTCCTGTTATTGCATTGTATGTACTGAATTTGATGAAGAATTTACTTATGCCACTGTGTAGTATAAATACTTTCCTGGACATACTACTTCCATATTGGCATTTCATTAAATTTTTCCGAATTTGATTGCTCCTCAGTTCTGTGGCCTTAGCAAAGTTGCCCACTGGTTGCACACTTCTCAATCTCATTTCACCAGATGCAGTATGTCATCTGAGTATTATTAGCCTACTGTATTATGAACATTGACGTTTCAGACATCCTACACCTTTGACATACTGCTTTTCACAGGCTAGGTTATTAATGCTCATTAGTGGTAAATTTTTTCACATTTATATTTTTTGTAAGACAAAATATACTGTAAAATTAGGTCAACAAAAAGACCAAAATGCAAACTCAGAGCAAGCGAGTTTGTTGTGCAAAGCACTGCAATCCAATGAAAATGAATGAGAAACAAGTGAGTAAAATGTTTTTGTAATTCACTAAACAAAGAATCGCAATATATTTGTACCACAACCCGGATTTCGTTATAATATCTCATCACCCGGTCCCTGCTGATTCCCATCCCATTTTTCTTTCACTTTCCTCAGATGTTTTGTGGTCTTCCTTTTCTCCTTGCATATACTGTATCTGAGTCTGCTAAGTCCTGCTATGTGTTGTCTGATGTTCAGAGCATCAGAGAGGGAGGCAGCAGTCACACTTTGAAGAATGCAACAATGAAATATTCATAGCTTTTATATTGAGCACTGTGTCTGTATGGTTCTTGCGAATGTGTATGAGTGTGTGTGCATTGCACGTTTTCTATTCCTGCGGGTTTGAATTGCAACATCTCTCTATTGACACAAAGGGAGTGCTGCATGTTAGTTCTATATTTTATAGCTTTTAAGAAGAGTGACCCTTAAGGGGGTTCCTTGCAGTGTCTTCTGATTTCAGTGAGACCAAGACTCAACAGCTCTTGCACAAGGTGTGGTACTCCTTGTACTTATTCCTAAAGTGACATTTACTTTCATTTCGCCACCTAATAATGCAATACAAATTAAACATTCAAAAAATAGTATGAGAAGTGTGATCAGTGCCCAAAGATGTGTGTCTGAAGGGGTGGTCAGACTAGACTTTGAGCATGCAAAATTGTTTTGGACACTGTAACAAACAGGCTATAATGTCAAATAAAAATGTCAAATAATATTATATTCAAAATGTTCAAATTTATACAGTAATCTACTAATTTTTTTAACTGAGCCAAGAGGTCGGTGTGTGACTATTCCATATTCTATTGGTCAAACGCCTTCTCATCATCCAAATTCAGGTTCCAAATTCAAATTAAACTTGCATATATGGCCTCCCACATTTAGATGTGTTTGAGTGGAACTGAATGGAGCACAAAGTCTAGTAGTGTGACAGCACCATTAATGTGTATGGCTGTTGCAGCGGTGCTTTAAAGATAATTAATTTAAAGATGCTTCTTCAAGAGGGTTTTCCCTGCTAATCCACACTAATAATCTAAGCAAAGCACCAAATATCAAACCTTAATAAAAATATGAAAAAATCTAGAAACTTCGACTACATGGTTCACTAGTCAACCATCATGTCCCATCCATTTCTAAAGCCTCTCATATTTAGTTTTTTACAGTGAACTGAAGAGAATTCTCATTTTCTCTGATTCTCTTTTTTTCCCTCTTCAGTCTCAGTCATTTATTTTCATGTACGAGTGTGCAGTTGCTATTTTCACCATCACATTTAACCATCCCATTCTTTTAACACTTAACACTGCACACTTCACTAAAAACCAACTCATTAGAGGGCCCATCTACTGTCATTTAGAAGGAGAGGTAGGAAGCAGGATTATTTTCCTCTCATGCAGCACTCTGTTAGAAAGTGGAGGAAGGCTTTGTCATTTGAGTACTCATCTCAACATGTTCTGGTGGAATTATGCATAGTGTCCTGTTTTCATCCCTGATGAAAGTAATTGGTCTTGCCCTGGTGCTGCTATCATGTCACAGTATTCATGCTGACAGTGTTTGGTTTGCTCAATATTTAAATCACTGCGTAACTGCGCAGGATTTTATTTAGTTATTCTATGTACTTAATGTACTCATTCAAAGGGGAGCTGCAGTGTTCCACAAAACCTCTCAATGCAGGTCCAAAATGTAATGCCAAACTGAGGTTCTTGACAAGTTCTCAACAAAGCAGTGTGGTAACTTGAGAAAATTGCTTATGCATAGTTATTTTGTATTATAATCAACAGTGTGATGACTGATGTTGATTTAATGATCTAAATTGATTCAATTTAGTGGTTTTGAAACATTTGTGCAGCTGTATGAAATACATCAATTGCCTTTCGGTGACTTGATTTATCTGACACTTGGCTTTAAGAAAACAGATATTTACACACACTTTAACAATTATGTCTGTTTAGATGCCCTCATTCTGATGGAGAATGCTGATATAATGCAAAGCGATGTGATTTCAGAAGTGATTATGGCTCTTTTCTTGGAGTTTCTTTTTAGAGTCGTCACCAAGCCAATCAGGCAGCGCATGTGACAAATTCCAAAAAACACTCTCCTGCTGGTTAATTGGAAAGACAAGTTTGGAGATATTATTTGGCTGGTCTTCAGCTTTTTAACTCCAAGGACTATGCAATTACTGGGGTACTCGAGTTTGGACTCAAGTCAGAGTCACGGGTCCGATTTTAATGGACTTGGACTTTTCACAGACTCAGGATTTCTTTCAGAGTCCAGACTAGCCTGTGGCATTTGCTTTGTGATCCAATGAATAAAATAAATAAATACAAATAACTAAACAGAAATAAATGGACACTCTGTCTGCAAGCAGTTGTAGCTCACCATGATGTCGTAGACATAGCCAGGGTTTGTTTCACCATGTTGAGCAAACACACCTGCAGAGCGGCACACTCAGTCAGCCAAAAGGTGAATATTACATAAAAATCTTTACATACTGCATGTTACCCACATCATGTCTCTCACAGTTTACAAGGCGGGTGCACACTGTACGATTTATAATAGCCCTTTAAGATTGTTGCTTGTCAGATATGAACGCATTGATATCGCCATGGCTCACTGTTCAACATTATGTCAGACTGCACAATATACACCGATGCCGACTGTGGTCCCAATCATCCCGATCAGTGAACGTGACTCACTTTCCGGGTGTTGCGGAATAGAAGCGAAATGACGAAATTTACTCACAACAGAGGACCATTTATTTCTCTCTGAATGTCATTCACACCACCTGTGGACATCCCCATGAATGCCCAGCCAATAGAAATGGGCCATTAGACAGTTCAGTGTTTTTTCCTGCCCTAAGTGACCCGCCATTGGATTATAATGAGCCATCTGGAATAACATTCCCGACTGCTCATCGGTACTAACAATTACTGTGTCACTCGATAAAACCGATCCTTGATAATTAAAAAATAAGGATATGCAAGTGCAACATCTAGCTGGAGGCATTCCAGGCATCAATCACTTTCATTTGGTCAAAGGCATGCCTAAGGGTCTTGTCTCGTGTCTCCCCTTTAGGGAGTCCTCTAAGGGCTGGGGAAGCTGAGACTTCCCCATCCCTTAAGTCATCCTTACACGGAGCTGACGTATACGCCTCTGCCTCTGCCTCTGCCTCTGCCTCTGCCTCTGCCTCTGCCTCTGCCTCTGCCTCTGCCTCTGCCTCTGCCTCTGCCTCTGCCTCTGCCTCTGCCTCTGCCTCTGCCTCTGCCTCTTTTATTACAGGACCCATCTACACAAATAACAAGAGGGTAAATATACACATGGGATAACAAGGAGACGAGGAACCCCTGGGATACAATTAGGGCAAAGAACAGGAAGACAGACATAAGAGGAACATACATAACTTCAAACTAAGAGTCTTTTCAAAATAAGAGTCATTGGGGAAAACATAAGAATGACCTGACAATTTTTCTGATGTTGTAAAGTGCAAACATGCAAGCCCGGGTGGTTGTTGAGATGTGGGCAGTGAAGTTAATTAGGTCATGGACCAAGACTCCCAGGCACTGGGCTGTCCTGGATTGTGTAAGTGTAGTTGAATAGCGAGGTTGACAGACATGTTGGCTGGGATCACAAGGAGGTTTTATTCCTGGTTCCAGGTCCAGGTTTCTGGTATTTTTGTGCACAATTCACTGGTGCATGTTATTCCAAATATAAAAATATTAGTCTTCATAATCGTATTAATCATAATCAAAATGTATTGTTTTTAATCTGTTACCAACGTCACAAATTTATCTTACTTTTTCAGTCCCTCCCATCCAATCACCTGGCTTTATTATGGTATGTTACGCCCACTTTTCATGACCCAATCAATAACCAATAGATAAAAACATGTACAGGCCTACATTTTTTTCATGTTGAATATCCCGTTTAAATCGCAAATATTTCAGATTATGGAAGAAAAATGTGTAAGAAATTGCATTTCATGTTGACTTTGACCAACATCTCGTAACAGGTATTTCAGAAATCTGAATTTCTTAAGGTACGTTGAATCTTACCATGTCATTTTGACATATTGTAATTTTTTGTATTTTAATAGATTAAGGTAAGACACTAATTGGATTGTGTTGTATTATATTTGCACTGAAAATACGGGCATAGCTGCAGGGTTTTTTTTTTTTTTAATATGATATGGTTGATGTGTTTTTTCTGGAGCAAAAGTGGAGTGTTTGCTGAATTACCCACCACTTAGATGCCATCTGCCCATTGCTGCACATACATGCATGGGCATATTATTCTTATTTATTGTTGTTTAGCACCGTTTTGCTCATGTTTGATTTCACACAGCATAACGGATGACAAATTGGTGTAATCGCAAGGGACTTTGGGGCAGAACCATTGTGCATTTACAATGCAAACATGCCAATTTGAACCTGTCCGACAGCTTATTGCTTGATAATGTGCTGCGCGTAACAGGATGTTGTGAAGTTGACTCTTTTGCCCTTTTGCTCACACATGAATCAATGCCCATGCACAATGATGAAACTAGTTGGAACACTTTGTCCTCTGCAGAATATAACTATACTCATTCCTCCATACAGACATATGCTCTGGCTTTCCTGGCTCACAGAGAGAGTCAAAGCAAGGTCTGCACCATCAGGTGGGCAGATGCCTGGAGGTAAAAATAGATGAACCAGTGCTGCCTAAAAGTTCATAAACGATCAACGCGAAAAAGAAAAGACAGATTGTCCTCTGCTGCAGAACCAGAACTGATTTGAAGCTCTGTAACTACATGCATCTCACATGAATGATCCTGGTGTTCATGTGCAGCAGAGAATCTCTAGTAGCTCACAGTGTGTAGAAATATACTGTGCAGTGGTCCCAAAAGTATTCAATATATAACAACATATCAAACCAAATGGCATTTAGAAAGCACAAGTGCACTTCAAAGTAATAATTTACTAAAAAATCAACATTGTTTTGAAAATTTACTCTTCCTCATGTTCTTCCAAACCCATATGACTCTATTTGTTTTGTGAACACAAAAGAAGATGCAAGGCAGAATGTTAGTCCCATTCACCTGTGACATAATTTTAGTTTTTTTTTTTATGAACTATCCCTTTAACCTCCTGAGACCCGATTTGCTGCTGTTTGCCCTTTTTCAATTTCCGTTTTTGATTTGTAACTAGTAGCACCTAATAAACAAGCCCCCCACATTATATCCACATAGGTGGATAAAGTTGTGAAATTTTTATGTATGTTCTGTAAAGCTGAATAAATATTTCAAATTCAGAGAATTGGCCAGCCATCACTGCCAACCATGTTAAAATAAAAATCTTGCATTACAAATTATGAATCAATTTATGATTACCATTGTCCCATTTCTGCCAAACATGTCGAGTGGTCCAAACATCGTCTGCAGCTTGAATATGAACTTTTGTTCGGATAATAGGAGTGAATGGACTTGCAGGATGTCTAGCTCCCTATTTAGAGAATTACTTATCCACCGGTGTGCTGTCTGTCTGCACTTGTCCCAGAACAGTTAAAAATGTACCTTATTTTCATCAAAACTCCATATAAAGCTTCTGAAAGCAAAATGTTTTGATTCTTAATGTGAAAATGCACAATGAATACAGGAGTGCTTAATGTTAATGAATTGCACCATATAAATAAAACAAATTTTATATTAAAATTATTTGAAATAACCCACAGATTTGTTAATGTGGAATGTTATTCAAAATAACTAACATGTTTTTTCATCTTTTGTGCGAATAATGTCCCATAATACACGTATGTGGACATCATGTTTATCAAAATAAATTTTAAAGCGACATATCAAATAAAACGTCATGTTACTGTCGTAACCAGACAAGACGTTGGGTCGAATGAAGTGACACAAGGGGTCTTCCTGGGATGCCAAACGTACATCTGAACTTGAGAAAAGGCCAATGTTAAAGGGGTCATATAATGGTACATGCACTTTTTCAAGTTGATTGTACTGAAATGTGTGTTGGCTGTGCCTGTACACAACCATCATATTATGATAAAAATCCATCCAGTGTTTTTGTTTTAATCTCCTTATACATTTTCCCCTGCCTCAAATCGAGCCGTTCGACCGTGTGACGTCACACGGTCGGACACCCCTCCCAGGATTGTTGATTGACAGCAGTGTTTCAACACAGACCCGCCCTCGCTCGTGAGCGAGCTGTCAATCATAGTCCGTCATCATTGTTGATACACTAGAGCAGAATGGCGCCTAAGCGATTGTGGTGTTCTGTTCTTCGGTGTAATAACGAACACAGCTATGGAATGAAATTAATCTCATTATTATTAATGAATGCACACACAATTATGCATGTACTAGATACATTTTGTGAATGTATTTTACTAACCACAAACAAATGCCATTTGATTTGAATCTGTGGAATTCGGGATTGAATGATTGTGCAGAGATTTGTACAAATACAGACATGTTTGCAAATAAACATGGTCTGTTCTACATTAATAAATCAAAAATTGCTCATGCAAAAATGAATCCGTGCATTTGTGGATCAGAAGACACGCGTGCATTTATTGACATCTTGTTCGAATCGATCGTGTTCGGTTCATTTGGATTTTGAGACTTCCTTTTCGCAGTTTACAGCATTCCACCCACACATACACACACACAACTAACGAACAAGCCAGTGCTATTCATTAACGTGAACACGATTCAGTAAATGTGTGTCACTATACAATGAAACAAATGCTTTTCAACCGGTGTCTGTAGAATTAAGAATTACATAAATGTGCAGCAATTTGTACAAATAAAGTCATGTTTGTGAGTATAAATGTTCTGCTTTGTATTAAAGTGTGACAATTTCCGCGTGCAAAAAGGAATCCGTGCATTTGTGGACCAGGCGACACGCGTGCATTTATTGATTCCTTGTTCGAGTCGATCCTGTTCGGTTCATTTGGATTTTGAGACTTTCTTTCCGCATTTTCAGCATTGAGGATCCACACGCAACTGAAAGGCAAGGCAGGCAGCTACCACTAGATGGCAGTCGCAGAGAATTACAGAGTTGGCCTGCCCTGGTTTGAGAACAGCTGATAATGGACATTGTTGGCATTCTCCCGAAGAACCTTTAAAACATGGATAATACCATTTTAAACCAACAAGCTGGTTGGGTAAGTAACACTAATCTTTTTTTTAAAATATGACGACAGACATTAGAAGATTCATTCTAAAACCTCAATAGAAGTGTCGAATGTAAATATGACATGACATTTGATACAGTCTAGTATGAACGCTCAGAATGACCACTATGGCCATTCTAGTAGTTATAGAATTTCCACGAGCATCTTCCTAATGGTCGGAGCCCCTGAAGTGACCTGTGAAAAAAAAAAAATCAAAGAGACTTTCGCGTGCGCACGCGTTAGAGTTTCCGGTGTGTGTATAGCTCTTTTCCGATTGTGTCATTGCCATCATTCATTTACTCAAAGATACTGAGAGCATGGATGCGCATGAATTTATAGAGATATTTTAAACTTGGCCTTCAATACAAACACATTACTGTCTAGGCCTATGACATTTGTAATACTGTCATGGCTGAGACACGCTTTGATCTTCCAAAGGACACTAATCAAGCAATAGACTTGTACGTGCATTTAACACTAGAACTACCGGAATTCTATAACTACTAGAATGGCCATAGTGGTCATTCTGACCGTTCATACTAGACTGTATCAAATGTCATGTCATATTTACATTCGACACTTCTATTGAGGTTTTAGAATGAATCTTCTAATGTCTGTCATCATATTTTATGACGTCATCACCCTATAAAATGTCAAAATCCTCGAACAAAATCCTCAATTAGAATAAAATAGAATAATATGGATTAAATGGAGCACGGAGCGCCAAGCGAACGTAGATAGTCCAATATAATACAATCTTTTTTTGTAAAATATAGTAGTGCTAGACTATACAAAAAAATATATATATATATTAGCTGCTAGACTGCCCCGGAAGGTGCGTGCCTCGCTTTGTGTCCAGCAAGTTTTTTCACCACAGTGAAAATGTTTTTGAAAGTCTAAACGCCAACAAACATGGATTGAGGCGGAATATTTCGTTAGATAAAAACATGTTGTGAATTTGGGAAATTATTAAATCTATATTTTTTCAAAACATGTTGACTTTTGGACTTTACAACGCTCTGGAGTTATTGGAAATGTTTGGACAACACGAATTGGAAACAATCCTATGCAGCCACCACTGGAATCGAAATCCATGAATAAATGAATCTGTTATATTAATAATAAACACCAGGACATGAAATTTAAATTCTAATGAATGTGAAAATGTATTAGTTCATCGAAAATCACAGAACTTGCTATTGTAGCTGATTACAGATGCAACTTTGATTATTTATATTAAATTATTTTCTTTGTTATATAAAAACAAATCAATACAATAGCTTATAAAAACATCACCAATGTGTATTTCAATGCATAGTAAAAACATTAGACATGTATGAAACACATATAGGCCAAACCCAAAATGGCCAAAACAGTTAATAAAGAATATGAACATTCGCTAAACTGTGGGAAAACTAACTGATTTAGAAAGCAATATTTGTTTTACTGTGAGGAAAAATATCAGGCTGTAAAACTATAATGAAAATAATATGCTATAAAATCATTATGAACGAATTCTCCTAAAAGTGGGCTCACTTGAACAAGGCATCTGGTTGTTTTGGGGGCAAACCCCGCACATCATTCACTGACGCTTGTGGATCGATGTGTAGATCCCACACACTACCTTTTGACATTTGTCACAAGTGTCCTTAGTTTTGTTTTTCTTGCAGTTTCTCCACGTACAGAAAACATCAGATGAGCCACGCCAACATTCTCTCCTCCCTGATCAGCTCGCACTCTAAACAATAATCTAACATACATAATGAAGAGCCAACATTTTTTTGTTAATATCTCATCAAATGAATATTTAGAAAATGTAATTAATATGTCAAATATATCAAATGTACATTGTTTTTAACTTGCTAGTCTATAGAAAGTTACTTTTTTTTCTTCTTTTCAGTATGCAATAAAAGAAAAAAAAGAAAAAAATATTAGTGTTACTTACCCAACCAGCTTGTTGGTTTAAAATGGTATTATCCATGTTTTAAAGGTTCTTCGGGAGAATGCCAACAATGTCCATTATCAGCTGTTCTCAAACCAGGGCAGGCCAACTCTGTAATTCTCTGCGACTGCCATCTAGTGGTAGCTGCCTGCCTTGCCTTTCAGTTGCGTGTGGATCCTCAATGCTGAAAATGCGGAAAGAAAGTCTCAAAATCCAAATGAACCGAACAGGATCGACTCAAACAAGGAATCAATAAATGCACGCGTGTCGCCTGATCCACAAATGCACGGATTCCTTTTTGCACGCGGAAATTGTCACAATTTAATACAAAGCAGAACATTTATACTCACAAACATGACTTTATTTGTACAAATTGCTGCACATTTATGTAATTCTTAATTCTACAGACACCGGTTGAAAAGCATTTGTTTCATTGTATAGTGACACACATTTACGAATCGTGTTCACGTTAATGAATAGCACTGGCTTGTTCGTTAGTTGTGTGTGTGTATGTGTGGGTGGAATGCTGTAAACTGCGAAAAGGAAGTCTCAAAATCCAAATGAACCGAACACGATCGATTCGAACAAGATGTCAATAAATGCACGCGTGTCTTCTGATCCACAAATGCACGGATTCATTTTTGCATGAGCAATTTTTTATTTATTAATGTAGAACAGACCATGTTTATTTGCAAACATGTCTGTATTTGTACAAATCGCTGCACAATCATTCAATCCCGAATTCCACAGATTCAAATCAAATGGCATTTGTTTGTGGTTAGTAAAATACATTCACAAAATGTATCTAGTACATGCATAATTGTGTGTGCATTCATTAATAATAATGAGATTAATTTCATTCCATACACAGCAGTCATTTTGATGTCGAGTTTTGTTTACGATAGGAATATTCCCCACGAGCAACGTCAATGCGTTCATGTTTGCGCTGTTTCTGAGCAGGTAAAATTAGTGTTTTCTTAAAATACTAATGAGAATTTTTAATAAAAGTATATTACAAAGTTTTCATTTAGACTCTAAAGATTCATATTAACTTGTACAAAAATGACATTATATGACCCCTTTAAGTTGGCAGAGCAGACGGACATACGGGTATAAAGGGAAGCGGGGTAGCGACTGTCAGTCAGGATTTTACACTGAGGAGCCGAAAATAAGGTATGGCCATTTACAGTGGTATGTCAAGTGCTGTGGCAGGAGGGACACAACGTCTCGTTCCTTCCCTTGGGGAACGGAGGTTATGGCAGTAACCATGACTTTCCCCTTCTGTCACTCACTCGAAGTGACACAAGGGGTCCCATCTAAAAACGGCAAGCACTGACAGAGTTATGTGAACTGTTAAGACAGATGCAAGCAGGCTACTGCGTGCTAGAGGCAATTGTGTCAGCTGCACGTAGCCCTCCCCAACAGCCCCAAAGAGATGTCACATACAGACCTTAGATTCCCTGCACCCCTGAGGATGGAAATAGGTGCTTCATGACTAGCATGGGAGCAAGCCCAGCAGCCACGGCCTTTTCTCTCACTATGTCTCTCGCATAGGATGTGAGCGGCTGGGGCTATCTTAACGCTATCAGATGCGTCGGGGAAAGTGGTCTTACCCAGTCCTATTCTTTCAGTGGGAAAAGACCCTGCGGAGGCCACATCCTGCCCGATCTAGAGGGAGGTAACGTGTGGCAAATACACCACGAGGGTTGTGAAGCCATACGTGGGAGTGGCGCAGTGGTAGGTTCAGCCTAATGAGGGGGGACTCTACAAGCACGGCGACCAGGGCAGCAGGGCTGCCCAAGGGAAACGCGGGTCCGCCGACAGGGGGACTGTACCGCAGGAAATACATCACGTCTCTGGGATAAAAGGCGCACTGGATCAACTTGGTGAAGGGCGCTGTGTGTAGGAACCTTGGGCACGTAGCCTGGTAGCAGCCTCATGATGACGTAAGAATGTGCCGGACCGAACTCCAGGCAGGTGTCGCTGACAGAGAACGCTTGCAGGTCCCCAACCCTCTTGATGGAGGCTAACATGATCAGGAGGGCCGTCTTCAGGGAGAGGGCCTTGAGCTCAACTGAATCAAGCAGCTCGAAGGGTGGTCTCTGAAGGCCTGCTCTGAGGATCACTGAGAGATTCCAAGGGGAATAGGCTAGGCCGGGGAGGGTTCAGTCTCCGGGTGCCCTTCAGGAACCTGATAATCAAGTCGTGATTACCACATACACCTTCTCCTGCAGGAATGAAAGCACTGACTGAACTGCGCACCTCTGCGGGTCTTCGGCTCGGGAAGAACACCAATTCGAGAACAAGCGCCACTTTAGGGTGTAAAGTTGTCTGGTGGAAGGAGCTCTGGCTTGGTTGATCGTGTCTATGACTGCAGGTGGTAGATCCACTAGATCTACCACGTCCCATCCAGGGGCCAGACATTGAGGTTCCAGAGGTCTGGGCTCGGGTGCCAGAGGGTGCCCCGTCCCTGAGAAAGAAAGTCTTTCCTCAGGGGAATTTTCCAGGGAGGTGCTGTCGCGAGGAGCTTAAGATCCGAGAACCAGGTCCGGGTGGGCCAGTAAGGGGCCACCAGGATGACCTGTTCCTCGTCCTCCCTGATCTTGCACAGCACCAGTGCAAGAAGTCTCACTGGGGGAAATGCGTACTTGCGCAGCCTCCGAGGGCCAGCTGTGTGCCAGCGTGTCTGTCCCGAGAGCAGCTCCTGTCAGGGAGTACCAGAGCAGGCATTGGGAGTTGTCCTGGGAAGCAAAGAGATCTATTTGTGCCATGCCGTCTGTCCCAGATCAGTTGGACTGCCTGGGGGTTGAGCCTCCACTCTCTGCTGGGTGAAACCTGCTGCGACAGCGCATCCGCCGTCGTGTTGTGGTTGCCAGGGATGTGAGTGGTGCGCAGCGACCTGAGTCACGGCTGACCCCAATGGAGGAGATGGCGGGCGAGATGTGACATATGAAGAGAGTACACGCCGCCTTGGCGATTTATGTATGCTACCATCACGGTGCTCTCTGAACAAATCAAGACGTTCTTGCCCCAGATTAGTGGGAGAAACCTCTGTAGGGCAAGAGATACAGCCAGCAACTCTAGGCAGTTGATGTGCCAACCCAGCCGGGGTCCTGTCCAAGGGCCAGCAGCAGCATGCCCGTTGCACATGGCGCACCAAACCTGTAGAAAGGCATCTGTGGTGACCACGACACGTCTGGAAATCTGCTGCAAGGGGACTCCGGTCTGCAGGAAAGGTCTGTCCAAGGGTTGAAAGTCTGATGGCAAGAAGGGGTGACATGTCTCATATGCATCAACTGGAAACTCTGGAATTGTTTTAGAGGAACCGTTGTGCCGGGCTCGAAGAGAGCGAGGCACCTGAGCACTGACTGAGCGTGCTCATTGGTGAGGCACGCTGTCATTGAGACTGAGTCTAACTCCATGCCGAGAAAATAGATGCTCTGAACCGGGGTGAGCTTGCTCTTTTCCCAGTTGACCTGAAGCCCTAGACGGCTGAGGTGCCTGAGCACCTGGTCCCTGTGAGCACATAGTAACTCTCGAGAGTGGGCCAGAATGAGCCAGTCATTGAGCTAGTTAATTATGCGGATGCCCACTTCCTCTGTGACCTTCATAAAGACGCGACGCACTGATACCCCTGGCCGTCGAATGCGAACCGTAAGAAGGATCAGTGTCGAGGCAAGATGGAGACGTGGAAGTACACGTACTTCAGGTCTACTGCCATGAACCAATCTAGCTGTCGAACGCAGGTAAGAATTTGTTTCTGTGTGAGCATTTTGAACGGGAGTCTGTATAAAGCCCGGTTGAGAACTCGCAGGTCCAAGATTAGTAGCAACCTGCCACCTTTTTTGGGTACAATGAAGGGCTGTAGAAACCCTTCTCCACCTCGGCTGGAGGGACGGGCTCTATCGCATCCTTGAGGAGCAGGGTCGTGATCTCTGCTCGTAAGGCACTGGCTTTCTCGCCGCGCATGGAAGTGGAGCGAATACCGCTGAAACGAGGCGGGAGCCGGGCGAACTGAATTGTGTAGCAGAGTCGGATGGTCCCAGTCAGCCAGTGCGATGGATTGGGAAGTGAAAGCCACGCATCCAAACTCCATGCGAGGAGCACTAACAGGACGATCACTTTTGACGTACCTGGCGGGGGGAGCAGGTAATAGTGCGTCTGGAGACAGAAGAACGTACCAAGGCTTGGGTGCTGAGAAAAGACTCAAAGCAATTACCTACCTCCACGCACCCAGTCCTAGAGAGTCATCTTCGGAACTCGTCAGCGCTGGCCTGTCGGGGCTGGGCAGTCGCGGGTCCGGAGGCGAGAGAGCTGCATCGGGGGAGCCGGGACTGTATTGTTATAGGGCCCGGGGTGCCTTGAGAATGGCACACACCGGCTGGATGACCCAGGGAGTGAGGAAATAGCTCTTTTATTGAGAATGTGGGTACCGCAGCCCGAAGGCAGTGCGGCAAATAAAAGTAATGAAAACATCCTCCCGGAGACGTGGGGCGTACACCGCCTGCGAGGTGCTCGACGCTGAGAGCTGGGCCCAGGTTGAGGCGGAGATGCCTGTTGTTTGGTCGCAGGGGGAAGCCCTCGGCAAGCAGGATGGATGAGCGGTGCCATGGCATGATGTGAGAAATCGCCTCCGTCTGCTTTTTCACCGCAAAGAACTGCTGGGTGAAGTCGTCGATGGTGTCGCAGAAGAGGCCGAGCTGGGAGACGGGGGCCTTGAGAAACCGTGTCACCATCACGCATCTCGACACTGTTCAGCCAGAGGTGGCGCTCCTGGACCACGAGGGTGGCCATCGCCCACCCGAGTGCCTGCGCTGTGACCTTCGTTGCTCTGAGTGCGAGGTCGGTGGCAGAGCACAGTTCCTGCAGCACACCGGGGTCGGGACTACCCAGGTGCAGATCATTGAGTGCCTGGGCTTGATGGAGCCTGCAGGAGAGCCATGACATGCAGGGCGGAGGCAGCTTGTCCGGTGGCGCTGTAGGCTTTGGAGGTCAATGATGACATCATCCTACAGGCTCTGGAGGTGAGTACGGGGCTGTCCCGCCAGGTGGCGGTGTTCCCAGGACACAGGTGGATTGCAACCGATCTGTCCACCTGGGGGACCTCCGTGTACCCGTGGACTGCCTCACCATCCAGGGTAGTGAGAGCGGACGAGCGGAGGGGTCAGTTGCAGGCAGTAAAAGGTGCCCTCCACGACCGCGTCTGCTCGTCGTGCACTTCCGGAACGGTACCGGGGGGGCGTAACTGTGAGCGGCGCCCTACAGCCGAGGTATCAGTTGTCAAGCCGCGAAGGCTGTGGGGAGGACGGAAGGGTTCCAGTCCAAGCCAACACTCACGGCAGCCCGGGCAAGCATGTCAGCCATCTGCGCGTCCGCCTCAGACTGGGCGGGCTGGCACGAAGGCGGCAGCCCAGTCGAGTCCTCCAGCGTCAGACGCCTGGACGCTCTCCGATGCAGCGTCAATGTCATCATCTAATTCCAGGGGCTCAAGGGAGAATTCCGGCTGGCTGTGAAGCGAGCCGCAATTATCCAGAGCATGGACGGAAGTGAGCGAGTTTGGAGGGCGGACGATGTTTTCCGCTTCTTATTTGCAAAAAGTTGAGAATACCTCAAATTTGGCAGAGAGCTGCACACAGGATGCGCTGCAGCGCCAGGCAAAAGTATAAATAAGGCTTGTGGAGGAAAAGAAATTGCACTCATTGGTTCTTGCATATTTTGTCACACATTTTTTTAACGTGTCAAAGTGAATGATACTTGAGAAAGGGGCAGTCTTCTGTGGACACGCCTCACACTTTTAGATCCAATGGTCAACGTAAGCATACACCATCTTTCAATTAATTGAAGTGTACAGCGATTCTCTCTAAAAGCGAACGAATCAGCGGGTGGTGAACTGAAGGGACAGGCAAGATAGATAATTCGACTTAGCCGAGCAGCCAACTGCTAACAATTATGTCAATTTACTTTGTTGCTAAATGTGAAAAATATGTATGCATTTAAATATAGCTTATGCTATTAAACGTTTAAAAAAATACTTTTGCTGGAAATACCTGTGCTAGTTTTTGATGCTCTATGCAGGTGCAACTCAAGATACCAGTGTTATTATATCAAATTAAATTTTTTCTGCTCCCCCTCTTAACTGCTGTCAGTGGTGCCCTTTTCCTTTGTATTATCAAATCAATTAAATTTATATTTCTTAGTAGGAAAATTTCACCTATGGAATAGTGAGTCCCATGGCTGCACGGTACCTTAATGTGCCCCTTTCAGGAAGGAATACAGTGTGGCTGAATACTATCAGTAAAACTTTTAACCAGTGCTCAACTCTAGCCTGTATAAAGCTGGCTGTACTATAACATCTTTGTTATACATAAGTGTCTGTAGAAATCCCAGTTGTGACCAGTCTGTCCTGGTGTTCTGTATAATTATTGATGGGAAAATGAAAATGACTCTTAAAATGTAATGCTTAGTGACTAATGGTTCAGTTATCATTCCAACTAGTGTACGTTCAATAAACTGTATGACAGACAGATGGGAATCTAATTAAGAAGGGGCATGTCCCAGTTCAGTGGTTTTATGATCCCTGACGAGACCAGAAGCCCAAAGTGATGGTATCTCTGAAGGCATCATTAAACTTTATCATTCTCCAGGAATTATGCAAGGTGTTATCCAGGCCTATTGGTCTCATTTCATCTAATAAGCATTTTTTTATATTCTGAATGACATTCTCAACCAAATGATAAAAAAAAATTATATTTTATTTGGAGTTTATAGAAAAATTATTACCTTGAAATCCCAATCTTTCTTTTTAAGAGGGAATCATGTGCATCAATGTACTGTAGAACATGGAAAGTGGGCATATTGTGTGCATTTTGAAAAGTAAGCTATATCTTCAGCCACAGAATAGATATGGGTTGAAGGGGATGGCAAGACAGATAGCAGAAAGGCAACATTCAATCTTTGTTCATTTATTCCACTTGCGGTTCCTCTATTCCAATTCAAAGGATGTTCTGTGCTGAGAGAGATGAGAGAGACTTCATTGGTGCTGTGCCCTGGTTGGCACCTCATTGCTCATATGTTCCATGGGCTGCGCAACAAGTGGAATGGATGGCTAATATTTATGGATGCTCGGGCAGTGCTCCATTATTTCACCTTTTCAAAAAGTGTTTGAGACAAATCAAGTCATATGTGACATTTCTGCACCAGCCCCAAAGCTCCGACACCCACGTCCAAATTCACTAATTTATTTCACTTACTGCTGAGATATAGTGCACTAACTGCCATTTACTATATAGGAAATAGTGAATGAGGGAACAATTGTGGACACAGACACTCTCGTCACCACGATTGCCTCGTGCCCTCACATCTCACACATGCGTGCCAAGTGCACCTTACTGTGCACGCGCAGAAATACTGCCTGTACATGCTCCAGTTGTCGATCATGCGAATGGCAGTGATTTACTCTTAACTTGGATGTTTACATGGATTTATACATTTATTCCACCTGAAGTTGCTGCGATTAGTTTCCTGTACCCTCACGAGGGCGAGGAATAAATGCATAAATACTGCTTATGACATGCGGGATGCGGGACAAAGCACACTGATATATTGCTGCACTGATTTAAAAATATACACTTAAAAACTGATGTCATAAGAGCCCAGTTACAGAATCACCCTGAAAATGACATCTCATTACACAGAAAAGCCCGCAATAGAATTAGAGCCAAAACTTGCCCCATCGTGCTGCCTTAAGTTGGAGCTTAAGTTGAAATATCAGCTTGTCTTGGTGTTAAATAAAGGCATTGCATGATGAAACTATCTTTTTTTCACTGTGCAGAGTGAAGAAATTGTTTCACTTTGAAGAGTTTGATGCTGCAGCTGTGATTGAGTGACAGCGGCTCAGCGCACGCAGCTCTGTGAACTTCAGCTCTCGTAAAAGTTCCATTCAGTAATCTCTCAATAAATTACACATGAAATCTAATTAAACCCAGTAATGTAATGACAGTAACACCACCCATTGTAAAGAAGTAAAATTAAATACATTTTATTCGAAATTTACTTGAGTGAGAGTAAAAAGTACCCACTTTTAAACCTACTCTAAAAGTAAATTTTCTCCCAAAAATGTACTCAAGTAAATGTAACAGAGTAAATGTAATGCATTACTACCCACCTATGATCTTCGTACATTAAAAAGCTGTGGAGGTGAAGACATTTTTGCAGTTGTTTCCAGTTTTAATGTTACTGATATGATTTGAAATGGTGTAAAACCCTTGCTGGCTGCCCAACAGCAGAAATAATTAGACCCTTGGGTATAACAGGGACATGAACATGGACGACTTTGTTCCCAGTCTGTCACTGTCTTTTTGCCAGCCAGCTATAATACAGAGCAGGCGCACATCAACAGAGGCAGCAAAATCTAGATGTAAGAGAATGTATCAAATTAAGCATAATGATGAATCAACAGTAAGACTTTAATTTCTCTATGCCGTTCTCCTCCGAACATTGTTTATGGGCTTAACTCAATTTGGAGAGGAGGAGATCGCAAATGCCATTGTTCAGCCTGCAATATCATTAGTGCAACATGATAGCAATTACACGGGACACTTAATCCATAACAGGGGGTGCAAGCCGACACAACGTGGATGGAGAAGCCTGGGTGTTGCTGTGCCACATCATTAGTCACAAGTTTTTTTTAAAATCCAAAGTCAACAGAATGCAAATAGTGATACAAAGTGTTGTTTTGTTTCATCATCCAAGTTTTCTTCTTCTCATATTCCTTATAATGTATCTGGACAAAAGTGACACAGTTCTTGGCTCCCCTCTGTCTTGGCCTTGTGGGTGTAAAACATCAGTAACCCATGCTGCATTACAAGCCACATGGCCTTCTCAAATATGTATGTCACTTGACACACAAGAGAACAGAGGAGCCTCATTCCCCCAAAGGCCCTCTTCCTTATACATGGATCTAGTGTCATGGAGAGGCCTTCCATTGTAATTTAATAGTTGTTCTTAAAAAGCATTAATAAATAAATAAAAAAGGGTTGACATTTTTATAATTAGGTCTCTTTAATTGATTCTCTCCTTACACATATTCCCATGGAGTACAGTAATCAGGTGAGTTGATCAGGCAGAACTGCAAAACACAACCTAGCAGTGACCCGTGGTGAGAGAGATAGAGACCAGCATTATCTCATTCCTCAGTTAGTCCTCCCTTTCTCAGGAATGGCATGATAAGGGCTTATTGACCACTCTGCTTTCAGCTTAGCATGGTGGAAGCTGTGGGCAAAGATAGAGCCAAAGGATGTTCTGATTAATCACTTTCGAAACAATAAAATCTAAAAATATATACAGTTCTGGTAAAAATTAAGCGACCTCTGGATTTACTATTTATAGATATGTGTTTGAGTAAAATCAAAACATTTTTGTTTGATTCTAGAAAGTAATGACAACAATTGTCTCATATTTCAAATAAAAATATTGTAATTTAGAGCATTTATTTGCAGAAAATGACAACTGGTCAAAATAACAAAAAAGATGCAATGTTTTCAGACCTTGAATAAAGTTCATATTTCTTTTTAAACAACACAATACTAATGTTTTAACTTGGAAAGAGTTCAGAAATCAATATTTAGTGCAATAACCCTGATTCCCTGTCTGTCACTCACTCGAAGTTGTGTTGATGTAGTGACATTAGTGGTTCGCTCTTGAGATCCCCAATCACCTTTGCTTTATTCCGAGCGCATTTATGTGTTCGTCCAATCACCTTGCTGTCTGCTGGAATCACGGCGCATATCAGCTGTCACCCTTGCACGGTCGAGTGCTGTGCTTCCCCTAGGTGCTTCGGCGTCTGAGTCCAGGGGTGTAAAAGAGTATATTCTAAAAGAGAATATTTCCTTTAAAAGAGCTTGTGCAAATGATCGGCTTCTTTTTATAGATGTCTTTTCACCTTTGTACTACTGGATGTGGCCGTTAACTCTCCCCACCGGATGGCCACTAAATCTGTCTTGAGTGCTGGCAGCCAGTCGGGTGTATCACTTTCATTTGCGCCTTTCCCCTTTCAAGGTGATGATGTGCGCTATATATGGATCTTGTCCATAACAGTTCCCCGTAACTGGTGAACACTGGTGCCTTCTGAATTTTTTAAGCACTATTCGGTGATGAACTCAGCGGAGGAATGACGCAGCCACACCCAGTTCTCGTGGTGTGCCCCTTTTCAGGTGAGCCCACGTACTTGGGCTCAGTGCTCCATACATGCCGATTCCCCCTTGGTAATCCCGTATGAGGCATTTCCACTGTTCGATTTCCCCTCAGGTGAACCCTGTGTTTCCCCTCGACAGAGCTTCGCTCTGCCTCGGCCACTGTTGCTGTGTACCCTCTCCATAGATAGGGTCCTCACAGTGGCTTCATTCCATATGTGAACTTCCCCTTCTGTAAGTCAATTTGAGGTATTCTCCACATTTTAACCTCCCTCCAGTAGGATGTGGTCTCCATAGTTCTTTCCCTGCTTGAGAGGGAAGAACACTTCACCAGAGCTATTCTAGCGGGGCATTTCTTAATACATAAATCAGGAAAGGCCACCACCCGTAGCCTCCTCGGATAAGTGCCTCCTCCCACCCTTAACGGGATCAGGGAGACGCCTTACCTAACTCACTGGAAGGTCACAACGTTGTCGATCGCTCACTGCGAGACACGCAGCATCTTGCCTTTGTCCGCTCCTCCGTACTTCGTGGCATGGCTCAGCGCCTATGGCATTTCGTATAGGAACCCCTACTGTTACTACATTGACACAATGTTGAGTGAGTGACTGACAGGGAATGTCTTGGTTACAGATGTAACCTCTGTTCCCTGATGGAGTGAACAAGATGTTGTGTCCCTCCTGCCACGGCACTGAATCGACCGCTGACATGGCTGGGTCTCTCTCAGCTCCTCAGCACAAATATGAATGGTGCACGCCATCTCCTTTTATACCTATATGTCAGCACGGAGAGCGGCATGCAAATTCCACTTGCCAATTTTCATTGGCCTTTTCTGAATAAAGCAAAGGTGATTGGGGCTCTCAAGAGCGAACCCCTAGTTTCACTACATCGACACAATGTCTTGTTCCCTCCAGTCCACTAGCTGCCGGTTCATGCACGTACTAAATTCAAGGCCCTGATGCTGGCATACAAAACGGTCACTGGGTCTGCTCCAGCATACCTAAAAACATTTATGCAGAGCTACGTTCCCACCAGAAGCTTGCGGTCAGCTAAGGAACGTCACCTTGTCGTACCAAAACAAAGAGGCACCAAAACACTTTCCTGGACTTTCAGTTTCATCATACCACTGTGGTGGAATGACCTTCCCAACTCAATCCGGGAAGCTAACTCACTCTCTATCTTCAAAAAAACGGCTAAAAACACATCTTTTCCAAAAGCAATTAACCGGTCACTAAAAAAATGTTATAAATAAATAAATAATTATTTACATTTCTTGTTGCACTTAAATCTGTTTTCAATCATAGCTTTCATGTGTCTTCACATGCTCTCAACTAATCCATCACATTGCTACTAGGTGATTTTATGTCACTCCTAGCATGGCTTGTGGCCATCCATCTTCCTCTTGATCACATTCCATAAGTTTTCAATGGGGTTCAGGTCTGGAGATTGGGTTGGCCATGACAGGGTCTTGATACGTGGTCCTCCATCAACACCTTGATTGACCTGGCTGTGTGGCATGGAGCATTTTCCTGCTGGAAAAAAACAATCCTCATAGTTGGGGAACATTTTCAGAGCAGAAGGATGCAAGATTTCTTCCAGGATAACATTGTACGTGGCTTGATTCATGCATCCTTCACAAAGACAAATCTGCCGATTTCAGCCTTGCAGAAGCACCCCCAGTTAAATTTTTTTCCTGAGCTCTATATATATATATATATATATATATATATATATATATATATATATATATATATATATATATATATAATGTGCATTCAGAAAGTATTCAGACCCCTTCACTTTTTCACATTATGTTACGTTACAGCCTTATGCTAAAGTGCTTAAAATTGTTTTATTTGTCACATGAATCTAAACTCCATACCCAATAATGATAAAGCAAAAAAAAATTATATATAACTTTGCAAATTTATTAAAAAGAAAAAACTGAAATATCACATTGACATAAGTATTCAGACCCTTAACTCAGTACTTAGTTGAAACACCTTTAACATCGATTACAGTCTCAAGTTTTTTTGTGTATGATGAGACAAGCTTTGCACACCTGGATTTGGGGATTTTCTGCCATTATTCTCTGCAGATCATCTCAAGCTCTGTGAGGTTGCATTTTCAGGTCTCTCCAGAGATGTTCGATTGGGTTCAAGTCCGGGCTCTGGATGGGCCACTCAAGGACATTCACAGAGTTGTCCCTAATTCACTCTTGCATTGTCTTGGCTGTGTACTTAGGGCCATTGTCCTGTTGGAAGGTGAACCAGGGTAGCCTGGGGCCCAGTCTGAGCTCTGGACCAGGATTTCATTAAGGTTATCTCTGTATTTTTCTGTGTTCAGCTTTCCTTCAAACCTGACCAGTCCCTGCCATTGAAAAACACCTGCACAGCATGATGCTACCACCACCATCCTTTAAAAATCACGTCAATCAATTGAAGCTGCCACGTCAATCAATTGAAGCAAAGTGTAGAATCATCTCAAAGATGATCCAGAAAATGTAATGCACCTGAGCTAAATTTCAACTGTCATTGCAGAGTCTGAATACTTATGTCAATGTGATATTTCAGTTTTTACTACTATAAATTTGCAAAGTTATCAGAAATCTGTTTTTTGCTTTGTCATTATGGGGTATTGGGTGTAGTTTGATGTGATTGTTTTTTTAAAAGCATTTTAGCATAAGGCTGCAAAATAAGAAAATGTGAATTTCTTCCTTTGTGTTCAGCTGAAGGAAGAAAGTCATACACATCTGGGATGGCATGAGAGTGATTAAATGATGAGAATTACAATTTTTGAGTGAACTATCCCTTTAAGTGGTGGTCACACAACATTTTGCACTCCATTCCCTCCTATTCAAATGCATCTGAACACAGGAGACCAGAAGCGTGAATTTCATGTATTTTGAAATTCAAATGCATTTATTTTCCTTATATTTCTTGCCAGTTTGTCGAATTAGAGATAAATACATTTTCTCATAATTGGCCATTAGTTCCATCTTTCCTCTCATACTTCTATTGTGTCTTTCATGTTCTCCTAATGTCCTCTAACTGTCATACCAATGTCATTGAATGACATACATGACAATTGAGCTTTCACAGATGAATGGCTGCTCTCTCAGTTTTCCATACTATGATTGCCATGTTCCATTAATCTTGAATGAATGTGCTTTAATTATCGGCAATACTGTGCATATCTGTATGATAGTGTCTTGTTTTAAGTATTCTGATTCCTGTTTTTATGTTTGTTTAATTTTATATTGTTGTTGTTTTTTCTCTTGTATTATTTTTTAATACCTGCCCAGGGGCTATGTTTGAAAATTAGCTATATAAAGCTAAACTGTCACATTTACAGAAATGTTATATGTTTGTTCACTGTCCCTGTAAATCTAAAGAGAATAAAGTAAAATCATATTATGTTCATTTGTACTTGCTAATAAACACACATTTGTGTGTGTCTTTTGTCTCTGTAGGTCTTAAACGATGCTGCACATGTGATGTCTGCAGTGTCACACTGAATTCAGTGGCGCAGTATCATGCACACCTGCAGGGCTCCAAGCACCAAAACAAGTAAGTGCCCACAAATATCTCATGCATAAACTGACTTGTTGGGGCAATTAATGGTACCACTAATGTGTAAGAACACTGTTTAATTTAATTTTAGACAGAACAAAGAAAATACATAATGCAAATGTATATTACAGATACTACTACAAGTATTAGAGGCCACGACCTAGTGGTTATTACATTTGCATGTAATTTTTACCTGTGATGCACATATAGATGACGTGAGTTTGATTCCAGATTGCATCATCTCCCGATCCCATTACCTCATGTTCTCCCCATTGTTTAAGTCATCCACTGCAACAGTGCAAGCAAATGGTGACTTAATTTAATGATTGTACATAGATTTTCTGGAAGTAAGAGTAGGTTCCAGAGCATTTTTGGATTGTTAGATTGTTTTTGAGTTTTCATAAGTTCATTCTGGAATGTTGTTTAAAGGGATAGTTCATCCAAAAATTTTAATTCTATCATCATTTACTTGCCCTCATGTCATCCCATATGTGTATGGCTTTTTTTCTTTTGCAGAACACAAACAAAGATTAGCTCTGTTGGTCCATTCGATGCAAGTGAATGGTGGCCAGAAATCTAGCAAAAAATCTCAACATTCGCTTTCACTTTCAGATGTGAAAGTGAAACTAAACAGGTGCCAAATGTGACTTTCAGATGTGAAAGTTATCATATCTCTTTTGAAGATTTGGATTTAACCACTGGAGTCTTATAGATTACTTTTATGCTGCTTTTATATGCTTTTGGATCTTCGGATTTCTGAATACCATTCACTTGCATTGTATAGACAAACAGAGCTGAGATATTCTTCTAAAAATCTTCCTTTGTTTACAGCAGAAGGAAGAAAGTCATACACATCTGGGATGGCATGATAAATGATGAGAATTTCCATTTTTGGGTGAACTATCCCTTTAAGTGGTGGTCACACAACACTTTGCACTCTATTCCCTCCCATTCAAATGCATCTGAACATGGGAGACCAGAAGCGCAAGCTCATGTGAAGACATTTTGTGCTCCGCTATGTATAAGAGTTTGGCAAACTCTGACCTGCGAATCTATATGACGAGAGTATGTGTGACCAATAGAAAATCGAATTGGCTAATATACAGAATACATATTTCAAAGCTGTGTGTTTTACTGCTGCTGAAAAGTGAATAGACAATATATTTTAACTATAATCATTTAAATATAATATTATTTGTTATTTATAATGTATTATTTACTTGCACCAGAAGCCCTGCCGCATGACATCATATCCTGGTCTGTTCTGTTGTCCGAAATTTTGTTTAGTGTTCAAAGCCTAGTGTGACCTAGTGATAGTGGAGGGAGTGTTCCCATTAGGACTTTAGACTTGTAAAAGAATGTTGGTAGTTGATGAATCTAAATCTAGAATCTAAAATCTACTGGCCAAGTTAATATTAAATGGTCCTGTGGTGTGACATTCATTTTTACAAGTACAGTACAATATTATGTGTAGTCTCTCATTTAATATGAGGTCATGAAAACTGCATGCATAATGATTAAAAAATAATTAGCTTTATGGTGTTTAAAATTGTTTTAGATAGATTACAGCATGTCACACCACAGGACATATCAACTTTCTAAAGTATTGAATTATATGTTGACTATACATGTAATCTTGACATCAGTGTAACTTGCTTAATTTATCAGTGCTCTTGCCTTTATGGGTCTTGCTCGGCTTCAGCTTGTGTTTTGACTTGGCAGTCAGTCTGTTTGTTTTGAGCTTCCCTCTTTCTTTCAGCACTCAGCTCAAAGCCTGTTTGAAGCAATTACTGCATAGTTTTTGTACTGAACACAATTTCTCTGTTTACACACCCATGTGGGTTATTAGCCATATAAACATTAGGAGTGCATCCAAGCCTGACATTTGAGTAATATATCTGACTGAGATTGAGAATGAACAGTCAGTTCGAAGTCGGCAATTAAAAATCCTTCTCCTTTTCCCACCATTAGACAAAATCTGCAACTGTAAAACATGGAGAGAAGACTGTAAAATGTACAATCTAATGCACTTCAGAAGAGCAGCCAGGCTTCCATCTGCAGTAGCTCTCAGATGTCCAGTCTTGTTATCATCTGCTACTATTATATTGGATGTCTTCCCTGTCCTGTGCTCTAGTAGAATATGTTTTGTTGGTTTTCTGCACTCAACCTGCTGATCTTTATCTAGGTGGCATTTAAAGAAGATCATCTCCACAAGTTGTTATTGTCACACATAGACATGCATATTGAAACAAACATTCATACTCAAACACATGAATAAACACACTGTTACACACATTACTGCATGGCTTCATGTTTAGAATGAGTTTTGTCGGTGTCCTTAGGTCATCTCTTTACCAGGTATTTATTTGAATGAAACAGGACATTTTTATCCTTGTTTTGTATCCGTGTATCCGTGTTTTGTGCCTTGCCAAAGTGCCTTGCTTCCTCTCAAGGTTTACTCCCTCATCTACCTAAACATCTTTAGGTAAGGAGTTTTTTTTCCTTGCCATTGTTACATTTGGTTTGCTCACTGGGTATACTAAGGCACCATTTTTAATAAAGCTGAAATATGTAAAGAAGCACTATACAAATAAAATCTGACATAACATAAATGTACAGTAAATGAGCTGCTACAATATAATCTTTTGGAAGTTTATCACTAAACATCTGCTCAGTAAAGCCCAGTACACACTACCAGCTACACACATCGACAAAGAGACACAAACTCATTCATTTTTAATGAGAGAAGAGCTACATCTAACAACACGAGCGACCGCTGGCGATGAGATGTGCAACCACTGGCAAAAAGATTGTCTCTTACCACATACATGTTTAAATAAAAAAAAGATGTGTGGAAAGCATGTAAGAAATTGTCGGCATTCTGAGTGAGTGTGATTCATGCATTGATAGATCGTTCATCTTGTTAATGAAATGATGCAATGAACACTGCTGCAGTTGATGTAAAAACACTCTACCCTGCAGAATGTTGATTTTAGTGGCAAGAAATGTAAGCGCAGTATAGTTCTAGCGGGAAGACTAGCAGCTGTACATCATCGCACCATTAGCTGGTAATTCTCAGCCAATCACATGTAAGACATTGCTTTATAAGTCTGCTCACAATCTATCACATTGCTGTTTCAGTGTGCTAACACGGCAACCTCCACCACCCCACCACCACCAGTTGAGTCCCATCCTGCACGGGGGGTAGGCTCCTCGTCCCTGCCTCCTATCTCTGGCAGGAAATGATGGTTCAGAGTACAAATTCTTTGGACCACCAGACAGGCCCACGCCAAAGAGAGACATTACTTTTCTGTTTTATATTCATCAAATAAATGTCATCTTAAATTTCACTCAAGTCTGGAAATCTTCCTGATAGAACATTTATTCCTTCTAAAATTACGATGATGTGTTGGACATTTTGGGCATTCTGAGTGAGTTTGAGTCATACAGTGATAGATTGTTAATCTTGTTCATGATATGCTGCATTGCTCACTTCTTCAGATTGTGTAAAAACACTCTCCCCTGCAGAATGTTCATTTTTAGAGTGGAAAGAACCAATAATGTTAACTGCGACAGCAGTAAGAACACACTATTGACATACTGTACAGGGACTAGCAACATCAAGCAACAATGTTGCTGGCAGTATAAACGTGGCTTAACACTTTACATAAAGGGTCTTTTTATTAAAATTAGTAAATAACATTAAGTTTCATGAACTTTAAAACTAAAGTAAAAAGAAATCTTTGTTCATGTTACTTTATAATGATACTGTTGTTCATTGTAAGTTCATGTAAGTTTATAATACTTTAATATGACATAGAACATAGAACTAATGATAACATAGAAATGTAATTTGAAGCATAGTTCTTGCAGGAAGTCCATAGCTGGCAGCTGTCTCTTATTGTTTGCATATTTTCGTGTTTTAGGTTGTGCATGCGAGTGAAGCATACAATCACTCCAAGAAACAATCACTTAATGTTGGAATATACTCTCCTTGGTGTCACGCTCATCACCAGCCAGTCAATATCAGGAAAATATGCAAGTTTCTGTTTCTTCTTTTGGGGAACAATCATCAATGCAAATAGCTGGTGGTAGATGGGGTTCCAGCCTTCTGCTTCCAATGTTCTCAATTCGCTGTTAATCATAAGTCTAATGCATCAATACTGCTTCAGCGACAATATTCATTTTACTAGAATATTCAGACCTCACCGATCATGTTAGATGATTGTGCATTCCACAGCACGGCGGCCAATCACTCAAAAACAAATTTCTCAATTTTACCTGAGTGTTTGCATGCCTGATTGTCCACCTTTTGTGGAAGCAGGTTTCTAACTTGCAGGTTTCTGGCTTGCACAAACACATTTTCTATTGCATAAATGTCTATCCTCCAGTAAGGAAACCGAACAATCATATCTGCCTTCTCACTAGGACCATTCACATGCCCAAGCATGGTTTCTCTGCTAACTTTCTTTTTGTAAAAAAAAAATATAATAAAAAATCTGGGCCCTATTTGGTTAAATCCTTAAGATACGGGGTTCTAAGTGTGGCTCCATGCATATATTGTAAATTTTGCCCATTTTCATGGTCTAAACCAACTTGGGTCACTCATTTTCTTGCCCAACAAAACAAAAGGCCAAAGTAACATTCGCCCTTATTTATCTTTCGGAAAAAGGTATTGCACAACAATGTCGCATATTTTTCATACTTTGGCAGAGATCTTGCACAAACAATGGCAGTTCTCATCAGAGGATGAGCTAATCAATAATCAAATGTTCCCCGTCTGTCGGTCTCTTCGACGTTGTGTCAGAGAAGCGACACTAGGTGTCTCTCTTGAGCACCGAATATACCTCTGATCTATGAAAAAAAGGCCAATGAGAAGTTGGCAGCTAGTATTTGCATACCCCGCCCCCGGACATACGGGTATAAAGGCGAGGAAATACTCATTCATTCAGAAAATTTCTTCGAAGCCGATGGTTGAGCATGCTGTTCGCGTGAGATCACACCAGTTCCAGTATTCCTCTGACGCTCTGCATGCTGTTGGATTGACGGCGCATTACAGCGGCGATTTCTCCTTTGCACGGCAGTGCAATTGCCCCTGGGCGTTTTGACAGTGCAGAAACCCAAACTCTAAGAGAGTTATTTAAAAGAGTGATTTCCTCTAAAAGAGTGATTTTCTCTAAAAGAGCAATACACAGCGGCATTGAAAGTCCTATTTAGGATGCGTCTTTATAAAGATGCCCTTCCGCCCCTGTGTAGTTCCTGGATGCGGTAGAGTGCTCTCCGCTTCAGACGGCCACAGGCATTGTCTTGTGTGTCTGGGTAGCGATCACACCGAGGCTGCGTTTGTGGATGGTTCATGCTCTCACTGCGAGGGCATGACCATGGCAACGTTGCGGTCGCAGCTCGCTTTCAACCGAAAGAAAGCCACTCCTGCCACCCCCCGCATTGCTCCTTCTTCCCACAAGATTGAGGACGGTGCGAGTGGTGCTGGAAGCGATCTGGGGGTGGCAGCGGGTGCGGCTCAGTTGGGTACCCCCCCTTGGACCACCCGTCCCCCGGCACGCTCGTTGACTCCCGTCCGTGCTCGAGGCAACAGCGGCTCGCCTCACAGCCAGCCTGCCTATCCTGTGGAGCTCAAAGCAGATGAGCTCGCCGCTGCATCGGAGAGTGCGGCATCTGACGCGGATGACTCCCTTGGGCTGCCGCCTTCGGGCCAGCACGCCCAAGCTGAGGCTGACGCTCAGATGTCTGACATGCTTTCTCGGGCCGCCACCAGCGTGGGCTTGGACTGGAACCCTCCGTCCTCCCCACAGCCATCACGGCTGGATGACTGGTTCCTGGTGTCCGGGTGCCGCTCACGGCCGCGCCGCGCCCCCCCGGTTCCGTTTTTCCCGGAGGTGCATGATGAGCTGACGTCACTGTGGAGAGCACCTTTCACCACCCTTCAAAGCCACTCGCTCATCCGCTCTCGCTACACTCGACGGCGGAGCAGCCCACGGGTACACATAGATTCCCCTGGTGGATAGGGCTGTTGCGCTACACTTATGCCCCGGAAACCCTACCACCTGGCGTTGTCACCCTGTACTCCCTTCCAAGGCCTGTAGGACAACATCCTCGCTGACAGCGAAGGTCTACAGCGCCACCGGACATGCCGCTTCCGCCCTGCATGCCATGGCCCTCCTGCAAGTCCACCAGGCCAAGACGCTTAAAGAATTGCACGTGTTTAGCCCTGATCCCGACGTGCTGCAGGAACTGCGCTCAGCAACCGACCTCGCCCTTAGAGCCACGTAGGTCACAGCACAGTCACTCGGGCAGGCGATGGCCAACCTCGTGGTCCAGGAACGACATCTGTGGCTGAACTTGGTCGAGATGCGTGAGACCGACAAGGACAATGTAAGCTTAGTTCTAGCAGGAAGACATCGGGATTCATCTATCAGTCATCTTGTCCGATCACAATACAGCTCCGCTTTAAAAGCCGGTCAGCTTTCTCTCAATGTTCGCATACTTTCCTGTTTTTACCCCCACATCCCACCCCATCTCCACCAGTTTAGGTCCCATTCTGAGCAGGGGTAAGTTCCATTCCAGGCAGCATCTACATTTACATTTTACATTTATGCATTTGGCAGACACTTTTATCCAAAGCAACTTACAGAGCCCTTATTACAGGGACAACCTGGAGTTAAGTGCCTTGCTCAAGGACACAATGGTGGTGGCTGTGGGGTTCGAACCCTCATAGAGGGTATGGCACAATAACAGCATGTCATTCAGTATACTCATGCCATGTTGCATCATTCATGTTTATTTATTTTCTCAGATTTGTCTCTCACCTTCCAAGCTGTCCTTGAGCAGACCCAATGACTGTTTTGTATGCCAGCATCAAGTTAATTCAGCTTTTAATGTTGGCAGTCAAAGCAGTTTTCCGAGATGTAGCGCCACCAGTTGCTAGTTTTAGTAATTGCAGTGGCTCCTGACATGCTCATATTTTATTGGTCAGTGTACATTATCGGCAGGTGAGGAAAAAAAAGGTGGCCTTAAGGTGGCATCCTAACTGAAATGGAACCTCATAAGTGACTGATTTGGATTGTTCTACACAGGGAGCAGCTCTGCACACAAAATAATGGTTAAATAATTAATTATATTGAACTATTTATCTAGTGTGTATTTGTGTCTTATATATAATACAGCAGGAACCACCTGCCAAATGTTTGGCAGGCATTAGACTATAAAATAATTTGCTGTATATAGTAGGCTATAAAGACAGACAGAAACTAAAAGATAGATAGTGGAGTAGTTCAGCCAAAAATTATAATTCTCTCATCATTTACTCACCCTTATGCCATCTCAAACTCATATGACTTTCTTTTTTCTGTGTTTATGTCCACACAATATAAGTCATAAGGGTCCAAAATGTTAAAGCTCTAAAAAAGGCATAAAGGCTGCATAAAGGTAATCCCTATGACTAGAGTGGTTTAATCCATGTATTCTGAAGCTAGATGGATTAATTTTATGCTGCCTTTATGTCCTTTTCAGAGCTATGCCCTGGTTGGATGCAGCTTAAGTCAACAGGGTAGCCAGAAGAAAAAAAATCTGGAGCATTCTGATCTAAAGACTGTCAAGCTCTAAAGGAGGGTCAGAGTATACTTTTAATCACTGTTTCCTGGTGTAGGGGTCCTTCATCCAATGCATTACTGTAAGACACAAGCCATGTCTGGCAACTATGCAGTTTAAATATACTTTTGTCAAAACCCAAGAGGCCAAGGATGCAAAGGTTCTATCTACATTGGATTTCTAAATTAACACACAAAGGACAGAAGATAAAGACAGGAAATAGGGGCCGTAGGATATGGACAGAAAAAGAAAAAGAAAGACCCTTCTCTCTTTCGGTATCAATAGGTCAAGCCCAGCTGGCAGGCTCATTACCGTGGCATCACTACACTCCTGTAGCTACATCCATCAATGTCCCTCACAGTCACAGCATGCTTCCTATACATACAGAAACACACTTTCCTTCAGTCATCTTCACTAACATACAATTTCCTTTTTTTACACAAATTTTTATGGAGCGTGAAAGTATATTGTTTGCGAACACAGAAACAGTTCTGGTCTTCTACATTGATTGGCCAAGTGACATTTCAAAATGCTTCACTGTTTGTACCACTCTGCTAAAAGGTGCTGAAAGGGATTTTTTTTTTTTTTAAATGACATGCAAAAAAGACCTTATTACCTGTCAGATATCGCTGAAATAGGTATCATGAAATATCAAATATCAAATCAGAAGACTTTCTGCGTGTCAATCATTCTGCGCATTCACAGGGCAGCTCATTTATGCTTGAATAAGTGCCGGTGTGTTGTCCTGCTCTCCCGAGACAATCATGGTCGGTCGGTGAAACGCTTCGACCCCCTGCCCTCCATCTGCTCTAATATAATGGTCTCCAAGTGTGTCTGTGTATGTGCGCGTGTCTTTTGATTGTGCAGTTTTGGAAAGAGGGGGCGTGGCTAATTGAATGGCTGGTGGAAGTTCCAGAATGGCTATAATTGCGTGGAGCACCTTTAACTGTAATCAAGCCATTCCAGATAGGCTGTTGGTCTGTATGTTGCTCTGAGACACGTAACACTTCGTTCAGATTTGGGTTCTTTTGGAACATTTTTCATTGGCAAATCAAAACTTTTCATTTTTAACACAATAAAGTCAGCTTTGGTTGTTACTTTATGTTTTAAAACTGTATAAAGGCAAAGTCACACTCACAATTGTGAGGTTCACAGCCATGCTGATATTCAGTACAACAGCACTCTTGCTCTTGTGTGTACTTGCTCGTTATTTATGCATTCAGTTGGATTGTAAATATTTCCTTACATGCTTAATTTAAATTTAATCAAAAGACTCCAAATAACACACATGCTGACTACAAATATTAATTTACCAGCTGTCACAATATGCCACTGCAGTTGGCTATAAAATAAATGCATAAGGGATCTCTTCTTGTCTGTCTTATCCTCAGTTTCCTTTGTTTTTCTGCCGAATTGATTAAAGGAGAGGCTCAGTAAATTAAACTGGATGGTATACAATAAGATGTCTGCCTTATGAACTTCCCATCAACATCCCCCCTGACCATTAAGTCATCTTTTCTCCCAATCTCCACTTTCACCCTGCTGCTAGTTAATGAAATCCTTTCTTTCTGGTCCCTCTCCTGTCCGTCATCTGATTCCCCCTACAATTCTCCTACTCAGCAAGCCTAAAGTCAGGATGATATCTCACAGCTCAGCCACCTGACAGCTCTTTGATTCCAGCATCATCCTCTCTGCAACAAGCTATTTGCCTTCTAAGAATTGGGCAAGCGAGATTGAAGTAAGCTCCCTAGGGTAATCTTGATTTTTCATCGTAAAATAAACATGTCTTCATTTCAAACAACAATAAAACATGCAGTATTGATTTTGTTAAAGTCATAACAAATAGCCTGAGACAGTCTTCAAAGAAAATGTTTTGCTTTTGGCTTCTTATTGTGATGAGACAAGATGAAGACTCATTCTGTGTGAGGAGATAAAATCATAACCTCATATTAGACGAAATACAGAGACGTGTACAGTATGTGTTGTTTCTTATAGGTGAACAATGTACCAGTCTCACAATGGATTTCATTGACTAAAAATAGCTAAACAATTGCATATACTTAATCTTCCCTGGTGCACTTGAAGGCAGCATTAACCTCATTCTAATGCTGATGAATTTGGAGTATTCTAAATGAGGGGGAGCATGTCCTTAGTTAGTAATTAGCATAATACATGCCAAACCATCTTAAACACACCAAAAGCCTTTCAACACAACCTCACCTTTACAGCAGTGGCGGCTGCTGGTCTTTCAAAGAGGGGAAGCTCATTTTCGGCCTACATTATAAACTTATTTACACTATTTTTTGCACTAAATCAATCTTAGGTGTTGATCTGCCCTGCTGTTTAATTCTAATTTTTTCCTCATAAGGAAGACTTTCAAATGGCTTCGCCAAAATCAGGTCGACAATATTAGCACCGTCTGCCATCGTGCGCAGTTTCACCCGTACGACGCTAGCCTAGCCTACTGTATGAATGAATGAATGAACGAACGAACGAACGCTCTAAAACAAAATATATTAAACTTGGTAAAACTGAAACAATGAATGTGGTGTATAATTGTGTGAAATGTATTATGCAAATTGACTAGCAATTTCGCCAAACAAATATAAAGAAATAGGTTGCAGCAGTTCGTCTTTCGACTACACTTGAGAAATCCGCGATGGGACTGAGCGCGAAATAGCTTCAGTGACTTCTTATAGTACAGATTCACTGTCAATCAAAAGGAGATGCAGTCTTTCGACAGATCCTCCAATCATCACGCGGAAGCCCGGAGTCCGGGCCAGCCCACTCCTCATTCACCCCCAGAGACGCTGAGCGTCCGTGGGCGGGACATAATCGCAGCATTTATCCAATGACCGTCTATTTTCGGAGCACTGAAAAAAACTGTTCAGAGCAGCCCCATTGAAGTCAATGGAGGCTCGGCTTCAACAGGGAAATGCACTGACGCTACGGGAATGTATGAGAAGTAAATCGAGTCAGCCGACCTGCTATATGTAATGTAGCTGATTCTGAACGAACTCGTCTTCGAGATGAACGTGTTCTAACGCATTTGTGGTCAATAAATTGTTTACACAATAGTACATATTTGACCATTATTTTTTTGACATTATAGGGGAAGCTGAGCTTCCCTTGCAGTCTTAAAGAAATCCCCACTGCTTTACAGGCATTTTTCATTCACTGCAAACATATCCTTATACTCTTGCCTGAAAGCACATGCAGCAAGATCTTAAAATAAAGCCAAGTGTGATAATCCCAATACAACTTGGAACATAATAAACACCTTTTATATAGACCTTGACTACAAGTGATCAGCTGCATTTCTATGCAGAACCTATCCTCTTTTTTACTGTGAAATAAGTAAGACTCTTGTAAGGTCGCTTAGTTTTCAGTTTCTAATAATTAAACATTTCAGCTTAACATACTTTTTAAGGTGAACAGGAGTGATATTTGCATACATGTGGTTTAAGTTGGTTGTAAATGTTATTCTAAATTTAGATAAAGCTAACGCATTGTTAGTGAACGAGACCCAAGTCACAATATCATTATGCTCTCTAGAAATACACTAATCACGTACTGTATTAATAAACAAGTCAGGTCAGGGCAGGTCCATTCTGAGGACCCTACACGATGAAAGTGCTACTTATCATACATAATCCTACAGCTTTAATACAAATTGTATGCCCTTGTGCCCCCTCCATTTTACATACCAGTTACAGTTGCAGAATATTATACCATGACTGTTTGATGTCTCAATCCTGAAACACCCACCCTCCTGTCGAAAGTATAACAGGGTGGCCTGCTTAAGCATTGCCTCAGGAGAAGAGTGTCTCACCACTAGAGCAGCCAACTCACTTTCAGGCTTCTAGTGACTGAGTCCTGCTCATAGAGAGGTCTTTGTAATTGAAATCACACATGAATTACCCTGTGCAAGTCTTGAGACATAAAAGGTCTCTGAATCAAAGTACAATATCTCTGGGAAGTTATAAAAATACTTATGACCACTTCATATTTTTGTGGCTTTTAAAGTGATAGTTCATCCAAAAAAAGAAAATTGTTAGCCTGTCACCATTCACTTTCACTGTTTCTTTTTTCCCCAAACAATAAAGGTAAATGGTGAGTGAGCCTAACATTCTGCCTAACATCTCCTTTTGTGTTGCTTGGAATAAAGTAAGTAATTATGGTTTAGAACAACATGAGGGTGAATTATTACTTAAAAGGATCACTTTGCAAAATAAAAGCAAAAAATAAACATTTATTTTAAACATTCTGGATGTGGAGGTTTCATTCATCATTTTATCTTGTATGCAAAGGTTGAATGGCCCTTCACATCGGTACACCTTTTCTATATTTATAAAGCACTAATAGTATTGTTGCCCAAATATCTTGCAACACGTTAATGTTCACGTCAATATCAAATTCAGATGATATGTTATGTGTTCTATTCACTAAGGTGAGGACTGAATTTCATTTAATATTTGTCATATTTTTGCAACAACAACAAAAAAAAAAAACTATAAAAAAGGGAGACTTTTCCACCCTCATTCTGACCCTCAGTTTTGGAGCTGCCTCTACTTTCAGACTTGACAGTAAACGCTCAGTGTTCTGACTGACGCTCTGCTCTTGATTGATCTGCTTTCTCTACTTGTCATCTCACTGCTCACCGATGCTGGGGGGCCTTGAAAATAACTAAAGGTGAAGTAGGCATTGATCTTTACTGTGGAGACAGTCAGATGAAATATCTACCACAGTGTGACTTCACAATATGGAGGAAGCAGAAAACGATTTGTTTTGGCAGCTTGGATTCAACAAATGGTCTTTTTGCAGTGAGGAAGTTTTGAGTTCTAAAACTTATAGCATGTTTTTAAACTACCATGACCTCTTATAATTCAAAAGATCAAGGAAAATCTGATTCCTCATGTCACGATACCTTTAATGTATAGTTAGGGCCCAAGCACTGAAAGTGTGGAGGCCCTAATGTTCTTCTAAGAATTATTATTATAATTATAAGTGCCCAAGCACTGAAAGTCTAGAGAACCTATTGTTCTAAGGATTATTATAAGGGCCCAAGCACTGAAAGTCTAGAGAACCTATTGTTCTAAGGATTATTATAATGGCCCAAGCACTGAAAGTGCGGAGGCCCTATGTTTGTTCTAAGGGTTATTATTATTAGGTTAAAAAACACATCTTGAGATACTTGCTTTCTGATCTTTTCTGTCATGGTACACTAACAGAAAGAGGAAAAAATAATAATTTTTTTCTTTTGGAAAAAATACAAAAATAAACACAAAACTCTGTAGTGCCCCCTTGAACATATGCATGTAAGGGGGGCTCTGTCACACTCCCATTTTCACTTACTGTCACCAAAATGGGTACATATATAGTTCTCATCAAGCCGAATAACGTTTATAAACAGATTTTTTTATATTTTGAATGTTGTCGCCATGGCGAAGCAATATATTTATTGTGAAAAATGGGAAACAGGAAGTACCTTATATATTTTGTGTGCATTGTGTGATTTTGATGAAAACTCAGCTCTATGTTTAGTAATGGGGCTGACCACAATGATGCAGCTATTATGGGTCACGGTCATTACTATTGTTGTTGAATCAATTTGACCCCACTTGCTGTTGACTGATGCTCAGTTTCCATTTGTTTAAATAGTTAGTTCGTCAACATTTAATCACCCTCATGTCATTCTAGACCCTCATGCAGTGTCAGATTTAAGCATAGACAACATTGAGTATTTTCTAAGAAAATAATATACTTCCAGATAACTTAATATAGTTCTCATTAAGCCGGACAACTTTAATAATTATAGTTATTAGCTCGGCCTAACAGGAAGTTGGCCATTTTGATTTTTTTTATTATTGCAATCTCAGAACTTTTAAATACTCCTCCTAGGGGATTCATGAGTTTTTCACCACATTTAGACAACATTATGCCAAGACATTGAAGATGCTAAATTGCTAACATATTTGTGATATATCAAACGGTGTTGGCATGGTGAGGCATTAGATTAATTCCAAAAATGGGAAACATGAAGAGTCACATATCTTCTGTGTGCAATGTGTGATTTAGATCAAAGTTGTTATGTTGTATGTTTAGTCTTTAGGCTAAAACATGAATGTGACTATTTTGGGTCATGGTCATAGCACCACCACCTGGAAGCAAGAAGTGTGGCTCTTACAACGTACTTTAAAATAGTCCTTTAATATTTACCCAAATTGCTTCAAAATTGTTTAGAATATCAAATGCCAAATGCATGTGTCCACGTTGCATTGTCAACCGAAAGCAACTGGGTGGAAATGGATCCATGTTGCTTTTGTCTGTTATCGCTGCTTGCAGCTATGTTTAGCATCTTGTTTTCCACTTGTGTTCTTTTTGTTAATTGTTATGATGTTTTATGCTTCCATTTTTGCCAGGTCTCTCTTGTAAAAGAGATTTGTAATGTCAAGAGACTAACTTGGTAAAATAAAGGTATAAATAAATAAACAAATACAATAGATTTAAATAGTGTCTATTTCTACATGTTTGCACACCCCAGACAGTAAATGTAAAAAATACTAAATACATTCCAAATTTAAAATAAATTTAAAGTAGACTAATAGTAAAATAGATTCAGAGAGGTAAAAAGTATACGCTATAATGGTTAATCAATGCTAAAATAGTTACCCGTAAAGTAATAACTGTCTAATAATAGTTTTTTTATTTTAAGGGAAAGTTTGTGTGAAAATAATGAATTTTTATGACACCACAGTTATAACACAGAACAGACGTTATAGCACAATAAAAGCCACATAAGTTATAGTCAAAGTAAGTAATGATGAAACAGTTAGCCACAGAAAATATGGTCAAAGAGAGAGCCCTGATTTACAGGGAGGAATTTTCATTTATTTAAACTTGATGGTGTACCATGCATAGACAATTGGTTTTTATTAGAGGGGTGGGGGTAGAGGTGGGGTATCCCTAGCTTTTACTGGACTGTTTTAAAGAGATTGTGTGCTACAGAATTTATGTGTATAACCCTTCGAGGCCTGATATTTTGATATGAAGGATGGTTTTAGTGGTGAGAGCTGAAATGCAAATTGCCCTTTGAAGAGGAATCAGTGGTATTTCACTGCTAAGGCAAAGATAAACAGTCCTCTCCCTCTCACTGTATCAAGTGACCTGAACCTCAACAGAGTCCTTCAAAATGTTACATGAAGTGTTGTTTTCACTGGGCTCTTTGTCTCTCTTTAGCTCATATCTGTTGTCACAAAACTGGAGTGACAAAGATTAAGGCTGTAATTAAAACTCTGCAGTACTCTCGCTGGTGCCATTATTGTCCCATGCAATCAGTTGTACCATTACTCTAATTAGGTGCTTAATTCAACATAATGACCCGTGTTTAAATATCTTGAACAATTGCTTTTGCATGTTTTTCCTACTATTATTTGGTTTCTGGTTACTTATTATGTACAGTGTTTCAAAAGTAATCAGATCCTTCATCAATTTTCTAATTTTTCCAAATTATACAATACACATTTAATTGTTAGTGCTTTTTGATATTTTATTTAAAAAAAACTAAAACTAAAATCAATCAGGCAGATAACACTGTGAATTTGGCTACAAGAGAAAGAAAGTTCTGTGGCTGAAACTTGGCTGTGCTAGCCATTGTTGCCAACTTAGCGACTTTGTCGCTATTTTTAGCGACTTTTCAGACCCCTTTAGCGACATTTTTTTAAAAAAGCGACTAGCGACAAATCTAGCGACTTTTTGGACAAACCTTAGCAACTTTCCAAATTCCAAATACCGCCAGTACTGCAAGCGTGAGGTCTTACTTCCCCGCTGCGTCTGCTCTGTTCAGTGAGCGGCTGAGAGGAGCAGCACATTCCGTTGACTGCACGCCAGCGGACATAGACATGAATGAGCTGCGCATGTGCACGCTGTGTTAGCAGGAACCAATCAGCGATCACATATCAGCTGCCTTCTCCTTTGTTTTAATTCAAAACATTTAATTTGACCGTTTTTCGGCTATATACTTATATAAAAACAGTATGAGCACGGTTTAGGGGAGATAACCGTTATTATAAACTGAAGTAGGCTACAGTACCGACAAATTAGGCAGAATGCAAATACGACGCGATGACGTCATTAATATGCTAATGACGCATGACGTCATCTGGCGACATTTAGCTACTTTTCGAGCAGGCTTTAGCTACTTTCCATTGAAAATAGTTGGCAACACTGGTGCTAGCTGAGATTAGAGTGCGGATCGGGCTGCATTTTTCTGTCCGAGCCCGGCCCGCGTCCGACAGGGCAGTAACCGAACCCGACCCGAACACGAACGTCATTAAGATATTTATGTCCGAGCCCGACCCGAGCCCGACACTCGGGTTTTTCTCATACTAATGACACGTACGTTTGTTTGTGTAGAAAGCCCGCTTTTATTTAGCAACTGGAAGGCATTCGGAAATGTTTACAGAGTGCGCAGCGCATCAGCGTGCGCCGCACACGGCCAACAAAGTGCATGTTAACACAGGCGCGCACAAGAGGCCCAAACAAATAGCCAGTTATAGCGCTGCCACTGAACCATATGTAGCACCGATGTTAATAAGCTGCTGGGCCAGCTTAATGAAACCCCCTCCTCCAATGGAACGAAATGGCCTTATGTCTTTACAGCAGTACTCAACGCATTTTTCAGTCAAATTCTGAGGAATTTTTCTTGAGGAACTAGCAAAGGCAGTGGTGCTCGGCTGCAGTAGCCAAGGTGACTTACAAACTCTATCCACATGACGCTGCAGGGCAGAATTCCCGGTCCTCTTGCTGTCATATTTCATGAGAAATCCACAACCCTTACATTGAACATAACCAACATGTTCATCACGATCGGCCTTGACAACTATGTAGAAAAACTTCCACACACTAGACTTTCCTTCATTTTCGGTGGTTTTAAAATCTCCTGAGGCCAACTTCTTTTTAACGTCTTCCATCGTTGAGCTGCCAGCCACATGTAGCCAAATATGCAATATTATGCACGCACGTGTTGCGCGTTGTCACAGCAACATAAACAAATTTCCGCACACATGAAGATGGATGTTAGGGTAATATTTTAAATTTATTTTAATCACAAAAATAAACATTTGCATCCAGTTAAACATTATAATAAGCTGTTTTAAATTTCAAATGTTCAATGCCTTATCGCGCCGACGTGACCGAGCCCGACCCGAACGTCATTTCAAAATATGTGTCCGAACCCGGCCCGGCCCGTCGAGTCCAGTCGGGCTCGATTCGGGTATCCATTCTCTAGCTGAGATTCGAAACAATGCCCCTAGTGGCCAAAGCTGGATGTGTTGTTGAGGTGAAACGTCCACAGGGTGGCATCAAAAGCCAGTTGAATTTTTTGTTATAAATGATATAATAGTTAAGAGGAATATTTTATTAACCGTACACCCTAATCCAAACACAAAACCTAGTAAAAAAAATTATTTTAGATTTTATTTAATTTTAGAGCAAACATTCCCATGTAAAAAATGCCCACCATTGTTTGTGAAAGCGACAACTTCCTGGTTTTCACTGGACCATTGTTGCAGAGATTGCACCGTAGGGATATTTGAACATGTTCGAATTGATGACAAAAATGTCTGGTGAGGGATGATGCTTGTCAGTAATTCAGAAATATGGGGTCAATTTCAGAGTATATTTGGAAACAGCATGTCGATTTCCTGTGTGATCATGATGTAACAATTTGAATGTAAAATTGTTACATAAATAAATCAAACTTTCGTTGTTGTCAGATTTGAACAAGTTTGTTCATTTTAATTGGATGTATTTTGGTAAATTGAAAGTACTTAACAGATTCTCAGTTGGATTGTCATTAGGGCATTGAGTAGGTTATTTTAGGATATTTACTGCTTTGTTCTTGAGCTCCTCCTGTATTAATGTGGCCCTGTCGTTTGGGACTTTACTGCAAGCTTCGCATCTTTTAAAGGCTCCTGTCTCATCAATCTTGGTAACAATCCACTTTTTTTTCTATGTTACGTCCCAGCGACTGTCTTTTGGAAAACGTGGTTTCACATGTTTCCTTTTGTGTAAGGAATGTTCAGACTGAACCCATTCTTGTGCTTAAAAAACTGAAAATTGTCAGGGTTCTGCCCTTAGTTTTGTGTTTTTTTCCCTCTGACATGTACATGTTTTATGTCTGTCTTATGTCTTGATTTATTTACTCTTTAGACTTGTTTTTTCTTTCGTGTTTATTATTTTGTCTGTTTGTATTTGCTTCTTTTTTTTTCTCTCCACATGAAAGGTTTGTTTCTGTTTTCAGTTGTTTGGAATTGTTATTATATTGGGTTTAATTTTCTTTTCCTCTTGAGACTTTTGTGTTACTTTTTGTATTTTTTCAAAAGATGCCCATCTTTGTTCTCTATCATTTGGGTCCTCTTTCCTCTTTCTGTTAGTGTACCATGACAGAAAGCAAGATTATCTCAAGATGTGTTTTTTAAGGGGGCCTGGGTAGTTCAGCGCGTAAAGACGCTAATAAGTAAATATAATAAGAGTAAAGATGCATGATAAGATTTCTTTTTCTGCATCTACTCAAATACTATAGGCAGTGTTCAGCAGAACTCTTCATTATGGTTTACTGTTGCAGCTGCTTAAGTTCCTTTCCTGTTAGTGTGATTTGTTTTGAATGACAACCTTTTAGGCAGCTTCTGTGTGGTTTGGAGCAACAGTGTCCACTTGTATATCCAATCATTTTTATGCTCCTTTCCCATTTTCTGCATTTGTTTTTTCTAATGTCTTGGAATGCTATTGGGTTTTAATTTTAGCATCTGTCCATCAGATTCACAACCTGAATAATGATCCTTTAACTGTGAGTATTTTATCCAGACACAGGGGTGTAAAGTAATGTGACCGGGCAGAGAGCTAATCAAGCCTCTGAAAGGGATAAAGGCAGACTGCGGATGGTGGTGTGACAGAGAGAGAGCATGTACGGGCAGCTGTCGAACTTTATCCCTCTTTAGCCTGATAAGGGGCCGGGTGTGTAAAATCATGACCTAGCCCCACCATCTGCCCTGTCACAAGTAATGAATTTCAAATATTCACGTTAACTACTTTTTCCCAAGAATTTTACTATTTTAAGTAGTTTAAATTTTTTATTAATTTACTACTTGAGTACATTTTAAGTGCTGTAACTGTACTTTTACTGCGCTATTTTCCCACCACCTGTGTTTCCATGTTCTACTTCCATGTCCTGATTTTATTTTTCTCTATCAACGTGATTAGCTAAGGAGAGTCTTGTGACTCTCGTCAAATCTGATCTGGTGCCATTTGTTATGGATGCCTCAAGCACAGTTCAACACCTGAATATCACAGCTGCACCTGGAAGGGCTATTCGCAGTGAAAAAGGCCAATTGCTTGACTGTGTCATGTGAGTTTAACTTGCTCAAGCCAGGTTTCAGCAATAATCCTGCCTCTAATTTGAAGAAACATATCGTGGTAAATTTCATATTTCTGCTTACTAAATTATTTGTGTCTATAACGTAGCCTGTAAAATAATTATCTATCATTGAGATTATTGGGTTGATGTGAGAGATTAATGCAATGTTATCAATAGGGCTGGGCAATAAAATTATCTTGATGTTTATCTGAAAAGAGAGAGAGAGAGAGAGAGAGAGAGAGAGAGAGAGAGAGAGAGAGAGAGAGAGAGAGAGAGAGAGAGAGAGAGAGAGAGAGAATGTCCTTGATATCAATGATAAACTTCTGAGTCATTTTCTAGACTTGGCCTATGATCTACAGTACATCTAGAACAGGGGTGTTCATTACATTGATCACGATAACAAGGGCACCACTGGTTGGTTGATATAGGTAAAATATAAAAGATTGTCTTTTTATTTCCTGACATCTGTCGCTGCATGCTGTTTGATTGTCAGGCAGCTAATGTTGGAGCGCTAATGTGGGTTCACATATTATACACTTTATAATTATGCCAATGCCCGTCTTAATGAAGAATTTATGTAAACCCAGTCGGTTTGGTCTAAAGTGAACGTATGTTGTTGGACATATCAAATGTTGGACTTGAAGTGTAACCCAGCAGTGTCTTGTAGGCTAAGTCATATAAAGGCTATTAAGCAAACAACAATAACAATTAAACGAGGAAACCATTCACAACATTTGGCTGAATAGCTTGAGTAGCTTTAATAGTATTAATGTAATATAATACATTTAATAATAATATTTGTAATAATATTGTTAGTTTTTTTTTAAATACCGACCCCTGATTGTGATAATTTGTATAATAAATTAACAGGAATTATCAAATATTTTATAATTATGCTTAGCATTTATAAAAAAAAATGTAATGCCTGATAGAAAAGTGTCAACCTTTGTAGAGCAATACTTCAGGCAGAACCTTCCACCAGTCACAAACTTCTGAAAATTGTGCATTATGCATTATGCATAAGAATGAAAACACAACTATTTCTTGGCTTAAAAGATACAAGAACTAAATCAATGTGGAACATTGTATCTCAAAAGGATGACAATGTGGCTCCCCATGTGCTACTTAAAGAAATAGATCACTCAAAAATGTAAATTATCTCATCATTTACTCACCATCATGCCATCTATCTATGACTTTCTTTCTTCAGAACATAAATTAAGATTTTCAGAAAAATATTTCAGCTCTGGTCCATACAATACAAGTAAATGGATGCCAAAATTTTGACTCTCCAAAAAGCACATAAAGAAAGCATAAAAGTAGCCTAATCCATGTGACTCCAGTGGTTTAATCCATGACTTCTGAAGTGTGGGTGGGAAACAGATCATTATTTAAGTCAATTTTTACTTGAAAAGTTTCTCACTACCCAGTAGATGGCAATATGCATGAAGAATGTGAATTACCAAAAACGGAAGAAGAAGAAAGTGAAAGTGGAGGTTGACTGAGCAGGGTGGAGAATTTCTAGCAAAAATGGACTATAATATTGATCTGTTTCTCACCCAACCTATCATATCACTTCTGACATCATGGATTTAACCACTGCAGTCGCATGGATTAGGCTACTTTTATGCTGATTTCTGTGATTTTTTGAGCTTCAAAATTTTGGCACCCATTCACTTGCATTGTATGGACCAAAAGAGCTGAAATATTCTAGTAAAAATCTTAATTTGTGTTCTGCTGGTGAAAGAAAGTCATACACATCCTGGATGTCATATGGGTGACTAAATAATGAGAGAATACAATTTTTTTTGTGAACTCTCCCTTTAAAGTCCGATGTGGCCCCTGTACCAAACAACTGCTCTTGTGCCAAGTGACCCTGCTTTTTTAATGTTTTTTTTTTTTTTGCATTCCTTACATTGTTTTGAACATGGTTTATGTGCAACAATAACTTTCTCAGTCAGCATCAAGAGAAATTTAGACCCTGCATGTAAACAGATTTTAATATAATTGTTTCATACATTATGATATTGAAAATAGTTTTTTATCTTTTAATTTCTGTAATCATGTTGCCCTTTTATTCGTTTTCATGCTATTTTGGATTGTTAGAAAAAAATTCAAAACAAACTCATACTAGGCCGATTGCCTAGTCCTATCATCAAGTGGTATGCCAAGACGTTTGTAGTGGGCGTGTCCATGTTACTAAAATTGTTATAACTTCTGAACAGATTGAGGTATTATCACCAAATTTGTTAAACTTATGTATGGGCTCATGCTGAGGTCACACAAAAAATATTGAACACCTTTGCTTCTTGGTGGCGCTATAATAATATTAATTAAATTAGCTCTAACTATGGAACCATTGGTCCGATTGACATGACATTTTGCATGCACTGTCTTTGTCCAAGCTGCCACCAAGATATATGAGCACAGTCACATATTTTTAAAATCATTGACCAATCAGCTTTCAGTAGCTTTTATATAGGGTTAAATAAGGCCGATTGGAACTAAACTTGGTATGACTATTTGTCTCTTGGCCCAAGAGGTCTGTGCAAAATTTGACAAAAATAGGCCACCTGGAGGCGCTATTGCATTTTACATGCATGTAAATTGCTGTATATACTGCTGTATTTAAAAAAAAAGAAACACACTATTCAGAACATGTTGTAAACCTCCTCATTCTAATCAACTTTTCCTGAAGCACCATTGGTTTGAAACAAAATTGAAAAACCTCTGCCTCTTGGTGGCGCTATAATGGTTAAAAACAAAAATGGCACTAACTATGGAACTGTGCAAAATTTAAAAAAAAAGTTGGCCACCGGGAGGCGATATGGCATTTTACATAAATGTAAATTGCTGTATATTATGCTTTTTTTCAACAAAGAAACACTTTATTCATACCATGCTGTAGATCTCCTTATTCTGAACAATTTAGCCTCAAGTACCATTGGTGTGAAAGAAAATGTTCATTAAATACTTGAGATTATTTATAAAAAAAATACTTTTACAAACTAGTGTAGGCCGTAGTCCCAGTGTAAAAAGTTATCAAAGGAATTTTTAACTTTTCATTGTCAAACGGTATGCCAAAACGTACATAGTGGTTGTGACCACTTTTATTAAAACAGTTATAACTTTTGAATGGATTGAGATATTATCACCAAATTTGATACACGCAAAATGTGGCACACCTCTGCCTCTTGTTGACACTATAATAATATTTTTTAAAAAACGCTGGTCCGATTCAGTTGCTTTTATATAAGGTTAGGCAGATCGGAACTAAACTTGGTGCACCTGTTTGTCTCTTGGCCCAAGAGGTCTGTACAAAATTGGACAAAAATCGGCCACCGGGAGGTGCTATTGCATTTACATGCGTTTAAATCATTGTATATACTGCTGGGTTGCACAGAGAAACAGGTTATTCAAGCCATATTGTGGATCTCCTCATTCTGAATAACTTTACCTTAAGGACTACTGGTGTTAATCAAAACGTTCAATAAATACTTCATTATTTTAAAAGATTACTTTTTCTAACTAGTCGTAGGCCATTCACCCAATCAAAACCAAAGCAATGCAGAAAGATTATCTGGAGTCCAAAAATGAAAAGTTATCAAAGGAATTTTACATTTAGATTTTTCATCAAACAGTATGCCAGAACGTTCGTAATGGGCATGGCCACTTTTTCAAAAATGGTTATAACTCTTGAACAGAATCAGATATTGCCACTAAATTTGGTAAACATATGTATGGAGTAATTCTAAGGACACACAAAACAATTGTGTATATCCACCTCTTGGTGGCGCAATAAAGTGTAAGACTTTAAAATGGATCTAACTATGGAACGGCTGGGCCGTTTGTATCTAAGGTTTGTATCTAGCAACAATTTAGAGCACCCTAGCAACAAGCCCAATTGACTACCATTTAAATGGCTGAGTGTGATATCTTTGAATCGGAATGTCAAAGAGACATGAGGCTTGCCTTTTTTTAATAAGGTGAGCAAACAGGCTTTAGGAATCATCATGGACACTACTTAGCCATGCCCTAGCAAGTATTTAGAGCACCCTAGAAACCAAACCCCATTGACTTACATTCAAAATGGCTTAGAGTGATATCTTTGGATCAGAATTTCCTAGAGAAATGACATTTGGCTTGTTTTACTTGGGTGAGCAATCATTCTTCAAGTATCATCATGCAAACTACTTTGCCATGCCCTAGCAACCATTTAGAGCACCTAATAACCAAACCCCTTTGACTTCCATTCAAAATGCTTGAATGGGGATCTCAGGATCAGAATGTTGTAGAAACTCGAGGTAGCAAGGAGTCTTTTGAGAGTCACCTTAGTAACTTAGTAATTTGAGTATCAAATCACATATATCTGCACCAGAACATCGTAGTGACTTCTTGTTTCATTCATTTGTCTCTGGGTAGCAAGGAGCCTTGGAGTATCACCATGATAACTGCCTAGCAAGCAGATGGGATTACCTACCCTAGCAACCAAGTAACAGATCACATTTCTCTGCAGCAGAACAACGTAGAGACTTTCGGTTTCGTTTATTTGACTCAGGAAAGCAAGGAGCCTTTTGAGTATCACCTTGGTAACTGAATAGCAACCAGATGGGGTTACCCTAGCAACCATGTTACAAATCACATATCTCTGCACCAGATCATTGTAGACATTTCTGGTTTCTTTCATTTGACTCAGGGTAGCAAGGAGCCTTTTGAGTATGACCATGGTAACTTTCTATCAACCAAATGGGGTTACCCTAGCAACCAAGTAACAGATTACATTTCTCTGCACCAGAAAAACGTAGAGACTTCCTGTTTCATTTATTTGACTCAGGGAAGCAAGGAGCCTATTGAGTATCACCTTGGTATCTGCAACCAAGATACAAATGACATATCTGTTCACCACACACATTGTAGACACTTCTGGTTTCTTTCATTTGAATCAGGGTAGCAAGAAGCCTTTTGAGTATCACCTTGGTACCTGCCTAGCAACCAAATGGGGTTATCCTATCAACCATTTAACAAATCACATATCTCTGCACCAAAATTGGTGGACACTTCCTTTTTTTTATTTATTTTTTAATCTGGGTAGCAAGGAGCCTTTTGAGTATCATCTTGGCATCATGTATCATGGGGTTACCCTAACAACCAAGTAACAAAACATATATCTCTGCACCAGAATATCATACAGACTTCCAGTTTTGTTTATTGGATTTAGGGTAGGAAGTGCCTTTTGATTATCACCTTGGTAACTGCTTAGCAACCAGATGGGGTTACCCTAGGAACCAAGTAACAAATCTAATATCTCGGCACCAGAATATCATAGACACTTCCTGTTTCTTTCATTTGACTCAGGGTAGCAAGGGGCATATTGAGTATTACCTTAGTAACTGCCTAGCAACTATATGGGGTTATCCTTGCAACAAAGTAACAAAACATATATCTCTGTACCTGAACATCATACAGATTTCTGGTTTTGTTCATTTGATTTAGGGTAGGAAGGAGCCTTTTGAGTATCACCTTGGTAACTGCTTAGCAACCAGATGGGGTTACCCTAGGAACCAAGTAACAAATCTAATATCTCTGCACCAGAACAACTTAGAGATTTTTTTTTTTATTGAACTCAAGGTATCAAAGAGCCTTTTGGGTATCACCTTGGTGACTGACTAGCAACCATAAGGGGTTACCATAGCAAACATGTAACAAATCACATATCTCTGCACTAGAACATTGTAGAGACTTCCAATTTTGTTAAATTGACTCAAGGTAGCAAGGAGCCTATTGAGTGTCACTTTGGTAATTGCCTAGCAATCAGATGGGGTTACACTAGCAGCCAAGTAACAAATCACATTTTCCCAATTTTCAACAAATTTAATTTAGGCAGGATCTATTCCGTCAATTTGTATTATTTGTCATCCACTGGATCATTTCTGAATATTTTGGTTATTTCTTCACTTGTGCTTGGAACCCAATGATTGCCGCTTGCGGCTTTATTTATACATTATTATCCTTAACACCGACTAGTCATTCAAACAACCGACCTTATAGTTTTGCACATCCTTACCATCTAGTAACAACAATGTTCCTTTTGATTTTTTTTTTTTTTTTTAATTTCTATGTTCAACCTGAAGAACTTTAAGCAACATACACATAATGCCATATTTGTATTACTGTAGTTAAGATAAATAATGGCCCCTGCAAGACTGGCCTTTTGCAGATCTGTGGAAGGACCCTATCAGAGCAAGCATCTAAAAAACACATGCAGCACAATATTACATGTAAAAAAAAAAAAATATTAAAGTGTACATTGTCAAACGTTTTGAAACACTCATTCTTTATTATCATTTTTTTCTTCACATTTTAGAATAATAGTAAAGTCATCAAAACTATGGAATAACATAAACTGAACTATGGGAATTATGTTGTGACTAAACAAAATCCAAATTAAATCAAAACTGTGTAATATTTTAACATCTTAAAAGTAGTCACCCTTTGCCTAGAGGTTGCAGACATGTGCTCTTGACATTTCCTCAACCAACTTCTTGAGGTATCACCCTGAGATGTTTTTTAAACTGTATTGAAGGAGTTCTATGTTCGTCACTTATTGGCTTCTTTTCATTATTATTTGGTCCAAGTCTTTTTAAACTTTTTTAATTAACTTTTTTAGTTTTATAATGAAATAAATTAATATGGTGGCACAATTATATTGTTGCCTAAAAAACTAATTTCAAACATTTAGGCATACATCTTCAGATCAAAAGATTTTTAATATTTTTAATAAAGTGTTTCAAAAGTTTTGACCGGTAGTGTATATCAATGTGTTAAGTGTGTTGCAAATTTTGCAATCCATTTAATTCACGTAAATAACAAATGTACAAAACACAAAATATCAGATTTTTGCAGATATTTGATGAATCATCTGAACTTCCTTTCTTTTTCCTTCTTTTAGCCTAAAAAATCAGCTGTGTGTCCAGTGAGTCATAAGAGAAGCACGATGATTGGATTGATGTCATACAAGCTGTGATCAGCTTGCACAGGATTTTCTGCCTCTATTCTTTCCATGCTCACTCTCTCTCTCTCTCTCTTCGTCCATCTCATTTTTCTGTCTTACTCTCAACTTGACTGCAAAAGAAGATTGAATATCCTCTTAAAGTTTGCCTTTATCATCCCCAAACTCTCTGGCTCTACCTCCCAGCCTCTTCTTCATCATGACTCAACGCAGCCATCATGCCTTGACACTCTGGAGGAGAGATGGCTTCCTCCAGTGACACTCTTGTAATTCCCTCACCATAATTTTATATATCTAAGCTCAGTCAGTTGTTGTGTGCATGACTGAATACGGTAGTTGTGGTCACTTTCTAAGATAAGCAATATCTGTCTAAAAATATGCCAAATTAATAAATAGTTAATAGAAAATTGTAACAAAAACTGTCATAAAAAGAGAATGCAATCTATAGAAAATTTTGTCCACATTCACTTTTATGTCTCATGTTTTATGTAGTATTTATTTTTTCTGTGTGCAAAAAATACATGTTTTACTGGAATATAATGTGTTTTTGGGCCTTACAGGAATTTGGGCATTTTGGGCAGGGTGCTACAAAATTAAAATGTTCTTGATTTGTTTTTTAATGTATGTATGTGTGACCTGTAGATAGCTTGTTTAAGAGTGTTTGATGAATGGGCATTTGAGATTATTTGTAAAAAAGTGAACTCATTTTATGGGGTGGCTGGGTATTTATTTTTTTTTTTATAGATTTGATTGGGGTTACATTATACAACAAGTCTTATAGTGTACTCTTTAGTATATGATAAAAAAAAAAAACAGATGAAGCAGCTATCCCCTCATATGGTTGTCTGACATATTTTACAATATGTTGTACATGTTTCCTTTTACATGTGAAAACAGGTTAGAATGTACATACAAAATTACTGTTATTGTTGGTCTTTGATCATATTCTAATATTTAAAATTACTAGTGTTTTAGAAGATATATTAGATATATTTATTAAATTGTCATTAATGAGCTGCGAAACCATGTATGTTCTGAAGCGTTTACATTTGCATCAAATACATTTTCTTTTTCTAAATTTTTTTCTAAAAAGAGACAAAAAAGTGACAATGGTAGTGAAATTTACTTTAAAATCAATGAATTAATTTATGACTTTTTATTTTACTCTTGATAGAAAGATGTCAATGTTTATTACTTGGTACAATCAAGAAATAACAAAATCTATAATAGTATTGGAAATAGACATGAAGAAACTCCTTACTTTTGATCTAGAGATCTTCTATAAAGATTACTCATTGAAGCATGGCAGGATTTAATCTGACAGAATGTTAATAAAGATTTTAATATTAACAAACAACAATTCAGTGCACAAATAATTATCACCTCTCTGTCATTAAGATCGAGGATGCATTTTATGCATTTGTTGCATTGGAACTAGTGTGTGTTCTTTTTAAGAGAGCAGGTTCTTGTTCTTTCCCTCTGTGCTCTGGATTATGTGATTGTGTCTGAAACAAAATAAAAGCCACTTCAAATTAATTTTGTTAGTGTTTTGATTTCTGTTTTTAGTCATAAGGGAATAGTTTACCGAAAAACAAAAATTCTGCCATTTATTCACCCTCATGTTGTTCCTGACCCATATGTATTTTTGTCTGTGGAACTCAAAAGGAGAATTTGAGAGAAAAAAAAATCCACAGCTTTTGCCATACATAACAGCATACATTGTAAATAAATAATGACAGAATTGCTTTTCCTTAAAGACATCTCCAGTTTTATTCAGTAGATTGGCTAATGATTGAGTACAGATATGTCCTCCGTTGTTATATGCTCAGTGGGTTATTTCTCTTTGGACATCCTAAGTTCCCATTTTGAACTGCAGAAAGTGGCACAGGTTCATAATTCGCTCTGCAGTAAGCACAGGCCTTCATCAAATGTAATTAACATTCCGAAGTCCCATTTTTGCCACTAATTAAGCAATTAGACATGAAATTGCCCATCAAAATCCCACTATGGCTCCGATACTTTACCTTAGAAAAAAAATTAAATCAGCTGCTGGTGCATGTATAATTTTTGCCCCTCAAAGGACTAATATTTAGACAGTCATGTTCCCCAGTAGAGATAGATTATTCTAACTATGTGAATCCGGCAACAGCAGCTTGTCATCAGAAAGCCTGAGATTAATTCCTCCACTCATGAGAAAATTTTAATAATGGAATGTAAATGAGGAAAGCTCTCAAAAGAGATCTGACTGTGTGGAGATGTTAATGTGGGCAAATGACAGTGTGTAATAAAAGAGCTCTGGCCTTCTCAAGAGTCCAGTCTTAAAATATGAAAGATTTGATGTGTTTTATCAGGCTTATTTCTCATATACACTTAGAATGTGTCTGCATGGGGTAAGTGCCTTGTGGTCCATTGGAAGCCTGTAACAGACATCAGATATTTGTTTTCCACATTTTTGCTTTCAAAGAACATCCACCTGGTGGACATGTTGAAGCTGAACTGTAATTTCTACACCACCAGTGTATTAAAAATGGGTTTAGTAGTGGAATTTCTATTGTGGAATTTCTGGTGAGAAACTACACAACTCATGATCTAGCAGAGAGAGATCCACCAATCAGAGATTCACAACCAACACTCTTTTGACACATTGCAAATGATGCAGTCGATTTGGTCTCCCTATATTCTCAAACTACTTCAGCTGTACATTTGTATAAACTCACTTAGCACTTTATTAGAAACACAGTGGTCCTAAAAATTTGCCCGACGTGGTCCTCTGCTGTTGTAGCCCATCCGACTCAAGGTTTGACGTGTTGTGCATTCTAAGATGCTATTCTGCTCACTACAATTGTACAATTGAGTTGTTATTATATACCATAGCTGTTCTGTCAGCTCGAACCAGTCTGGCCATTCTCCGTTGATCTCTCTCATCAGCAAGGCATTTCCATCCGCAAAACTGTCGCTTACTGGATGTTTATAGTTTTTGCCACCATTCTGAGGAAACTCTAGAGACCTTTTGTGCATGAAAATCCCAGGAGATCAGCAGTTACAGAAATACTCAAACCAGCCCACTTGGCATCAACAATCATGCCATGGTCGAAATCACTGAGATCAAAATTTTTCCCCATTTCGATGATTGACGTGAACATTAACATCTAGGTTACGTATGTAACCTCCGTTCCCCAATGGAGGGAACGAGACGTTGTGTCAGAGAAGCGACACTAGGGGTCTCTCTTGAGCGCCTCTGTTCTATGAAAAAAGGCCAATGAGAAGTTGGCAGACGGTATTTGCATATCCCACCCCCGGACATACGGGTATTTAAGCGGGGCAAATACGGGAGTTCATTCAGGAGTTTTCTGAGGAGCCAGAAATGATCCGGCCACAACAGTGGCTCGGCTCAGCGACGTGGCAGGGAAGACACAACGTCTCGTTCCCTCCATCGGGGAACGGAGGTTACATACGTAACCTAGACGTTCCCCTTCTGTCGCTCTCTCCACGTTGTGTTAGAGAAGCGACACTAGGGGTCCACTTTTAAACGTGCCATGCGCTGAGCCATGAACGTGAACTGCTGAGCTCCGCACACCCAGCAGGGGGCGGGTTCGTGACTGAGAAGGAGAAAATGCTTTTCTTGGCGTTGCAACACTGAAGCAACCAGGTGGGCTAAGATAATATTCCTGTGCTGTAATGCCAGTTCTCGTGACTGTGCTAGAATCAGCCAGTCATCTATATAGTTCATAATGCGGATGCCCCTGGTGTCGTAATGGAGCAGTACTACATTCATGCACTTTGTGAATGTGCGAGGTGTTAAGGCTAGGCTGAATGGAAGAACCCGATATTGGAAAGCTTCGCCCACAAAAGCGAACTTCAGGAACTTCCTGTGTTGTGGCAAAAATTAAAATGAGTCTATGAGATCGATCGTGACAAACCAATCGCAATGTTGTATTTGTGACATGACCGTTCTGACAGTTAACATCTTGAACTTTGAGTTCCTTGACCAAACAGTTCAAGCCTCGAAGATCTAAAATCGGACGCAATCCCTCATCCTTCTTGGGAACCAGGAAGTATCTGCTGTAGTAACCTGACTCTATTCTATGGCCCCTATGACCAGAGGATATTGCAGTTCTTGTGACAGTAAATGTGTTTGTTCCGATTTAACGGTAGTGGGAACCACGCCATTGAAACGCGAAGGACGTGAAACGAATAGAATTCTTTAGCCTTTTCTACTGTCTTTAGGACCCACTTAGAAAAACTCGGCGACAGCTTCTAAGCTGCCAGGTTCTCTGAAATGGGTACTAATTTTGATACTTCCCATTGAGGAAATGTCAGATGTTCTGCATCCTTGGTGACAACAGGAAAGAACTGAACACCCAACATTTCGCTGGAAACCTCTAGCTCCCGAAACACCGGAGGTGGCGGGAATAGAGAGGTTACGTGGGGATGTCGGCCAGGTGCCAGCAGATGTTTTGCGCATTGTCCCGGGGGGGGGCTACCCCCACAAGGCTGGGCGCAAGACCATCAGGACTTTCTCTTTTTAGAAATAACGGTCCTGAGGTTTTACTTTGGAGGCTGCTGAAGGCAGCGAGCCGATCCCCACTCTTTGCGAGGGGGAGCGCGACTCACCACACTCTGCTTTTGAACCTCCCTTCTAGAAGGACCAGGAGGAAGCTGGGTGGCCGACAGCCCCTCCCTCTGGGTGCAGCAAAGAAGGAATTGCACAAAGGCTTCCTTGTTTCTTTTTACCTCCCGAAACCTGGTAATGACTGTATTCATAGTCACCGAACAGGCCAGAAGGTGAAATTGGGGCATTAAGGAGGATCACTCTGTCCTTATCCTTAATACCCAAAAGATTTAGCCAGAGGTGCCATTGAACGGCCGATAGCACGAGCCGTCTACTTGGTCTCACGGAGAGATAAATCTGTGGCCCGACGAAGCTCTGAAAATGCTTCCTTGTTGATAGTAATCCCTGCGCCCAGGTCCTTCAATAGATCAGCCTGGTATGCTTGTAACACTGCCATGGTGTGTAGAGTGGCACCAGCCTGACCTGCAGCTTGATAAGCCATCCCCACAAGTGTTGAGGTGGCCCTACACGGCTTTGTGCGGAGAGTTGGTCCTTTTAATGATGATGCCGTACCAGGCCAGAGATAGCCCGTGAGCGTCTCTTCTACCTGTGGCATTGTCGTATACCCCCAAGCCTCAGCACCCACGATAGTCGAATATGTCGACATTGAGGGCACAAAGACACGGGAAGTATAAGGTGTCTTCCATGAACGAGTCAACTCGTCATGGAGATCAACAAAGAAGGAGAGAGACTGACTTTGAGTTCCCTCTCCCAGCCATCAGACAGAAATCTATCCTTTAAATTTGATTGTTTGGGGGTCTCTTTATCATGCGGCCAGTCTAACTGTAGTCTGGCCACCGCACAAGTAATTACCTCGAGTAATTCCTCAACTGCTTTGTTATTATGCAAGGAATGCTCAGAGATAGGCAACTCAGAATCCGCGGTTCCAAGAGACACATCGTCCCTCTCATGAACTGAAGATGTGCCAAGGTGCACTTCGAGATCATGCGAGGGACCGGTTGGATTTGGAGCGAGAGCGAGAGATAGGGACTAACCAGTCTCTCGCTCCTAAGCCAGAGCCATACGTGAGCCCCATGATGAAATGGTGGGGGCTGGCTCTTGGAAATAAGCAAGACGAGTGTGCAGCATCTTCACTGTGAGCAGCTCACAATGCTCACACCCACCTCGCTCTAATGCAAGAGCAGCAATATCTTCCCCCAAACAAACAAAACAAAACTGGTGTGTGTCTGATTCAGCCATATGGCGTAAACAGGGAAACACACAACATTTGCTTTGTTTATCACTCATTTTCTCTTTGTCTTTTACACTTAATTGATAGAAGAAAGAAGAAAAAGATTTCTGAACACTGCCTGACAAATCAAACTCCTAACAGAGGAAAATACAGACTTTGAGAGGCTTGAGAAACACACCACATCACACAGTGGTCTGAAGACAAAAGACCCAACGATGCACCTGTGGCACATCTATTTATAGCCCTACTGCTGGCGCATTCTGATGATGTAACCAACAGAGGCTATAAATTCTAGTAAATTTTATTGATGTGTTGCACACATATTCACAGCTGGTCACTCCTAAAAGACGTTCCCAAAGCGCTGAATCAGCGCAGCATTATGTGCAGCTTTTGATAAGGGAACAGCAGCTTTTCAAATTAAATGTGTTCAAAGACTATGAGCAGGCTCAGTGGAATCGAACTGGAAGGCAATAGCTTTTGCTATACTGCGAAGTATCAAAATGTAAGGTGGGGTGCCAATGTGTTTGCATTCAAAGACAAAGAGCAAATGTATGATCTTTGAGAAAATTAACAAATTAACTTTCTCACAATTAGCAACTCTTCCTGAGGCACCACACCCCACTGAGCGAAGACTGCAAATTCACATCTCATTGTTGCCCTTCCACATCTGTCCCATTCTGTCCCCTCTCCTCCTCATCCATTCCCCTTCAGCCCAGAATCACCTCAAACTCACCTAAGATCTGTATGTAAAAAAATACCATATCTGATCTATACAAATAAATGTAACTAGTGTAACATGTTTGGTATCATTGAAAATGTCTCGGTGCATCTGGCATAGTGTTTTGTTCCCAGGTTTATAAAACTTAATGACAACAAAGTTATAAGGTCTTTGCCAAATACTGAATAACTCTGGAGGTCTATCCCCCTCCTTGAAGGTTTAACACCAGGAAGCCAAGAACCAATTCACCCACAAACTCTCAAAGGATAATACCATTTGGTAAACAATGTGTATTCTGTCTGGATATTTAAGGAAGGCTGGCCCAGAGCTCAGGGTTCTCTGTAGTCAGATGATCCCACACCTCAATGTGTGTAACTGTAATAATTGGAATCTGCATTCAGATTTCCCATGCTTTGCAATTATATGTAGTTTTCTCAACTGCCAGGTATGTTCTTTGACTTGTTTCTTTAACTTGTGTTTTAAATCCTACCTGGCAAATAAATTGTTACTTTTTGATTCATTCTGTATTCCTCTGAAATCATTTACATGTATATCAATAAAATAGGAGAAACCACTCTGGGGGAACAGAGCAGGAGAATCCCATTTTAAGAATCATTTATATCATAACTGAAGCTTTAATGTAGGAGGAAGCCGCTTAAAGACTATCAGTTTGAATCTCATTAGAAACTGATCAAAATGTAAATGAATAGAAGAGGATTCAGAGTAATCAATAACGCGTAAATGATTAAAATAAAAGAATGATCAGAAAGCATTTAAAGCTTTAATCTAAATTAGAGGTCAACTTCAAATTGGAGTCAGATATAATTAATAATGGGATGAATTTGTAAAGCTCAAATTATTAACAATAATTATTTACTTCAGTGCTCAGAAAAGACAGAACAACGCAGAGACCTTCAAGGGACAAATCTATACATTTTTAGCAGTTTTGCCTGCCGTTTTACAAAAGGATTAGGACTGGATAAAGCTTTATACTGGATATACTCAAAAGTTACAACAATAAAATTTTTCAATTTTTTATCATAATCTTTTTAAAGTCTAGTCAATATTTAAAGTTCAAAGGGAATGCAATTCAAATTCTTTGTATTGGTTACTGCAGAAACCATTGGATTTTGGCTCATGTTGGGACTTATTGAGATATCTTTTGCTGAACCAGAAAGCACTCTTTGTATTGCCGGTTTAACAACTACTGGCCATGTACAACGGATAGCAGGATCCGATTTCCAAAAGTCGGTATCTGACCAATTGGGAATTAGATCAATCCATGTAGTTGCCAGACTACTTGAAAATTGGAGATCTGCCCTTACAGAAGAGGACATTAAATTGTTGGAACAATATTTGAAAGGGACAATTAACACTGACTGTAATGATCCTTTCCTTTATTTTTGTTTATCTCCCAATTTAAGTGAGTGTAAAAGTATGTTTTTATAGTGTGTAGGATTAATTATTATGGGTCCAAATTTAGCATCCGGGAAAGATTTTGTATAAAAGTAGTGTTACAGCCTTGAACAAGAAGTTTATTATAACAAGAGTAAAACATAGAATGCACTTCAATTGGGGGAAAATGAAAAACCAGAATGGAGTGCATTAAATAAGTCATAGTTAATTAAGGAAATTTACTTACAAGGACTTACAGTGGAGATTGTTACACAGTGCAATTGCAGTTAATGCATTGGTTTCTGTGATAGATCCTGATGCTAATGAAGATTGTCCTTTTTGTTCCCAAAGAGAAACTGTTGATGCATTAATATACAGCTCTAGGTTGGAACCTTTATTTATTGTTTTACGAAGGCTTTTTCATTTTTTTATGAGGTTTTTCAATAAAGATTTTTATTTGTGGTTTTAAATATTTGCAAAGACGTCAATATTAGTGTCAACTTTTGAATTTTGTATTGGGTCAAGCAAAAATGGTGATTTACACTACGAGAAAAGAAAAATGGATCAGAATATTAGCAATTTAGAGGCAGTCTTTGCAAAATTAGTAATGTCTACAATTTTGATAGATTTTCATTATTATGGATCTATGAATGATCTTATCTTTTGATTTGGTGCCTTAAAGGGGCTTTGTGTGAAATTATTAAAGATTAATTATATTTTTCTTTTTTTTTTAAGATGAAGTGTAATTTTGAAAATTGTTTGGCAGTTTTTTAATGTGTTATTTGTTTAATATATTTATTTTAATAAAGGTCTCTCTCTCATATATATATATATATATATATATATATATATATATATATATATATATATGATGCTGTGGGCATAGGGGGTGGAATGGCTGTCAGTGTATGTTAGTGAGGCTAAAGTCACTGTGCCAGTCAGCATCACACAGGTCTAGAGAGCCAGCACCATACACCCTGGCACACATCCTCTGGGCCACCATTCCTGGAAAGGGGGGTAAATTTAACCCCTGTACCCTGAGGGTTTTCATGACCATCCATGACTCCTAACCCCATCAACGCAGAGCTGTAATTTACCAATGTGGGGGAGCACTGGGACCTAATTGGTCTTGGCGGCATATATAATATGTGCTGTGGCTTTCTGACATGCATTAATAATATGTTTAATGCTCCACCAGACCACAGTTTACTAAGGTTGATTGTTCTGCATGACAATATTATGAAGCAGATTTAAAATGTAATTATATAATAGTGCAAATGAGGAACCGATCATGTGTTCATGTGTACTTGTGATGGAGAGCAAGGAAGCATAACTGCAAAACATACATGCATAAACAAGAACTGTTCAGAAATGTTTAAATTGCTGTGCAAACAAAAATACATTGGTTTACATGTGTTTAGCATTAAAGAGATTAAACAGTCACCATTTTCTTTCATTGCATCTTTTTTTCCATACAATCAAAGTGAATGGTGAGTGAGGCTTGCATTCTCCCAAATAACTCCTTTTGTGTTTCATTCATGAGGGTGAATAAATTATGACAGATTTTTCATTTTTGGGTGTACTATTCCTAACTAAAGGAATAATCTGGTTTGGGCAGAATACTTTAAGAAAGTATTCTGGGCTGAATACAAAATACATTCTCTTTAATGTATTCAGTAATGTATTCTGAATACATCATATAAAAAACAAACATATTATGAATACTTTTAGAATACATAGGCAAGGCAAAACTGGAAGAATTATGCGTGATTTGTCATTATTATCATATCTGAACAGCTACCAGTCCACTATGGAGCACAACATTGCCCGCCCACTTTTTCAGCCATCTGGATTTCAAGAGTATTTATCCCATTCACCTTTTGCATAAACATTTATTAAAATACTCTATAAAAGATTTGAAAGCCATGAACCAAAGCAACCAGCTTTGAGGTGAATCAAAACATTCTAAAGTTTTGTTTTGAGGCAAAAAAGTATTTGAAAATCAGACAAAAAGGCACAAGGTACAAGACTGTGTACTTACCGTCTTTCACGAGGGGATGAACGTCTAGGTTACGTATGTAACCTCCGTTCCCTGATGGAGGGAACGAGACGTTGTGTCAGAGAAGCGACACTAGGGGTCTCTCTTGAGCGCCGATATTCACCTCTGAACTATGAAAAAAGGCCAATGAGAGTTGGCAACCAGTATTTGCATGTCCCGCCCCCGGACATACGGGTATTTAAGCGGCGCAAATACGGGAGTTCATTCAGGATTTTTCTGAGGAGCCGGAAATGGTCCGGCCACAACAGTGGCTCGGCTCAGCGTCGTGGCAGGGGAGACACAACGTCTCGTTCCTCCATCAGGGGAACGGAGGTTACATACGTAACCTAGACGTTCCCCTTCTGTCGCTCTCTCCACGTTGTGTCAGAGAAGCGACACTAGGGGTCCACTTATAAAAGCGCCATGCGCTGAGCCGTGTACGTGAACTGCTGATACAGGAGCGAGCAGGTATTCTTACGTGCAGGACGACCAACTGTATCAGGCTGCACGTACCCTTCCCCAATGCCCCATTTAAGCCATCAGGATTCCTTATCGTTACCCTGGAGGAGGGGAACAAGGTGCTGGCCGCCAACCTGGGAACGGGCCAAGCCTGGCCGGGCCTCTTTTCTCTCTATGTTTCTCGCATAGAGCAACTTAGGCCGGGGCCCTTACACGCATTGAGGGAAGGGGGTCTTAGCCCTTATTCAGGGCAGAGAAGACCCTGCGGAGGCCACGCCTACCCGAGAGGGGAGGCAAGTTTAAGTGGCAAAACCATCAGAGGCCTGACTTAGGGCCTATGTGGAAAAGTCAGTGCGGTGGTGGATCCAGCCTATAGAGGGGGGAACATACAGCACGGCAGCCGAGGCAGCCATGACTGCCTAAGGGAAAGACGGGAGTCAGCTCGCCAGAGGGGACAGAACCGTGGTGTTACACACAGGGGAAGTCCGAAGGAGGCCTTACCTGTGGAGCACCTATACCAGTACAGGGTAGCTTATGGTACCCGCAGTGGCTTGGGTCAGCGAGTTCCTCCGCTGAACTGCGACTCACGAGGGCTAGGGAGGAATCGACCAGTGTCCCAAACCTGAGACCTCCTGGGAATGAAGGCGCACTGTTTCCCCTGGTTAGGGGGAAGGGCGCTAGGTGCAAGCGATTCACCTGGTCAGATCCTGGGCTTGCCACCGAGTTCTACGGTCTCGGTACCTGAGAGAACACGGGACGATACTGACTCAACTCGGAGATTGTAGAATCTCGCAAAAGTGTTAGGTGTTGCCCAGCCCGCTGCTCTACAAATGTCTGCTAGGGCAGTGCCCCTAGCCAGTGCCCATGAGGATGCAACACTCCTGGTGGAGTGAGCTCGGACCCGCAAGGGGGGCGGCACGGCCTGGGTGTGATAAGCCAGGGAAATGGCGTCGACAACCCAGTGGGCGAGTCTCTGCTTGGAGACAGCATTCCCTTTCTGCTGTCCCCCAAAGCAGACGAAGAGCTGCTCAGAGCGTCTAGTGCTCTGTGTGCGGTCCAGATAAATACGTAAAGCATGTACTGGACACAGCAGTGAAAGGGCTGGGTCTGCCTCCTCCCGGGGCAGCGCTTGCAGGTTCACTACCTGATCCCTGAAGGGCGTGGTAGGAACCTTGGGCACATAGCCCGGTCGCGGTCTTAGAATCACGAAAGTATCTGCCGGACCGAACTCCAGGCAAGCGTCGCTCACAGAGAACGCATGCAGGTCCCCGACCCTCTTGATGGAAGCGAGCGCGATCAGCAGGGTAGTCTTGAGAGAGAGGGCCCTGAGTCCAGCTGAGTCAAGCGACTCGAAGGGGGGTCTCTGGAGGCCCGTAAGGACAACAGAGAGATCCCAGGAGGGGAACAGGTTAGGCCGGGAGGGAGTTATCCTCCGGGCACCTTTTAGGAACCTGACGATTAAGTCGTGCTTACCAAGAGACTTGCCGTCTACCGTGTGGTGGTGGGCCAAGATAGCGGCGACATACACCTTGAGGGTGGAGGGGGACAGCCTCCTCTCCAGCCTCTCCTGAAGAAACATGAGCACTGACCTAACTGCGCACTTCTGCGGGTCTTCGGCTCGGGAAGAACACCAGCCCGCGAACAGACGCCACTTTAGAGCGTAGAGATGCCTGGTAGAGGGGGCTCTGGCTTGATTGATTGTATCTATGACGGTCGGTGGTAGGCTGGCTAGATCTTCCGCATCCCGTCCAAGGGCCAGACGTGGAGGTTCCAGAGGTCTGGGTGCGGGTGCCAGAGCGTGCCCCGTCCCTGAGAAAGAAGGTCCTTCCTCAGGGGAATCTGCCAGGGAGGGGCTGTCGTGAGGAGTATGAGGTCCGAAAACCAAGTCCGGGTAGGCCAGTAGGGGGCTACCAGAGTGACTTGCTCCTCGTCCTCCCAGACCTTGCATAGCACCTGTGCATGAAGGCCCACTGGGGGAAAAGCGTACTCCGCCTTGGCGGTTTATGTAGGCTATGACCGTGGTGCTGTCTGTCCTGACTAAGACGTGTTTGTGGAAAATTAACGGAAGAAACTTCTGCAGGGCCAGAAAAACAGCCAGCAGCTCTAGGCAGTTGATGTGCCAGCGCAGCGGGCCTCGGTTCCACCGGCCTGCGGCTGCGCGCCCGTTGCACACGGCGCCCCAACCCAATTTGGAGGCATCGGTCGTGACCAGAACGCGTCGGGACACCTGCTGCAAGGGTACTCCAGCCCTTAGAAAGCAAAGGTCTGTCCAGGGTTTGAATGTCTGGCGGCAGGCAGAGGTAAATTTTACGTTGTGCGTGCCGCAGCGCCATGCTCGTCTCGGGACTCGAGTCCGGAGCCAGTGCTGAAGTGGTCTCATATGCATCAACCCCTGCGGCGCGGCCGCCGCGGAGGATGCCATATGACCCAGGAGCTGTTGGAAACGTTTTAGCGGGACCACGGTGCCTGGCTTGAATGAAGCGAGGCATTTCAGCACTGACTGAGCACGCTCGTTGGAGAGACGTGCTGTCATTGAGACTGAGTCTAACTCCAGACCGAGAAAAGAGATGCTCTGGACCGAACTGGGAAAAGAGATGCTCTGGCCGAACTGGGAGACAGGGGCATTGAGGAAGCGAGTCTTGTCGGCTTCACGCATCTCGACCATGTTCAGCCACAGTTGACGTTCCTGGACCACTAGCGTGGCCATCGCCTGCCCATGCGCTTGCGCTGTGACCTTCGTCGCTCTCAGGGTGAGGTTCGGTCGCTGAGCGCAGTTCCTGCAGCGTGTCAGGATCAGGGCCACCCCTGTGCATGTTGCGAAGTGCCTTGGCTTGGTGGACCTGCAGTAGAGCCATGGCATGCAGGGCGGAAGCGACGTGTCCGGTGGCGCTGTAGGCCTTCGCTGTCAGCGAGGAGGTTGCTCTACAGGTCCGGGAAGGGAGTACGGGGCGACCTCGCCAGGTGGTAGGGGTACCGGGGCATAGATGGATCGCAACCGCCCTAACCACCTGGGGAATCGCCGCGTACCCTTGGCGCGCTCCGCCGTCGAGAGTGGCGAGGGCGGACGAGCCTGTGGCGGTGTGACGAGTGGAGAGGGGTGCTCTCCACGAAGACGTCAGCTCGTCATGCACTTCCGGGAAAAACGGAACCGGGGGGGCGAGGCTGTGAGCGGCGCGCAGACCCCAGGAACCAGTCATCCAGCCGTGATGGCCGTGGGGAGGATGGAGGGTTCCAATCCAAGCCCACGCTGTTGGCTGCCCGGGAAAGCATGTCGGACATCTGTGCGTCAGCCTCAGCCTGGGCGTGCAAGCCCGAAGGCGGCAGCCCAGGGGAGTCCTCTGCATCAGATGCTGCACCCTCCGATGTCGCGGCGAGCTCATCGGCTTCCATCGCAAGAGGGTCGGCTGACTGGCTGTGAGGCGAGTCGCCGCCGCCTCGAGCACGGACGGGAATCAACGAGCGTGCTGGGGCGCGGGTGGTCCGAGGGGGGCGTACCCGGCGGAGCTGCACCTGCAGCCATCCCCAAATCGCCTCCATCGCCAGCCGCATCGTCCTCAATCCCGTGGGAAGAAGGAGCAATACGGGGGGGTGGCTGGAGTGGCTTGCTCACGGTTGTAAGCAAGCCGCGACCGCAACGTTGTCATGGTCATGTTCTCGCAGTGAGAACATGAACCATCCACAAACACAGCCTCGGTGTGATCGCTACCATAAAATCAATCTTTTAGGGAAAAAACTCGTGAGAGTTTTTAAATCTGCACTGTCAATGCGCCCAGGGGCAGGAATGCACAGCCGTGCAAACAGGAGAAAGCCGCTGTTGTGCGCCGTGGAATCCAACAGTTATGCAGCAGAGGGATGACAGGAACTCGGTGTGTAATATGCAGCAGTTGCAGACACGACCATCGGCTCCGAAGAAATTTTCTGGGATGAACTCCCGTATTTGCTCCGCTTAAATACCCGTATGTCCGGGGGCGGGACATGCAAATACTGGTTGCCAACTCTCATTGGCCTTTTTTCATAGTTCAGAGGTGAATATCGGCGCTCAAGAGAGACCCCTAGTGTCGCTTCTCTGACACAACGTGGAGAGAGCGACAGAAGGGGAACTACAATCCCATGAGGCATTGAGAATGATGTAATTAAATAAAAAATGATGGGAAGATATAAAACTATAGATTTTAGGTTTTTGATTATAAGTTTAGAAACAATACATTTTACGTTAATTGTTTAATTAAAAATATTCCAATATGAACAGTCATCACACTCAGAGGCCCCTGGAAATTCTTCAAATGCCATACAACTAAGAGCTGACAAAATGGTTCCTCAAAGTCTGGTATGACCCAGCTAAATGAGATAAGGATGACCATCTGAGTAACTTAATCATCTTGAAAAACAAAGGCAGATCTGTCCTAACACTCACTTGGAAAACCCCCCACCACTGGAAAACACATTCCAAGAGAGTAATAAAGAACTGCCGCTCTGGAGACCAATGAAAAGCTAAGATATTCTTTTTTTCTGGACAATAACCAATTTTCTAGGCTCCAAATTAGTCATGAGACATCCTCTCTGATCAGTATTCTGCAAACAGCAGCTAAAAAATAAGTCTGTGGAGCGGAGTATTGTGCGCCCGGTCCCCAATCGGCCTGATTAGGCGAGGGATAAAGGCGGCCAGTGACGATGGTTCGAGAGAGAGAGAGAGAGAGAGAGAGAATTACGGGCATGTCCGTCATGTGTGTTTATGTTTGTGTGTTTTGGTTTTGAGTTTCATTAAATATTATTTATACTGACAAGCCGGTTCTGGCCTCCTCCTTGCCCATCCTTTAACTGTGTTACAAAGTCCCATTCATTAAGTAACACATGAACACTTAAAATGTAAACATTACCTGTGTCACATGACTATTGTCATTGGTTCAGGACACAGGGATTGAATAGTCTGGAAACTGTTAAACTTCTCTTTAGCAGAATAAACTAATGATCATAACTTCAAATGTACAAATACATTTTCAAATGTATACAAGTGTATCTCAGGAAATCTCATCTTAATCTAGGAACTTTGACACAAATGCAAACGTACTGTAATGTAATTTTATCCTGCACCTAATCTACCAAAGTGCCTAGAACGCTCATTCAAGGTTTAACCTGATCATAATCCTGACAATTATGTTTTTCATAATGTGTAATGTTTAAAACTAACAAACTAACTAGTAGTAAGTTTTATCATGCTATATAACTGAATTATAACTATAATTGCATAAAAATTCAAATGTGTGGTATGTAAGTGATTGTCTCTTAAATTCAAGAATGACAGTGTGAAGTATTTTCAGGTTATTTGCAGTTATAATATTCTTAAGAAAGTCATGATTAAAATGTTCAGTTTTTGAGCAGGAAACTGACAAACCTTGGAACAATGGCCATGAATTAATTATCTTGAGGGGAGGACACTCTTGACCATGTGAAAAGTCACTTCTGATTGGCTCAGGACACCTTTGGGGTGTGTCCAATTTCAGCTCAAAACTTTCCTACAAGGAGGAGTCTTCCCTCTTTTTCGGCTCTCTTGTTTCTTCCTCTGCAGATTCTCATTCCTCTGTGCTCTTGCCTTTGTGGCTTGCAGCCTCTGTGCCATGTAGAGTCCAATGAAGCTTGGGACATGAAGTCCCTCTTCACTCTCTGGTCTACGGTTCACACACGTCTTGGGAGTCACGATTCTTCCTTGCGGAAGGCCTCACTTCAAAGCCCCGCCTCATCATCACAAAACAACTCTTCACAATCCAAAGTCCAAAACATTGCTGAAACCACCAGAACTTTCTACAAAGAGCCCAAGAACCAAGCAATAGAAGGAAACGCAAGGAAAGTACATTTCCATAGTTTTGCCGAATGTGCTGGTATATAATTTAAATGGGAGATCTCCCTCAATCGAGCCACCACATCCTCAAATGGTATGCACAACCCGGGGGGAAAGAGTGCGCTCCTCGCAAAGTCTGTCAAAATCATCGGTTCAGACAGCAGATTTTTTCCATCAGAAATAAGCTAAATTCTTATCATAGCCATCAAAAGCATCCTGATTTAGTCATGGGTCTGCCTTCTGTTGTCATGCTGTCTGTTCATCATAAGCTGCCATGCTGTCTGTTCATGATAAGGCATCTGCATCAATATCAAAAGCCAGTATTTCATGTCAACAGCGCATTCGCTCTCATAGTGCAGGCAATCACACGTTCACAGTGTGATCGCATGAGGGTAACATGTCCGATTGTTCCCCATCGGGGAATTAAGGTCATTAATCAAGAATATTCTACATTCTCTCTCTTTTGGGGGTAGACTCCTCGCTCCTACCTCCTAACTCGGGCAGGATATGACAGTTCAGAGTATGACTTCTTCAGACCACCAGACGGGGCCTATGCCAAAGAGAGACATTACTTTCCTGTTTTATATTCATCAAATAAATTTCATCTTAAATTTCACTCAAGTCTTCAAGTCTTCCTGATGGAACTATGCTGCACTTACATTTCTAACGGGAAGACTAGCAGCTGTTCATCATTGCACCATTAGCTGGGTAATTCCCAGCCAATCACATGTAAGCCATTGCTTTATAAGTCTGCTCACAATCTATAACATTGCTTTTTCAGTGTGCTAACATGGCAACCTCCACCACCACCAGTTCAATCCCATCCTGCACCATAACTGTTCTAGGAAGACAATATGTCAAAGAATTAAAAATCCTCGGGCTCTGGAGACATTAAGGGTGTGTTCGCACTTGGCAGGTTTGGTTCTATTAAAACGAACTCTGGTGCGATTGCTCTGTTTGTGCGGTTAATTTGAACAAGTGTGAACGCTGTTACCCGAACCTTGGTGCACGCCACACAAGCGGACCAAGACCGCCTGAAAATTGGGTCTTGGTCCTCTTCCAAATGAACTCTGGTGCGGTTCAATTTATATATAAATGCAACTTGGACCAAAGACATCTAAAATGGATAAAAACAGGAAGTAATTTGCCTAATACTGACCTCAAGCATACCTGGTTCTTCTCATCATGGGAGCTATGTTGCCCATTATAGTTCGGTACAGGTGTCAGAACTGCCGTCAGCTGTCCTTGCAGCATATCTTCATTTGTGTGTGCAACAGAGGAATTCCTGTTGCTGCTTTTACTCCTTAACACATTTTATTAGCTCTTTGTTTGTTCTCAGCTAGTAAAAATACCACCATATATACATATATAAATATAACGAGCGCATTTCCCCCAGCATCCATCATTGTTTTGGATGATCGGCAAGTTCTGTCAGAAAATATACATCATAAAAAAACTGTCTAAGCAGTTTGTGACTTTTTCCTGATGCCTTTGGTTTTGTATCATTAGGTTTGGTGTTAAAAATGCCAGTGTGAACCAGGACTAAATGTATCATTTTCTTTTTTGGTCCGGACCAAGAGGACCAAAAGAGAACCGAACTACAAGTGTGAACACACCTTAAAAGACACTTACATGCTCAAGCCTCAATGATGTTCCTGGGCCAAACTGAGAATAGATGCTAAGGTAGGCCATAAAATATTTATATGTCCCCCAGCAAGCGATGTCCTTCATAAAGTCAGTGGAGTGTGTGAGTTATTTTGTGGTAATCACATTGCAGCCGAGTGGACTTGCTCACTGAACATTCACTTGTTCATGACGCCAGTGCATCCTGCTGGATTTTTCCGTCATTACAGCGGAAACAACATAAAATACATTTTGGGGCATACAGATAATTTAAGACATCATAAGAGACTATAAAGGTTCTACTGTTCTTTGTGTACACTCACAATAACAACAAAACCTTGTGCTTTTGTAAAATACAGAAAATAAAAAGAGTGAGCTTACAGCAGTCTCTTTGTTCTAGAGCATCTATCTGAAACGCGTCACAAAAATTAACAGAAACTCCGTGAATACTTATCACACAAACATGAAACATATGTCTAAAGAAAGCTTAAAATGTCTACTTTTAAATAAAACTATACAAATTTAAAACAAGTATTCTCCTGCAATGTAATCGGTATTAAACAAAGTGATGTACAATTTCTCATGGCTCAACTAATTATCCCTAATGTGATCACACCCACGGGCAGAGGGCGCTATTGATACGGTAATGTGCTGAGGTGATCAATGCAAATGGTAAATGCCTTAATAACAAAGTTTATTCACTTTTCTGCACATTTGAAAGATCGCAAGATACACAGGCGAGGAAACTCCTGGATGGTGACGAAGAGTTAACATTTTCCTCAGAAGAAGAGCGGGACTCCGATGAACATTTGCACTTTGAAGAGAGACTTGATCCAGCCGAGGATACCATTTCGGACGAGTAAGTCATTTAGTTCATTAGTTGACATGCTATTTTATATAAACATGTACATATTTTACTAGTGGGACTGTTTCCAGACTTGCCAGCCAGGATTCAGAGTATTGAAATAAGTTTTAGTTACATTTAAATGCTGTTTCAGCTAATGCAAGCATTTAAATTGTATGCTGTATGATATAAATATTGGATCTGTTTCTGTTAAGAAACCTTGGGATAAGCCCTCCCCTCTGGGTCCCACTCACGACACAGATTAACTCCTGTGTAATGACCGGGTCCTTCTTGCAAGAATAAATAATTTGAAAAGACTTTTTGATTCAGAGTGTCTCTTACACAGTGATAATGGTTGGTTAATAATTTTTTGCCACAACATTATAATATGTAATATGATTTAAAAATAATATGAATGTTTAGATAATATTTTAACTAGTGTTTATGCTGCCTCATTTGCAAGCACAAGCTTTGTTGATGATAATAAGTGTTCAGGTTAAATGAGTAAAATGCACTTTAATATGCCCATATTAGAAAATCAGCATATTATAATGATTTCTGAAGGATCATGTGACACTGAAGACTGCAGTAATGATGCTGAAAATTCAGCTTTGATCACAAATTGTATTTTACAATATATTAAAATAGAAAACTGTTCTTTTGAATTGTAAAAAGTGTTTTAAATTGTAAAAAGAGTGTTTTTACTGTATTTTGTATCAAATAAATGCAGTCTTGGTGAGAAGAAGAGACTTCTTTTAAATGTCAGTGTAGGTCTAAAATTAAGTAAAGTCTTTATGTTAAGAAAATGTAGTCATTAATTTTAACTTAAAACTTGATTTTGATCATTAAGTCTTTCAGTCACATTCCTCATTGATGGGCCCAGGGGAGGGGCATTTGTCTTCTCAGGTGTGAATTACAATCAATATTCATAATAGTTCACGCCTCCTCGAATATAACCTTTCTAACACTAAAAGTGTCTTACAAAAGTTAAAACACTATATTGTTTTGTATGAATGAGTGATCAGGATGGTTTTCACATTATTTATATAGCAAAAACTCTAGGCTACAAGATCCAGTTCTCAAAAGTATTTTGGACAAATGTTGAATGTGTTATATGGCCTTATTTCAATGACTTAAAAATTTTGTTTTTTCAAAAACCACGCATTAACATTATTTTCACAAAATACAAACATGTACACACATGTTGCTCACATATTATTGTAGCCCAGTTTGTGCTGAAAACAGTGTTATCAGACTTTATCCATTAATGTGTTTTTAAGCAACTGAAAAAAGCACAAATGTCAAGGCATGTCAGAGGGTTAATGTGCATGTTTTTCTTTTTTCTGTTTGTTTGGTTCAGGGGGAAGTTTGGGGTATGATTGTTGCACTAATGTTGGAATGTGGTCTTTATAATTTTGTTTTTGACACAAAATGTATTTTTCACATGTCAAAATGGCAAACATTATTATGAGCCATAATATTAATATTATATCATAATAATAATTATTATTATGATTGTCTCTCTCCACGTGGAATGTAAATGGGTTGGTTGATAAGTAAGCATCGACAATTCAAATGTCTCAAACAGTCTAAAGATAAATTAGGAAGAGTCATTATTGTTTTAGCAGAAATTCAGGGACAAAGTCTTATTTTGGCTAATATAGACGCACCTAACGTTGATGATCAGGACTCATGAAGGGATGTTGCAAGCCACTGGCACCCCTCATGATATAATTTTGGGAGGAGACATTAATCTTTTGATGGGCTCAGTCCTTGATCATAGTGAAAAAGTCCCTCATTTCATCTGTTGCTGATTGCTCAATTGGAAACATTTTAGTCTCAGATCATGCTCTGGTGAACAAATTTTAAAGGCTGAAATCAATGTTTTTATGGAGACCTCAGTACCCTCTGTGGGTATGGCTTGGGAGGCACTTAAGGTGGTTCTTCGGGACCAGATCATACAGTATGCCTCATTCACCAAACAATCCAAAGCACGAGAACTCGTGGAGTTGGAAGGAAATATTAAAAGTGCAGAGACAGAGCTAAGCGCCAAATGTCATCTGATGGCCTCAGAGAATTGACCCAATTGAAATACAGATATAATACTATTTTGTCACGGAAGGTGGAGTTTTGGCTATTCAGGGCAAGACAAGTTGGGAGACAAGGCAGGAAAACTCTGGGTAGATATACAAAACAGAGAGAGTCTTTTTCTACCATTCCTTCAGTGAAATCTGCTGGTGGTGAAATATTTACCTCAGCCATTGATATTAATAATGCTTTTAAAGAATTATATCTTGATCTCTATAGCGCCAGGTCTTCGTCTACTGATGAGGATATTAGAAAATTTGTGGAACCATTAGAACTTCCTAAAGTGACGGCTGAGCAAAAAAGAAATCTTGATTCTGAGAAAACCTTGGAGGAGCTTGGTGAGGAAATAAAGAATCCGGGCCAGATGGCTTTGCCGCTGAGTTTTTTTAGATCTTGATTCTGAGAAAATCTTGGAGGAGCTTGGTGTGGAAATTAAGAATCCGGGCCAGATGGCTTTGCAGCTGAGTTTTTTTAGATCTTATGCTACAGAACGGGCTCCAATTTTGTTAGAAGTTTATACAGAATCATTAAAGAATGGAAAGCTTCCACCTACCATTACGCAAGCCTGGATCAGACTGATTCTTAAAAAAGGACAAAGATCCAAGCGAGTGTAAGAGTTAACGTTCTTTTTCCCTGATCCATCTAGATGTTAAATTATTGTCAAATATTTGGGCTATCCGATTAAATTAAGTTATGACATTTCTTATACATATAGAACAGGTGTGGTTTATTCTTCTGATAACATTAGGCGTTTCATCAATATCATATGGTCAGTGTTGAATAATCAGACTCTGGTCGCTGCCATCTCACTTGATGCCGAAAAGGCATTTGATATGGTATTTGGTAAGGCAAATATATGGGTTCATGAATACTTTTATTGGTTGGATTAAGTTACTTTATAAACACCTGGTAGTGACGGTACAAATTAATGTATTAATTTCAGATTATTTTACTCTGGATAGGGGCACCCAGCAGGGTTGCCATCTTTCCCCATTATTGTTCTAACTTGACCTGGAACTATTAGCAGCTGCAATAAGAAAGTAGGATGATTAGGGTGGTAGTGGGAGGTGTGGTGCATAAGCTTTTGCTTTACACAGATTATATTTTATTATTCCT